>NC_073691.1:179534327-179849327 GCF_029784155.1 Uranotaenia lowii
TAGAAGGCTATTTGAGACCCAATTTGTAACTTTTATACTAAGTGAATGTGATTGACATGTTACAAAAAAGGCAATTTGTGGAACCTTTTGTTACTTTCATGCTTTCATTCGAGAAAATTTGGCTTCAATTTCTTTTGGAACCTTTGTTCAGTGCATTCAAACTTGAGAGGCACACGTTGAAGTAGATATGGGACTTTTGGTTGCTTGGGTGATCACTTTGACATGACAATTTTTATGCTGATATGAAATATTCTTGAAATAAAAAACAAAGTCTGCCTAAATTGTATTTTGTGCTACTTGTCCTTCTAAATAATTTTGAGTTGAATCTATTATATTTATAGTTGAATCTTAAAAAATCAACTACACTTTGATGATTGGTATAATTAGTTGAAATAATTAGAACAATAGTCGTCTTTGTTTGATACATTTCTCAGGCATTCTGAACATTATTTGATTTTTTCCCATTTTGATGTTACTGAACTTTATTTAACCTTGTTGAAAGGTGAAGTCAACAAAATCAACTTTTTTTCTACCAAGCCTAACGCCAAGTGTAATATGTTCGTATTTCTCTCTGGTATTTATTTACGTTGTCAAAAAGTACTTTGCACACTTAAGAAACACATCGAGCTGCATTAATTAGGCTTAATTTGATGGTCCATCAATTTCTCCAATCAGCTCGCACCACTTTAAGTAACTTAACTGCATCTCCGAAATGGCGAGTTTACACCACACACATTTGGAAGTTTTCTCATCCTAATTGATTTCCCAGTCAATTAAATACCGCAACAAAAGTGGAGAGCATCTTTTCGGTGAAACAATTAATCTTTTGCCCCCGGTCCCGGAATCTCGGTTCCGCAGCTTCCAAAGATCAGGAACAGGGCCACCAAATTTAAGCCGATTTGCTGTTGGTTTATTATTTGTTTACGGACTCTTACTACGGAAATGTATCAACATCAACAAACACCCTCCTCGAGGTAAATATTGATCTCGCTCGTTGCCTGTTTGCTAACCCCTACTCCTTTTCTGTTGTTTGTTCAACCAACATTCCAGAAGCACGTTAAAGCAAACACGAGATGCAACTTGTGCATCTTTGGCCAATGTTTTGATACAATTCGTGGACGACCAATTGGTGTATACAAAATTCGCAGCAAGCAAAGAGGATTTTCGATCCCGCAGATGTGCGTTCGAAAGTGTGATGGAATCCCATATCAGGCTTTTTTACTTCTGTTTAATGTTAACCACTGACTGCACTGACATGACACTTAGAACGAGAATGTGATCAGCCCTACCATCGGTATTGCGAACCTGTAAAAATTGACCAAAATGGTCTGCAGCAAAAATCAACATCTTATAAACCTGTTTAGCCTGATTGTATAGTCAAAATAACCGGATTTTTTACCGAACGACCGGTATTGTTGATCAGAAATGCCTGTAATTATTACCAAAAGGCCGATATTTAACCGAAAAATTATCAAAGCTCAGTAATATATACCAAAACACCAGAAAAGTTTCCCGAAATACCCGTGATAATTGCCGAAATACCTGAAATAATTTTGTCGGTATATTCTACCAGAAACTCAATTAGGTATTCCGGTAGAAAATTACCAACAAAATCACTGTTTTCGGTAACTTTTCACCGAAAACTGTAAAATTTTCGGTTTTATTACCATTTTTGAGCTTGGAGCTCGTCCAAAGTGACTGTTTTTTGTTGAAGCGTGTGAAGTAATACAACAGACGTAAGGATGCCAAATGGCGTTGAGAATTATGTGAAATTGAGTTCAAAAGCATAAAAAATGATTTTTTTTAAAAGAAACACAACCTGTCACAATTAAATGCATCGTGTTTGTGTGTGTGTGATTGATTAATTGACGTATTCGTTTTAGTGATGGGGGGGGGGGGGGAGGGGGTATCATGTCTTCTTTTATATTAAAAATCACCCTTGAAATTTTTTTGAAAAAAAAATAAAAAGTTATGCGTTGTTGTGCAATCAGGGAGTCTGAATTGTCATCGGTTAAAACACATACACTGGATTCTTTTTTTAAACGATCTTATTTTACACGGTTTTATTTTGAACGGCTTTTTTTAAACGATTTTCTCGAAATAAGACGATTTTTGAACATGTCAAAAACAGGTTCTACACATTCCCGCTTTTTGTCCAAACCACTGGTAAATTGGTAAATTGATTCGGACGTTGCTTTCTGACGGAAACATGGCCCGGAATGGCCACTTAGAGACTCTGCGGAAGTTCCGGAACAACCGTGGCTTAAAACCCAAAACAAAGCAATCCAAAACAAATCTTTGAGCTTCCCGGTTTCACTCAAATCACCTCAGAATGGTCTACCTGGTTGGGAATGATCGATTTACAGTCCAAGTTAGCCACTTTACTCAAAATGAGCGATGAATTTTGCCCGGTTGTTCCGAACTTTTTTTAAACGATTTCTTTTTTTTGCACGAACACAACAATCGTTTAAAAAAAGAATCCAGTGTATTGTAAACTGTATCACATTTATTAATGGTTCAATAACCGTTTGATTTTTTTTTTAAAGGAGTCTTTTGATTAGAAACCTGTATTAATTTCAGAAAATCACCACAATAGAGAAAAGTATATTTTCGAAATCATTTGTTATTCTCATCGTTCTCTGATTGTATCGATATTCCAGCGTCTTCCAAAAGTGAATCGAATCAAATGACGTATTTGCAGACATTGTTTGTTTACCCGATGTACTCCAAAGAAAACAGACGTATATCTGTACAAACTAATTGACTCCTCGGGAATCGAATCAAACATTCCGAAATCGGTATGGACGCGCTCCGCTTGAAAGCCCGTTGTCCGTTGTTTGCTGGATTTACTTATACCATGTTTGTGCATCCAGCAAACATCAGCCATCGAACGAAATCAACGAGAAGAAAAACCATTCCACAGAACAACAATAGCTACCCTGATTTTCGCATTCGTAGCGTCAAACAGTTGGATCAAATTTGTTGCTAATAGGATATCCGTTTCCGTCTTTCTTTTTTTTTCGTTTCTCCATCCAGGCAAAGCGGTCCCATTCGTGGAACTGACGGTGGCCCACGCCAGCGTGCTGACAATTTTGGCGATTTCCTTCGAGCGCTACTACGCCATCTGTGAGCCGCTGAAGGCCGGATATGTCTGCACCAAGGCACGCGCCCTGATGATTTGCCTGGCCGCCTGGACCGTGGCAGCAATTCTGACCAGGTATGTAGGACACCAAATTGGTGTGATTTTGTTAGTTATTAGATTTACTTTGACATTAACCCTATCATAAGTCTATGTGTCTGGGATTGTGCTTGGGTGTTGCTACTGATAAGGTGTTTGTTGAATGTAACATTATGTTGTGTTTGTATTGTTGTCATTTTTCATTGTAATTCTTGGAGAAAGTAGTGTTGGGAGGTCCTTTCCGGATTGAAAAAAATAAAAATTAAACAACTTAATGAAAACGGTCATACATGGTTTACGTCCTAGTTTCGTTATTGTCATAGGGATAGTGAGTCTTATCTTGGCACGCTTCTTCTTCTCGCATGTCACAATGCACTTTGGTAAATTAGAATTCCTGCTTTCCATCATATTACCATAAATGAATTCGTAGGTTCTAAAATATTGAGAGTGCGGCCCATATTTTCGTCGAAGGCCAACTGAAGGAACTATGAACGGCCAAGATTAGGAACAGAAGCCAAGGTTGAGAGCAGCTCGGTCGATAATATTAAGATCCGGAACTATACAGAGCAAAAAAGATGTAACGATGGACGATGTAATTTTTGGAGATGATGTAGTATTAGGGATTTCTGTTGCAATAATACATCCAAACGATGTACACAATGCGAATACGTCATGTGGTGTAGTCAAGTAGTCAATTCTTTTTCTAAATTGACGTTCAAATTGCATTCATTTCAAAAAGTAAGAAACGGATTACGGACCTCAGCTGTACTTGTTTGGCTTGTAAGTACTATCAAAATTAAATTAAAATGTAAGCAAACCTATAGCTTCGAATATATTTTCATTATTTTTCGTTTTTAGGAAATTGAACCCATTTGCATCAGCGAAACAAAATATATTGAATGGTTTCACACAGCCGTATACATCAAGACGATTCAATATTAAGTAACATTTGCGGCTTAAGTTATATGCAGTTATTGGATGTAATATCGCAATACTTGTTTTGCCGTGTAGTGTTCACTACCAAACTATTTGACAACTGAGCCAAACTGTTGAAAAATCTAGAAGCGGAAATTTCCTTTAACGAATTTAAAAATTGGCACAAAACCCTGGCTAGATTCCACAGAGGAATAAAAATTATGTTGATTTTTCAGAATCAAATATTCAATTTTCCCATACAAACCTTAAAGTTCATATTTACTCATGTAAACGTTTCTTAAAAATTCTGCAAAAAGTCGAGGATGAGTTTTGAGCCAAAACGAAGGGTTTTAAATAGACCCCAGGGTTTGAGAAATTCAAAATGACCCCAAATCGACTCAGTTTAATGTAGTAGTTCCCAAGTTCACTCTCAAGTTACCGATAAAAAAAACAAATAGAATAACTAGCTGTCACTCAAGTTTTCCATTTGGGAAAACCGTTCATTGAACGTTTAATATGTTTATCTTCTCATAGCATGATTTCTTTTATTCAATTTGTTTTCAAGTTTTCTGCAGATTCCGTAACTACTGCACAGCAGATTGATTTAAATCGCTCAGGCTAATTTAATCGGTTCTTCATGAACAAATTCAACTTAGTTGAGGCTGACCGAGAAGTCGACAAAGAAAAAACCACAAGGAGGCGGAAAAGAGAACAAATAATTGAATGACATCCTCGGGTGGAAGATGAACATATCTTGCTTTTTGCAGGAACAGAAAACCCCTCATTTTGCGGATGTTTTCTCCACTTATTTACTCAGTGGCAAATAAGAATGAGAGACAGCAGATGAAGTCAAGACCAATGATTGATGATTTTCTGTTGATCCATGGATGATTTTTTCTTCTATTGAAGGGAAATTTTGGTTTTCAATGCTTTCTCAACCGAGAAAGGACACCGAAATAAAATGGGTTTTTGTCATCCAAACTCTTTTTGAATTTTTGATTGTTCTGAAGATGATGATTGAAAGTTTTGTCTTTTTAAACTGAAAACAAATTACGAAAACCTATTTTCTTTTTTTACTTTTTTTTTTTTTTTTCATTTGTGGGGTTTAATTTTTTTTCTTTTGGTGTAAAAAGCATAGCGATGTTTTGACTGCTTCTAGCAACGATGTCCAGACTCGTCCTTAAACTGTCTGGTAGCGTTAGAGATCTGCTCTTGACTTGACAGGTTTACCCCTATCTTTTGATTGGTCCAAAAAAGTCCTGATCCAG
Source organism: Uranotaenia lowii (assembly GCF_029784155.1). NCBI lineage: Eukaryota > Metazoa > Arthropoda > Insecta > Diptera > Culicidae > Uranotaenia > Uranotaenia lowii. The sequence goes on from NC_073691.1 coordinate 179,539,689, forward strand.
TCCGATTCGTGTTAGTTGTCTAGCAAAACAGAAGCATTGATGGATTTTTTTAAATTTAGAACGTTTTATTATCATTCAGGATACAATCAATACATTTTACTTTAATTCTTATTTATCACTTCTGCGTGTGATTTTACAAAAACATTAGTATTTGGAATAGAATACAGAAATATGATCATACTTCACCAAACGTTAGGCTTAACAAATCGTGTCATTTTTATTTACGAATCGTGTCCCTGACCCACTTCCGACCGTCCGGCTTGTTCGGGCACGTTTTTCGCATTCACGCCTCCCGGAAGGAAACCGGAGATAAACGTGCTCCGGCATTTGTCACACCAAGAGAGCGTGAGTGGTCTATGTCCACGAAACTGATCCCCGTCTATCAGAAGGGGGGCTGATGTAACCGAAAATCATGAAACGGAAAAAAAAAGTCCTCATCACTTTGACTAAGGACACACTTCATTCACTTTGTGTGCCTTTGCGCGCCCGTAATGAGATGGGTAATTTAGCAGTCTTATATTTTCGCTTCAACACAAAAGGGGGTGCCATCGTTTGGCAGCTGATAAGTAGTAATAACGAGCAAAAAAAAATGGCACATCGGAACAGTGACGCCCAGGATTGCAGAAGTTGATTCAATATTATGATGCCCTGGCCAAAAAAAAATAAACATGAGACAATTTCTATGCTTTGTAGGTTTCTGATTGACCATGAAGAGAACGCATTCGTGTCCTTTTTGTTTGGAGGTGTCTTGAGATGTGTCCTATTTTCTTCCTTCTACCAAATTTACCACTTGAGAATTGTATGATATCATCACTTAGATGTAAAAATTTGGTAATAAGTCAAGTTTCAAGTCGTAGTCGAATATGTATAGGGTACTGTCAGCGGCCGCGGCTTAGAGGTGAGAGCGTGAGTGTACTGAGTTTGTCCTCTACTGCAGAGGTGAGTAACCTTTTGAAGCAACGGGCTACTTTTAAGCAGGGGTGTCAGGTGTCCTGATTTATCAGGATTTGTCCTGATTTTCGAGAGACCGTCCTGATTTTTCAAAAACGCTTGAATTGTCCTGGTTTTTGAAAAATGGCCCTTAAAATGTCCTGATATGTCCTGATTTTTTTAAAATATCCAAATCATATCTAAATTTATTGTTAAATGATGAGAACATCAAACAAATTGTAAATAAAATAGTTTAACCAGTTGAACCAATGAGATTCTTTGATTCAAATGACATTTAAATGAGGTTTTTCGATGTTATCTGCAGGCCAGCCAAAGTTATTCTCGCTTCAGTTTCATAATTCGAGGCGTCTTCAGCATCTATATTTTGCCTTTAGTTATTCAATCTAAGCAGAACTGCATTTTGTTTTCACCAATTTGGAGGTGTCCTGAAAAATCCTGATTTTTTCTTCGTGGTGTCCTGATTTTTGACAAAACGACCTGGCACCTCTGCTTTTAAGTCGCATCAATGGCGTCAACTCGAAAGCGCCCTTGCTGGCTGAAATAGAAGCGACAATCAGAGACATGAAATCCTGGGATCGATTGCATCCCTGCTGAAATGCTGAAAGCCGACCTTGTCGTGTCAGCAAAAATGTGTCTTTTCGCTGACATTTGGGATACTGCAACACTCCCGGCCGACTGGATGCAGAGTATCCAGTCTGCTAACGTTGGTAACTGGCGCTACATAACGTTGATCTGTACAACCCTCAAAGAACTCTGCAAAGTGATCTTGAACAGAATCCAGGAAAAAATCGACACTACACTCCAAAAACCATTTTGGTTCGAACCGATGCGATGGTGTTTTTCGTCATCACTTCCAATTAAAAGTTTCATGGACCTTAAGAATATGGATTTTTTTCTGTGCCCATTTTCGAAAAGATAACACGGGTAGTACTACAAAAAATCTAATAACTGGTCGCAGTGATCTCTTTACAACAAAAAGTGAAATGTGTAGGGTAAACGTACCCATAATTGAGGCTAAGGCATGGTTTATTCGTTATGAAGGAATTTCAGCCTTACTGTATCGTACAACTTCGCAAGCCGTTTGCTGCATAGGCTTGCTTACTTGCCTAGAGTATTCCGTCTCACGACATAACTTGACGAACATAATTCCTAAAATTCACTCGGTCCATGGCAACCGTTCTCCAATTTCTCGGGCACCCCACGTTCGCCAGATCACGCTCCACTTTGTCTAACCACCTTTGTGGTGGATGCGGCCCTGCCGTAATGCGCACAGCGCAATGATTTTTAAGAGCTTTCAATTTTCCCTGTATTACTTGAAAGAGGGTTTCTACTTGCTCCCTTTTCTTAAAGAGAGTTATTTTTTGATACTCTCTGTTGGGTGCTTTTCTCAAGTTTTTCAAAATTGTTATTAGTTTCCCCAACAGATTCTCGAGCTCAAATTTGTCATCTTCCATACATCCCGATTAGAAGAGCATATCAAAATAAAAACTTAAACATATCTCAACGAGATATTTATATCAGTTAGAATATTGTTCTTACAATTTTCGACTCTTCGTTTCTTGGATATTGGTTATACCTTATTTTGATTGGCATTCTTGAATAGGATCGAACTCACTTTCAACGATAATGACTTTGTTTCAAATTGTTATAATATATTATAATTGTATCTTTCCATGAAACACGGACATCGAATTCAACGGCATAAACCGTACTTTAATGAGCTTTGCTCAGCCGATTCATAGAATTGAATCAAATTTCGAGAAGAAAGAAAAAGAAAAAGTTAGCATTCAACAGATTTGTAAAAAATTCTCCGATATATTTTTACTTACAGGAGACAAATTAACGTATGCTAATATTTTCGAACAGAGTATCCCTTTGAAACCAGGAACATCTCCCGTATATAAAAAACCTTATCGAATTCCTCATAGTCAACAAAAAGTTGTCGAGGAAGAAGTAGAAAAGATGCTACAAAACGACATAATTGAAGAAGCATCATCACCATGGTCAGCGCCTGTCCTTTTAGTTCCAAAAAAGGCAGACGAAAATGGCCAAAAGAAATGGAGATTAGTGGTAGACTATCGGGCTCTTAACGAAAATGTTAAAGACGATAAGTTTCCACTACCAAATATTACTGATATTCTTGATTCATTGTCAGGAGCTATTTATTTTTCGCATCTTGACTTGAATCAAGGTTACTATCAAATGCTGGTTGACCCTAAGGATAGAGATTGCACAGCATTCTCCACCAATAAAGGTCAATATCGCATGAAAAGATTGCCAATGGGATTAAAAATAAGTCCCTCAGCTTTTTCACGATTAATGACAATCGCGATGTCAGGTTTGAATTACCAAAAATGTTTTGTGTATTTAGATGATCTGATTGTTTTTGGTAAAAACATTGAAGATCACAATAAAAATCTTCATGAAGTTTTTCAACGACTAAGGGAGTCAAATTTGAAACTGAATGCTAAAAAGTGTGAATTTTTGAAAACACAAATATTATATTTAGGATTTGTAGTGTCAGATAAAGGAATATCGCCCGATCCGTCCAAAATTGATGTTGTAAAAAATTACCCGAAGCCTACAAAGTCAGACGAATGCAAACGATTTGTGGCATTTGCCAATTACTATCGGCGACATATAAAGAATTTCTCACAGATTGCCTACCCATTAAATAGGTTGACACGGAAAAATGTACCATTCGAGTGGAGTGAAGAACAAGAAACAGCTTTTCAAACACTTAGGAGTAAACTGATTAGCGCGGAAGTATTAGAGTTTCCAGATTTTTCGGAACAAAATGTATTCGAAGTAATCACGGATGCATCAAAGTATGGTTTGGGAGCGGTATTACAAAACAGCTCCGGAAAACCAGTGGCGTATGCTAGTAGGATGCTCAACTCTGCCGAACAAAATTATTCGACTATCGAGAAAGAGTTGCTAGGGGTCGTATGGGCAGTCCGACATTTTAGACCATATTTATATGGCAGAAAATTTAAAATATTTACGAATCATCGTCCCCTTGTTTATTTGTTCAGTATGACAGATCCTTCTAGTAGATTAACCAAATTTCGATTAGCACTAGAGGATTACTCATTTGAAGTATTTTATAAGAAGGGAACGGATAATGCAGCTGCAGACGCATTATCTAGAATCTCTTCTGATGAATTAAAACAAATAAGCAAAGTTCATGATAACGAATGTATGATAACAACCAGGTATCAAGTACGCCAAAAGTTACAAAAATTGGAAAAAGAAAACAAGGAAGTTCCTGTCGATAGGATTGATCACCCTTCGATAGTTGAACTACTTAAGAAACCACAAGACTCATTAGAGTTAGAATTTCGGAAAAAGCCTAAGTGTGGAGAAATCAAAGCTAAGGAATGTGTCGGAACCGAGTTGTGCTATTATGTCCCGAAAAGTGGAAAAATAATTTTTAACTGCGCAAAATACGTACAAGAAGAAGTAACTATGGAGGACCGAAAAGTAAAGCTAGACATCATGTTCAGGCAGTTGTCAGCAGAATTAAAGTCCTTATGCAAAATAATTAAACAAAGTTCAGTGGTTATCGTACTAAGTGACGATAATCCAATAGCAAAACTATACGTTGAATTTATAAAGAAGAATAAAATACGGGATCCCAAATTAATCATTATTAGAAGCGCGCAAATGATAACAAAACAAGAGGATAAAGAAAGAATATTGAATAATTTCCACATTGGCAAAACAGCAGGGCACATAGGCATACAGAGGATGTATAAGACGATACGTCAACACTATTACTGGAAAGGTTTAAAATCTGACGTAGAAAATTTTGTAAACAAATGCATTATGTGCAAAAAGACAAAGCACCATAAGACAATGAAGCAACCATTGGAAGTGACTACAACAGCTAGACATTCCATGGAAAAGCTTTATTTGGATTTGGTAGGTCCGCTACCAAGGGACCACCATGGAAAAGAATATATTTTGACCGTTCAGTGCGAACTAAGTAAATTCATTATTGCTAGACCTATCGGGGACAAGCGAGCTAAAACCGTAGCTCAAGCGTTTGTGGAGGCTGTAATTTTAATTTTCGGCATTCCAAAAACAATTGCGACAGATAGAGGAGCTGAGTTTATAGCACAGGTCATGAAGGACGTGGCAGATTTACTAGGAATTGAAAAAATTACTAGTACTGCTTACCATCATGAATCCATTGGGGCTCTCGAGAACTCGCATAAAACTTTGGGAAATTTCTTGAGGGTTAACCTAAGAAATCAGCCTTTTACATGGTCAGAATGGATACCATTTTGGACATTTATGTATAACACAACTGTCCATTCTAGCCATAATTATTCCCCGTTTGAATTACTGTTCGGAAGGAAATGTATTCTTCCCTCACTGATACAGAATGAAATAGAACCTATGTATAATTTTGAAGATTATGCAAAGGAGCTTAAGTATCGAATACAAAAAGGAAATGACGATGCTAGGAAAACATTAATACAAAGCAAAGTTATACAAAGTGAGGAATCCGAAAAGGGTGCAAAAAGAATTGTACTTCAAGAAAATCAAAAAATTTTCATAAAGAAGGAAGACAACACTAAACTTGACGACATTAATGAAGGTCCATACGAGGTTGTACAAGACCTTGGACCAAACATTTTAATAAAGCGAAACGGAAAGCTAGAAACAATACATAAAAACAGAACAGTCCTCTTCAAGGATGGACTGTAGCGGGCGTGTGGTGGATAAGGTATAATATTAATGAAAATATTCAGATTAGGTTAATTAAGTTAGGATTAGGATTAGGATAATTAGGTTCATAAATAGATCATATTCAGATTTAAAAATAGTGCATATTTAGGATCAGAGATAGTTTGCTATTTTCATTAGTTTATAAATGATTTCACTAAAGTAGAATATATAACAAACAAGAATTTCACTAACAAAAACACTTTTATAAATTCATTAATATTTTACTATACTATACAATATAAAATATCGAAGTAAAAATACAAATAATAAGTTTTTTCAAAGTTATAATGTTAATAAAAATTATAAGTTAGGAACTTAAAATTTTTATATAATAAGATAGGGCGTGTGGTGGATGCGGCCCTGCCGTAATGCGCACAGCGCAATGATAAACCCTAAAACTGCAAGATCAGCATAAGGCGCGCTCACGCCACTCGACCTATGTAGGGCGATCGCGTTTATGCTGATCCACGCAAAAAGGGGCACGTAGCCACCACCGACAGCGAGGCCTCGGTAGGAAATAAAATAATGAATAAACTGATTCTACTGGTAGCATTAATCGGGTGTAGATGATTTTATTACCAGGAAGATATCACGGCAAAGTAATAAGTTACGGTGGTTCGGACATTACACCTTGCTCGTTGCGCCCCCGCTCGTCTTGTTCCTATCGGATTCGTAGCGAACACTGTTTTGCAGGACAGTGGTCCGGCATTCTCGCAACATGTCCCGCCCAGCGTATCCGGCCAGCTTTCACCACCTTCTGGATACTGGGTTCGCCGTAGAGTCGCGCGAGCTCGTGGTTCATCCTTCGCCTCCACACTCCGTTCTCCTGTACGCCGCCAAAGATGGTTCTCAACACTCGTCGCTCGAATACTCCGAGTATATGCAGGTCCTTCTCGAGCAATATCCATGTCTCGTGCCCGTAGAGAACAACCGGTCTAATGAGCGTCATACACAGGTTACACTTCGTGCGAGGGCTAAGTCTTCTTGACCGCAGTTGCTTGTGAAGTCCACAGTAGGCACGATTTCCGCTGATAATTCGCCGCCGAATCTCACGGCTGGTGTCATTGTCTGCCGTCACCATTGAGCCGAGATAGACAAAGTCTTCGACTCTCTCCAGCTCGTCGCCGTCGACTGTGACTTTTTTTTTTGCTGGACAAGCGGGTTCGATCGGTCTCGGATCCCCAGGCCAGCATGTATTTCGACGTACTTGTACTTGGACGTATTAATCATCAACACAATCCTTCCTGCTTCGCGTTTCAGTTTGCAGTAGATCTCCTCCACCGCCGCAGATGATCTTCAGACTATATCAATGTCATCGGCAAAGCACATAAGTTGACTGGATCTGTTGAAAATCGTGCCCCGCATTTCGCCCACCACTCGTCGAATAACACCTTCTAGCGCCACGTTGAACATCATACAGAATAGACCATCACCTTGTCGAAGCCTCCTGTGCGATTCGAATGAACTCGATAATTCACCCGAAATTCGCACACAGCACTGCGTTCCATCCATCGTCGCCTTGATCAGTCTGATCAGCTTCCCGGAAAAGCCGTTCTCGTCCATGATTTTCCATAATCTCGTTACGGTCGATCGTGTCGTATACGGTTTCGAAGGCGATGAATAGATGGTTCACGGCATTTTTGGAGGATTTGCCGTAATGTTAATATCTGGTCCGTCGTTGACCGTCCCTCTATGAAGCCAGTCTGATGACTTCCCACGAATCTGTTCGCTTGTGGCGTTAGGCGACGGAGTAGGATTCGGGACAACACTTTGTAGGCGGCATTGAGGACAGTGATCGCTCGGTAGTTCTCTCAGTCCAATTTGTCGTCCTTCTAGTAGATGGGGCATACAACCCCCTCCTTCCACTCCTCCGGCAGCTGTGCTATGTCCCAGATCCGAACTATCAACCGGTGTAGGCAATCGGCCAACTTGTCCGGGCCCATTTTGATGAGTTTAGCTGCGATGCCATCCTTCCCAGCCGACTTGTTTCTATTCAGCTGGCGAATGGCTTCCTTAACCTCACTCATCGTTGGGAGTGGCTCCTCTACGTCGTTGGCTACGCCGGCGATGTAACTTCCCCCACCTTCTTGATCTCCTGCATGTGTGCCGTTCAGATGTTCATCGAATTGCTGCTTCCACCTTTTGATCACCTCACGATTGTCCGTCAGGATGCCCCCGTCCTTATCCCGGCTCATTTCGGCTTGCGGCACGAAGCCTTTGCGGGATGCGTTGAGTTTCTGTTAGAACTTTCGTGTTTCTTGGGAACGATGCAGCAACTCCAGCTCCTCGAGGAGGACCTCCTCCAGGCGGCGCTTTTTCTCCTGGAAAATTCGAACTCGCTGCCTCTTCCGCTGTCGGTGATTTTCCACATTTCGACGGGTGCCTCTTTGCACTACTGCCGCCCGCGCGGAATTTTCTACGTCCATCACTCTCCTACACTCCTCGTCGAACCAGTCGTTCCGTCGAGATCGCTCCACATAACCGATGACGTTCTCTGCAGCATTGTTGATGGCTGTTTTGATGGTATCCAAACAGTCCTCGAGAAAGGCTTCGTCAAGCTCGCCCTCTGCCGGCAGCACTGCTTCGACCGATTGCGCGTAGCCTGCAGCGACCTCAGGTTGCTTAAGTCGTGCGATATTTAACCGAGGCAGGCGCCGATTTCGCGTGTTGTTTACTACGGAGAGTTTTGGGCGCATCTAGTGATCCGACTCGATGTTGGCGCCTCGACAGGATATGACGTCGATGATGTCCGAGAAGTGCCGGCTGTCATTCAAAACGTGGTCGATCTGTGATTGCGTTTGATACGGTGATCTCTATGTGTACTTGTATGGGAGGCGGTGCTGGAAAAAGGTACTACGTACGGCCATTCGTTTTGAGGCGGCGAAATCAATAAGTCTGAGGCCGTTTTCGTTGGTCAGCTGGTGCGCACTGAACCTTCTAATTGTCGGTTTGAATTCCTCCTCCTGACCGACCTGAGCGTTCAAATCCCCGATGACGATCTTGATATCATGTTTTGGGCAGCGGTCGTATTCACGCTCTAGCTGCGCGTAAAATTCGTCTTTGTCGTCACCGGTACTTCCGAGGTGAGGGCTGTGCGGGTTGATGATGGTGATGTTGAAGAACCGGCCCTTGATTCTCAACCGGCACATTCGTGAGTTGATCGGCCACCACCCGATCACGCGCTTTTGCATCTTTCGCATCACTATATAAGCTGTTCCAAGCTCGTGTGTGTTGCCGCAGCTCTGGTAGATGGCACGACCATCTGGGTACGTTCGTACCGTGGAGCCCTTCCAGCATACCCCCTGCAACGCTACGATGTCGATTTTGGGTACTGCCCACAAAATTTAGAGATCGGCAGTTCCCTGTTCCAAGTTTCCAATCGCTAGTCTCTTTCCGTCGCGTGGGTCTTTGCCGATTTCTATCCGAAAATTGTTGTTCGTTGTTCGTTACTTATGTTTTATGTAGTCACGGGCTCGCACGGCCCACAGCTAACCCTACTATCTCGCAGGAGGACCATCGTGTTGTTGCTGTTTTGGGTCCCGAACACCACCAGGACGTTGTTGCACTCCGCACGCCGCCCCTGACATGGAGAATAGACGCGTACGAAGCCCCCTAACTCAGTTTGCATGCGACCAAAGCATCCACCGGGGTTGGGTACCCGATCTCCGCTAAGGTTGCTCGCACCCCAGCTAGCACCACGGGGAGGTAGAGAATCGGAGTTGCAGACAAGAGGTGATATGACCACTACCCGAAGGTTGGATGCATAGGATCTCGAGTTGCACATTGTCTACCGTTCACTAGCCACACTTTACATTGTAACCGTCTGTTACATGTTTTTGTGTGGCTCCGCCAAAAAATCAAGCAATCCCTGTCCTTTACGGAAAAACAACAAATTTCACCCAAAAGAACGGCTAACTTCACCCATCCCAACTGTCATTCCGCACAAGCACTCTCTTTCTCTGAGCGATCCATAGGCGTCGGGCTCAACCAGGGTCGTCGCGGGGAAGTGTGGGCACCCAGAGAACGACGCACCATGTAATTTCACTGGATGTATGGGCGTCGGCCAAAATTGTAGGTCTCGCGAATTTTGGCATCACCAAGCATGTTCTTTCTGTCTGTGATCTCGTTAAAGAAAAGTAGTGCGCGTCTTGTGTCGTTAAAGTAAAAATTTATTAAATTGTATGGTGTAAATTGATTGATCATTTCTACTTATTCTAGAGTACAAAAACAAAAACACATTAAAAGTACAATGATTAGTACAGTGTAAATTAAAAATGCGGAAAAATAGTACGGTTAGTAAAATAAGAACGAAACATTGAAGTCGAAAAGCACATGTTAAAAGTTTTATGTAAATTTGTTATAGCCAAAGAATCGTTAAAAGAACAACACATTGTAAACGTAAGCCGAACAAAACAAGTTTAAAAGAAAAGGTAAATGTTTGTGTGTAAAACAAAACAATTAGTGAACCACGTGGACAATTTTATTACAAGTCGCTGGTATTATAACCTTACTTGGCAGGTCCAAGAGGGCCTTTTCTTGTTCGCATGCTTTTTCTCCAGCAACATCGTCCAGCTAGAACGCACAGCGCCACTAGAAACCCAAATCCAGAAGCAGACAGAAGAGACCACAACCCTAATCTTGCTCGCCACTTCAAGGTTGTCGACTAAGCCCTCCCGGTGCTTGGCTCAAAGCCGAGATCATCAACAACAAGTTCCAGGCTCTTCCGGGACGCCGGAAAGAGGCCTGCTGAAGCTACCTTCGTCGTTGAAAACAGCCACACCAACTTTCGAGGGAATTCCGTCGACTCAACTTAGTTCTGGCTTACCAACATCGTTCAACGGTTCCGCTGCATGCTGCAGCTAAGTGCAAAGAAGAAACCTAACCGCAAGTATGCTAAAATGAAAATGTGACGTCACCTCCCCCAAAAATTGTTAAAAATAAACCCCAACATTATGTTTGTATACAAATTCAGACTTTAGTAATTTGCAAGAGATAATTGGTTAATTTACACCTTTCTTAAATTCATATTCGTTTTTCCAATCATTTGCTTAAATGTTCACTTTCATGAGATTACATGCTTTGCCCGCCTCGATTTAATGTTCATTAATAGTGTGGACTGGTTGCTAGCATGCGAAGTAATCACCCGTGTGCGCCCCTGGTCGACTCGATTCTGATTGGATCACCCTGCTGCGAGTTCCACGGAAAGAAAGTGTCGCTTTGCATAAAACATCAAAACGACCCTGAGTTCCCATTTGTTTACCTTTCCCAAATTCCCACCCACTGAGCTAACTCCGTGTTACAACATAGAAGTGTAAAGTGTGTGCGATAAATGCCTTAATCCAGAATCTGTAATGTACTGTTGAAGTAACTCTTGGAGGTGCCCTCAGATTCGTTTGGAGGTTTCATGGTCTTAGGAACCATCTGAACGGAGCATTTGTGTCTTTTAAGGAATGACCATAGACGACTTATCACGAACCCTCAGCAGAAATTGATTTGGTGCCATTTTAACAAAAAAAATATGTGTTGTGAGCCTAGTTGGTTGAATAATTCTACTGAATCAAAGCAATCGTAAGATTCCCTTTAACTATACCACGGTATACCGTGGTTGAATTAGTTGGAATCTTTCGATTGCTTTAATTCATCTTATTTTTATCTCAAAACCATTTAGCCAAATTATTACACAGTTAAAACAATTTTTTTTAAATAAAATATCTGCAGGAGAGTTTAAAGGCTTCCAGCGGTTGTCAGTGAGCGCCATACCCATTTCAAAGCATGAAGCAAAGAAAACTAATATCCAGTTTAGTAGTAGTAATAATAATAATATTCCAAAGATTCCGCCTGTCACACTCGGCAGTAAATATAATTTATTGCAATTGGATTGTCGTCGCTTTACCACCCACTTTCAGATCCCGTTGTTAGACGAACTGGTCAGTTCCAGAAATTGATAATCGGAAACTCTTGTGAGCCGGCCGGAGATACCGAAGAAAAAAACCCCACAAAACCAAGTCACTAGGTCGATGGTTGGACGGACCTTTTCGTTTTATGGGTCGGGTCCAGTTCGCTGAGAAGATGAAGGAAAAATCGACGGATTTCCTGTCATCGACGGACGTTTTATTTTTCTGTTGATTTTTTTAGTTGGGACCAATGGAGGCAGAAATCTATAAGGATTTTTTCCATCACTTTGCTGACTTTGACCATCACGCGGAATGATCTGACCGGGGTCATGTAATACCGTAATTTACGACCGATAAAAGTAACCAGCTGTCAATGTGATGGTCCAAAAATGGGTTTTCGTTTGGAACGTGCAGATTTGTTTGGCTTTTTTTAGGAAACTGGAGTTTTTTTCCGGTGGAAATGTATTTTGAAACAAACGGAAAAATGTTGCTTAAACTTGATTCAAACGCAAACAAATTTATCAAATATAGAAATACATAGGTTCTCAATTCAACCATAATTATTGTTGACTTGTTCTGACCAGTCAACTCTATCACATCGCAAATAAATAGCTCTGGTTTAGTTGAAAAAGGCATTTTCTAAATACGAAAATATATTGTTCTCCTCCTATTACTTGTTAGATATCAGTCTTACATTTGTTGACTCTTAAAAACAAAACAAATCTGCTTGAAATGATGCTGCAGGAATCTTAAAATTTTAAGGCTTATATTGCGGTAACTTGATCCGAAATTTAACATGTGAGAATACCTCGCATGTATATTATACACCTTGGTATAAGTTTTATCCATGATACAGTTTATTAAGAAGTTTATTTTTATCTAGAATGTTTTTCCTACTGTTTTAAGCTTTATGTACATCAGCTGAAATTCACTTAATTACAACGTTCCAAATAATTATCCTGAAAGGTATTATCCCTGATAAATTTCTATTGAACGTATTTTCAAATGTTTGAGACTAGCAAGCTCTTTGTGTGTTTGAGCTCCAGAAAAATGAGCTCACTGAAGCGAGAAATTAATTCGTTCATTAGCATAAAGTGCAGAATCTCAGCGGAATTTTCAGCTATCGTACTCAATGGAGATTTACCCGTTTTTTGTCATCATTGGATCAATCGTTGGTTTTTAGAGAAAAAAAACAACACCAGAATCATCTAATATTTATTTAATAAAATTAAACTTTTCCCCAATTTCAACTAGTTGAAGGACCCGACGAAAACTCAGGAGCGCAAAATGCGGCGACATAAATTTGTCAAGATCCTGCGGACGCAATCGTCTTTAATCATTATCGAAAATCCCTCACTGATAAATTGAGACTCGAATCATGAAATATTGCCCCCGATGGCAAGCCCCATTCGTTCTGTCCGCTGAAGTTGTCCACGATCAAGATGTTCAAGTTTTTTCCTTTCCTCCCCGGCATCCTCCCCTATCTTAGTTGTAAGTCAGTCTCTCGTTCCCCTCCCGTTTTGCAGCTTCCTTTTTTATACTCAAGAATAAAAATAAGTGTAAGCGCTAAATTTTCTCCGGCAAAGTAAACCGAACCGACCCGGAATGGAAAAATAAAACCCTGGGAAAATCTGATTTGGGAAAACGATCTTTATGTTGCCATTGTTTGCTGTCAACCTTCCCCAGCATCTGCCGAATATTTATGTTCGCCTCATTGGTTGCGGCGGCACTTTAATTGTGGCCCCGCACGTTCGTTGGTCCTGTTCGCTGAAATGTCCCAAGCCTTAAAGTTTTTCGAATTTCGGAATCCCAAAAATGAGTTTTCTTAACAGCTGTTGAGCTTAACAATTTTATAATTTTTTGTTATAAAATCTTATCTCGTTGTAAAACAATTTCAAGCAAAGTGCATTATGCACTTTCAACCACTCCAACCTGATTGGGACAGTTATGTGATCATTGCCTGTCAAATGCATGAAAAAATTCGTAGTTCTCCTTAATCTAAGAAAACTCATGCAATTAAGATGGCACCGTTGTTGGCTGGAAGCTGGATGTTCCGGAAACAAACAACAATTCATCTTATCAATTTAATCTCAAACTAATTTGAACATATCAGATGAGCAATTTGTTACTTTGACGTAAAGACAAGAATTTGTGCGATATATTTTTTTTTGTTTCTACAACTACATTTTAACGTTGTTTAGACCGATCTTTAGTGTGTTAGTAAGAGTGCTCCAAATGATCCGACTTTTGAAAAAGTTATGCGCTGCAGGCTAATATTGATCCTAGGCCTAGTACGAGATCTCATGCTAAATTTGGGCCAGACCGGATCACGGGAAGGGATCGCTCAACGAGCCTGAAGTTTGTATGGGATTTTGATGCATTTTGTACAGGAGAAACATGAAAAACCAGTTTTTCATCATTAACTTTGGTTTTCTTTGGCCGATTTCTTTTGAAAACGGGTTTTCTTAAAGCCCAAACTATAACAAATATTTCATCCCAAGACTGCAATTTGATTCGAATTAAGATAAAAAAGTTATTAGACTTCAAAAATGGGCTAACTTTTTTAAGGGTGGTATTCATCATTGTTAATGAATCGGGGCGTTCGAACATTTCGTCGCAGCACACAGTGGTCCAAAATCCAGGAAAGCTGGCAAAAAGTCGATTTTGGAAGTGCTCATTTCATCGTGTTACGGCATTTTAAAGCTACATGAAACCATGAAAATGATAGTCATAAGTTTACCCGTTTAGGAGTTCTCAGAGAAATGCTGAGAAAAGTTTGAATATTTTTTGAAAATTTCACAAAGATTTGCTTACATTGAAAAACGAATATATATTCAGATCGCGTATATATTTTTCTTTGCAATTATTTTTATATTTTTGTTAGGCATATTTTACACTTTATGTAATAAAATTTTTCGTTTTTGAATAATATTGACATTTTTTATTTGGAATCTAGTTCCAAAAAGCGATAAATATTTAAAGTTATTTAACTTCAAATAGAGATTACGAAAAAACTCCACATAACTCCACTCTAATTTCACGTTGGATAGATTCCTTCATTTCTGGACTACAAAATATTGCAAAATGGGCTGCCTTTTTGCCATTTTTGGAGAACGCTTTCAAAGAGTTGAACCACTTTTTTCTTCAAATTTGACTTCTGAGCAAATAAATTCCCGGTTCACGAACCAAATTGATATTTAATTGGATCTCTAGGTTGAGTTGTCTAAAACAATCCATTCATAAAACATCCTTTTAATATTTTGAAGCACTATCAGTATGAATTTCTGTGTTATTTTATCAATTAGGAATAACTCCCAAAACAAAATTAAATTACGGTTTCTCAAATATTCTTCTGATCATTGAGTAAATCATAGAACCTTTTTTGCTGGTCAAAATTTATAAGAACCAATTGAAACTAGATGAAAAAGTTCAAAACTTCTATGGTATTATTTTGAAGATATGCAATAGAAATTAAATTAAAAATTAAAACTAAAAGTTAATTTAAAAAATTAAAAAAAAATGAATCTCTAAGTTTGTTCTTCTCGTTTAAAATGTAAATTAAGTGTTTCGTGTTAAAAAAAAATCATTGATAGAATAAATTATCACTAAAAAATAGCCAACATACTTTAATTTCGAAATTTTGATCAGTATTGGCTGAATTGTTAAATAATTCTCATCTGTCATAAAAATTCTATATTGACACGTTTATATAAGAAAAATTAAAGATGATCAGCACCAGCGCGTTGTCATGTCAATCTGTTTTTATTTAATTACGTATGTATTATAATTTTGAGTTAATTTAAGATTCAATAAACCTGTCTAGGATGTGAGAGGTTTTGTAGCAATCTGTTGGAAAATTTTAATACAAGAATTAACTTACTGAGCTTTTACATTTTTTTTAAATTCTTACAGTAGCATCAACAAAAACAAATTTTTACAGAAAATATGAAAATTATTGATATTTTTAGGGAAATTATGATTTTAAACAATTTTAAAAGGTTTCAGAGCAAAAAATTTAGAAAACAGACTTTTTGCCAGATTTTTTGAGTATTGGACCACTGTACAGCATAAACCGTGATGAATACCACCCTTAAAAAAGTGGAAGTCTAATAACTTTTTTATTTTAACTCAAATCGATTTGCAGTCTTCGGATAAAATATTTATCATAGTTTGGGCTTTAAAAACCCATTTTCAAAAGAAATCGGCCGGAGGACGCCAAAGTTAATGATGAAAAACTGGATTTTCATGTTTCTCCCGAACAAAATGTCTCAAATTCTCATACAAACTTTAGGCTTGTTAAGCGACCCCTTCCCGTTATTCGATCTGGCCCAAATTTGGCATAAGATCTTGCACTAGGCCTAAGATTAATTTTAGCCTGCAGCACATAACTTTTTCAAAATTCTGGTCATTTGGGGCACTCTAGTGTACATACAAAATTTGGTAACAATCTATCAATTGGTTGTTGAGATTGCGTCCAATACCGAAGATCGTGGACAAAATTTGTTGGGCACGATCGAGAAAAGTCCAGAAAATTTTCAGTGGGAGACCCAAAAACAGCTGGAAATCAACAAATCGACCAAAATTCACATGGTAAATCGTTTAAGAAGTCCTAGAGGATCCAATAGTTAGCTAAAGTTTGAATAAAAGAGAAGATTGTTGATTTCATGAAGTTAGAGGTATGAGAGAGATTTTTTCAAGCTCTATCACCGAAAATATGAATAGAAGAAGTGATAAAAAAAAGTCAAATTTTTCTGAATGGTTCATCTAGCTGACTTATAATAGGCCTGACTTCATTCCTTAAAGGTAGAAAAGCTGCCCACCGGTTAAATAAACAAAATACGGTGGTCAAATCGTGCGCAAAATATTTGGACTCCTAGTGGGGAGATAATTTGAAAAATCTTTAGCCGTCACCTGGCAGGATTCCAACTAGAAACTATTCGTTGACAAGTCACCAAGAGATCTCAGTGAAAAATGAACATAAAAAAGATATTGAAGACTCATCCAGCAGAATGAAGTGATGAAAACGACTTATCATAAGCCCTTCTAGAAAAAAAATTTTTTGGTGACGTTAAGGGCGTGAAAAATAACTTAGGTTACATTAGACTGTTCTGAAAATTATAAATACACTTTCTTTCTTAAATAAAAGAAACAATGATGATTTCAGAGTAGTGGATGATTTCTTTGAATTTAGCCACAGCACAGTATTTGAAAGACCCAAATACTAGTATTTTACTAACTACTTGCTGGCATCCTCAGTGGGTTATCGACTCCGATAGGCACTCATTCGGCTTCGACAGGACTCATTATGATAAGTGTTTTTCTTTAACATTTTTTTCCCTTTTTCTTAATTATTTCTTTAATTTTTTTCAATAAGGAAATATCCAATGCAGACATTTTTTTGAAGATTTTTCAATACATAGATTTTGAGAATCTCCTCCAAATTAAAACTCAGTGAATTAATTTTTAATTATTTTGTTTTCGTTTATTTACCAAAATTTATGTTGATCAAAGCATATTCACTCGAATGACTTCTGTTTTTTTACCATATACCATGATATCTACCGTGAGTTCGTTGATTAGTTAGGAATAACAATAAGGGAAACCAGCGAAAAAATCAAGCACCTATTTATTTTTAAAACAAATACAATTGCATTATTTTTTATTAGTATGACAACAATGCCAACCACATGCTCTTTAGATTTTTCAAAAATAGGTTTCATAAATGAGATTTTTACATTTGTCAAAAGTGTCTCCTGTTTATTTCCTTTTCCCCATATTCGCACCAAAATTGTTTTGCTATGATGCAGAGGTGACCTCGGTCCTAAAGCATATGTTTATTTTCTTTCACCCTTTTCTCTTATTTTCCTCTCTATCTATTGACTACTAGGACGTGGCCAGCGCCGTTATTAATGTTCAAAGAGAGAGAGCATCAGTTTTGTTCACTGAGAATGTGCTGCTAATCCCAAGCGCCTTTCTTTTGACCTTTGTGCAAAATTGATGGCCTCGGTCACTCACGGAGTAGAAACCGTTGGCGAAATGTTTGAGTTTTAATGATGACGGAATAAAGTCGAAGTCAAAAGTATCAAATCAGTTTCCGTGATATTTTAAGGCAGCATTTCGGGTTCAATGACTAAAGGTGGATGTGAGTAGTCAATCAAGCTAAGCTAAGCTAAGCTAAGCTGTAGGGTCAGCAGGGCCAGGTTTCCTACCGCGTCTCGGGGAATCTGCGAAAGTACACTGTTCTCCACACTTTCTCAACGCGTTCTGAACGGCTCCGACACTCACACCTTCTTCCTTAGCTAGTTTTCTGATTGAAAGACCACTAACAGTAACCTAATGGTGCACAATCCGTTTTCTTTGCCCGGGAGTAAGGCCACGCATTTTCAGATTTTCACGAAAAACGACAAAAAGGACAATGCCTACTTTACTTGGATGTAAACAAAAGTACGCAGCCAAAATTCGGTTGAACATTAAATGATTTTTGAAATGACGGTTATATTATAGTGTATTTATAACTATCGGAACAGTCTATACTCTATCTGTTGATTGATTGATTATGGTATGTCTTTTTTTCAACTATTCGATTTTTGTACCGAGTATTTCTGGAAAGGATTTTCCAATCATTTTATGTCGATTTATAGAAATTAAAAAGACGTCTAAACTGTACCAGCAGTGCTTCAATTTTCGATATTTCATCCTACCCATTGTCATTCTCAAACGGTCGATATAAAAATACGAGATAGTAACGATGTTCTAGCATTATTAGGATGGGTCTTACAAATCGTTCTCCAGCTCTTTTGAGCTATCAACTGTTGCTAGCAAAGAAAAAGGAAGTGGAAGTGGAAACCTACTTGAAGCTCGAAGCAGACAATCTGGTCTACATAATAAAGATGTGCGTTGCGAGAAATCATTAGTGAAGCAATTTGGCAGACAGTTTGAAAATGTCTGCATTTGATCGCAAAATTGCTTGTGATTAATCGGCAATTCAAAAATTAAGTTTCAAGTGCTCAAAATTAATTTATGTACGGTACTTTTAGAATATATTTTCAAAGTTTGGAACTTTAACCTAAATTGAAATAAAGAGTTTTTTTTACTTTGAATACATCACTAATGTAGTCTCAACCATTACCACCAAGATTCTTCAATCAACATGATTCCATATTGACTCAAGATTTTCCTCGCAATCCGTGCTATCACTGCCAGTTTCTTCAGCAATTGTCACTCTTAAGGGTTTTCCAGTTTTTTTTTTTCTGTACGTAATGCAACTCGCAACGGCAGGTAAACCGATTATACTCCCCGTGAAACCAGATCAGAATAAACTTCCTTTATTCTCGTTACGCCACGTCAAGACCGAACGGAAATCGCTGAATGTAGGTAGCTCCTGGAAGACGAAAATTGAGCACCCTGATTCCTCACAGTTCATTCACAGTTGGAAAATGGAAGAGTCGGGATTTGCTTTTTTCATCCGACTGAGTAACGCTGTTTGTCGCTGGAAAGTTCAAGAAGGTCGCTTCGAATCCGTTTTTGGGGTTTAATGATTTATTTATACAGTAAAAGAAAATCGATTATTTAAATTTATTTCAATTAGGTTTGAAATGAACATTCAATATTTTTTTCCCTACGGGAAAATCATAGATTTGTGAAAGCTACATTGAAACTTTAACTCGCCCTTAAGTTACTTTCTAGAAGCTTTTTCTTGGTGCTAAAATAACCAGCACCAGGTAGGCACCGAATAAATGAAATCCGGTGCCCTTCTCGTAAGTCCCAAAATCCATTTAGACGACCTCCGGTGAGGGTCTAGTTTACGGCCTTCCATTTTTTTCCATTTTCTCTGTTGGCACGCTGGTAAATTTGTCTGTAGGTGTGGATTTTATGAATGGAAGCTAACTTTTCGGTGGGTTTTTCTCTTAAAGCAGTCAACATGCTGCTCGGTCTGATAAGTGCAAAGTTTACCACCCATTGGAAAGGAACGTAATAAAGCTATCATCAACAGTCTCCGAAACGAAAACGATGGCAGCGCACCGGTTAGAAGAAGTGTTTCTGTTGCTGATTTTTCCACCGAAATTTTTTGGCATGTCGGTATAGAAACTAAACTTTACATTTTAACCCCATCTTTGATGCATATGGTCTCATGATATTGAAAATTCAACTCAATTGAATAACCTGTTGCCTATATTAAGGCGTTAAGTATGCTGAACAGTTTATCGCGTTTTGTTACAAACTCATAAACTAATCTCGCACAACGAACGAGGAGCATTGCTTGTCGTATAAAATGTGCCGTTGAGCTGATTTCTTAACATCTCTTATGTAATGAAAATCTTCTCGACTTTTCCGGCTCTTGAAACTGACATAAAAGAAAACAGTTATGTATGTAGATCACTCTTACATACTTACATACTTATTCAAATGCAACCGATTGAAACTTTTGCCCTAAAACTGCCAAGACAATTTCTTTCACTTTTCCTGACCTGCCTGTTTCCCAAAACTTGCCGAAACATTATCTACGCTCCATTACCGGTCCGTAGACAGTTGGGCCGGGGAACGTCGATTCGGATAGCAGGGCAAGTTCCATCCACATCCGCTGGGGCTGGGTCAGGAAAAAACGGAATATCAATGATGGTCCGGCTATTATTATTCGTCGCGTCTTAATAAAATGCTTTGTTGGGCGCTTTTTTCTCGCTAGTTGTGCTCGTTCCATTTTGCCTGCCCAAAGTTTTCCTTCATAACGATGTCATATTGTTGAATGTTTACCTACGCAATAGTAGCAATGATGTTTCTTTTATTTTTAACTTTAAAGGTTTAATTGAAGGAAAATCATACCAAATTTTGGCACAAAATTAGAAAGAAAAAAAAACACTCTCTGGAGCCACTACATTCTTGAAAACGTTTCAAAGTTAATTCGATTTCCATCGATGTATAACCGAAAGCACGCATAACTCATCGGATTATCTGATCACGATATCGGATAATTCTCCAAAACTTACCCAAACTTCCTTATTCTAGAAACATCCAGTCATAAAATGAAACAACAACGGTTCGATTTTGGTCTTCAAAAATATACCTTTCCCTTAGCCCATGGGCCGATATTTCCGGTAATTTTCCTCTTTCCAGTCAACAAAACCGACGAACGTTACTGAATTTCTCTTCAAGAGTGAGTTGAAAATGTGGAAAGTGGGAGGTCTGAAGAGGCTTATGATTGCCCTCTCATACTGGTTTATCGGTTTCCGATTCTGGTGGTTTCGGGCCACTCCGAGGGAGGACACAATTGGGCTGCTAAAAAAAGGCGAAGGAGTTTCCCATCGCCGATCATAAAAAGGGAAAATTTATGCTAACCCAGACACTCGGCTAATAGCGGTGCAAAAAAGTGCCATCGATTGACTCAATTGATTCGTACTATGCGAATATTACCCCTGGTCTGGGTTTGCTTGCAGCCTGGATTAAATCCAACTCGGAGGCGGAAGCGTTTTCGGTGAATTTAAAATTTTTGTGGGCTTTACTTTTCACGAAATGGAACCAGGAATGTTTGGTTTTATAGACTATTTTATTTGTTTCGAATACCAATGTCTATTTTATGCATTTATAGACTTAAGGCAGATGATTCTCTGGACAAGATGGATTCCACTTGTATGAATTCTATGAGGCCCATGGAGCATGCATTTGAAATTTTGGGAATTTGAAATTTATCATAAATGGTATTTGGGTGTCATTACTATTATTTTCTCGTTTTACCATTTTGTTTTTTTAATATGTATTTTTTGGGATTGACAAACTATTGTTGAGTACTTTTATTTGTATATATTTTTATACTGCAGGATTATACGATTTATAATCTTGAAAAGATCAAAATGAAAGCAAAACTATCATGTTTTGCCGATTTTAAATTTGTTACAATACACATAGACATCGAATGATTAGAAATTTCAAATTTCATTCAAGATATAATTGATAACGTGATTGCCTATCAAACGGTGTATAACTCAGTAAAAGTTGCTTACCAATCCTTTAAATTTTTTTATTTTTTTTTTGCCACAATCTGATAACGTTTTTGTAGATTTTCTGGTAACTTTAAATCTATTAAGAATTGAAAATTATCAAAACTTAGCTGCGTGCATCCATTATTTTCAATGAAGAATCCTCCGGGAAATTGACCGTAATAAGATAACAGGTCCTGGTCCTGGACATCCAACTACAAGTCTGCTCTCACTTACAACTGAACGACACTGCACTTTACATTTAATTTCATAGCGAAAATAATAATTAGGACAATTTATTATTTTGGCTCGAGCTGAAATTTTATTTCACGTCTTTCCAATTCAACGCTTACTTATCCAATCACTTTTTATTTAACAAGCTAAAACAAATTTACTTACATAATTAAACGGGTACCCGCAAATGGCATCGGTGGGAAATCTAAAGCATATAACAAAAGTATGCTTTCGTTCTTAGTTTTGTCTTTCTCTTTTACATGGAAATGGAATTTTTCATGAATTATCCATAAGTCACTCAAACGCAACCAATTTGCAAATAATAGCTTGTGAGGAATTATGGGTCACATTATGTGGGGTATCTTGGCCATCATTATTTGGGTGATTTAATTAATACCAAGGTTGCGAAATCTCATGAGATTGAGATTTTTTTGAGTAAGATTTTCGCTTTTTGAATCTCAGTGTGATGCTAGGTAATCTCATCGTGAGTATCTCAAACGGTTCTTGTCTTGAATGTCAACGCTTTCTCAGACTGAGAATCACGAGCAGAAAAACTACTTTTTGGAAGGCAGAGATGCCATGGAATAATATTTGTGCAAGCTCTTGAACAATGAAACAAGTTTTATAGTTCAGAAAAATCTGAACATACCACGACTTTTTAAAAACTGTCAGTTATACTTGATGAATGTTAAAGGCCAGTTATACTTTTTTAAACATTTTTATAGAGCACATACTATTAAAAGCCCAGAACAATCAGGTTGATGACAAGAATTTGTTTTTTTTTATTTATGTCTTAAGCAAAGTTGCGAAATCTCGTTCAGTTAATATTTTATCGAGTGAGGTTTTTCCTTTTGGAATCTCAGTGTGAAATGTTAACATTGATTGTGAATGAAAGTTTTGATTTTAAAACATCTTTCTGAAGAATGTATTATCATGACTTGTAAGAATCTGATTATAATATTTATGTCTTTGTTTAATGAAAGTTTTACAGAATGAGCAAAAAGTTTTTATAACCAAACATGTTGATGAGTCTCGCTCGTATTCAGAGGATTTAAGACATGCAAGTTATGAAATTGTATTTCTTACAGTAATGTACTTTTAAATCTCTTAAAAACCTTGATGCAAAGTTTTGCAATCATGGAAAAGAACCGCAAACATTGAAATGCCCAAGCTCAAAATTCTTCAAAAAAAACCCCAATGGCTTAATGTGCTTGCCAGAAAAAAAAACATCTCAAATTTTCTGGACATTACAAGAAACTATAAAAAATATAGCAAAATCTGAATAGCCAATTATTTGATTATTATAAATATTAACACAAAAAGTACCGCAAAGAAAAGTAAGCTGGGAAACACTCAAATTCAGAATTAAAATTATAAGGATCAACCGGGCCTAATTTTACAAATTTAGTATCTTTGAATAACCGAAAGTTTTTTTTTTTGTCAATTTTGCTGAAAAAAGTTTGATTTTATTTGGTATTTAAGAAAATATGATTTTATTTATAGCATTCGAGCTATGCTTTGCTTTTACTTGTAGCGGCAACCTTAAAAACGAAGTTGAAATTTATAGGTAGCTATGCAGAGTTTTAATATAAATGAAGAAAATAGTTTCTTAATCTTCCAAACAAATTAAATTTTAAAATCTAAAAATTAAAAAAAGATTGTTACCAACGAAAAACCATTCCAATTAAAACGCATGGCATCCCAGCTTATGCAACCGGCTGGAATCGACCACATATGAAAAGCATTTATGAACCAAATAAAAAGTAATAAAGAAATATTAAAATTTTTCCTTTCAAATGAAAGCAGCGGTTTGTAGCTTCTATCCTAACGGTTAATCTTTTTTATTTCAATTTAAAACAGACATTTTAATGATTTTTTATGCCTTTTAACGATTTTCTATTTCAAGAGAAGGAAAGCCGGTTTTATTTGCACCGGCTCACAGATCTTTTTCAAATATTATCTCGACTCGCGTGATGTTTGAAATTCCCTGTGGGAAATTTCTGAAGTAGAAAACATGATCGTTGCACCAAAAAGTAGGATATGATTCATACCAGCCTATCTAATGTCCGATAAATTCACTTATTATTATTATTATTATTAAGATTGATCAAATATTGTTGTACTACCATTTGGAGTAATTGTAAAATCGCTTCTTTTGTTAAGCGGCCTTATTTCTAATTTTTTGATTATTATCTTATGAGCTTTTGGACACATGCATCAGAAATGAATGGTTCTTTAACTATCATAGCTGGATTTTTTTTAACGATTTTTGAGTACGTTTAAAAATGCCTTTAAAAGAAATTCGTGAAACCCTTGGACAAAACACTGGTCAATTTTATTAAAATGGCTAGTTTAGATCGTTTATTGATCATTCACAGGCTAGTACATCATTTTGAAGTGGTTTTTGTGAAATCGGGAATGTTAAGATTGGTTTCGAAAATTGGTTTTCTCTACGGTTGTTCCGGATCTTTTACAGTCTCTAAGTGACTATTACTGTCAAAAATTCGGCAGAAATTTGCACTACCAATGAGTAGTTTGAATTTAGATAAATTTAGAGATTTAAATAAAAGTTGAAACAAAGGACAGCTTATCACTGACATCACGGCTTCTCTTTTTTCATTTAGTTGATATAAAAAAGTAGGTTTTAATTCTGAATGTATAGATACATATTTGTTAGAATACATGATCTTTATTAATATTTCCAAATTAAGATTTCCTTCACTCGTACACAACATGCTCTGAAGAAGGGACCGCATGAAATTTGATGACTGTGATCATATTACAGTTCAACATATGTTTTTTTTTGTATGTCAACAGCCGAGAAAATACAAAAAAAACCTAAAAAAAATCTGAGTTTTGACCTTGTTTTTTGTAAAAAATTCAGCCCTTGAGAGTTAAAACCAATATCGATTTTTCTATTGATGTATTCTATGCGTTGCTAACTAAGCATATTTTACTGATTTCAAATAGCCAGAAAATCGATTAGAAATGTTGCTTTTAATCCCATATTATGTTGTTGCTTTTAATTTTGAAAACCAACAAAACGTCGACGACTGAATTTTATATTTTTTTTATTTAAGTCGTCTTGACTATGAAATTATGTTCTAAATTGTACCAAAGCGCCGTATTTGCAAATAATATTATAAAATTAAAGTGTTGTTCTCAACATTTATAAGGTAGTGTGTTGTGTACAAAGACACTTTTTAAAACAGAGGTACCACGAGCTTTAACACTTTCGTTGTTAAAAAGTTTCAATAAACTCCAATCATTAAAGCGCTCTTATTTTTTTTTATACCAAAGCGTTTGGAGTCGTTCAACTTGGCGTGTCGCTAGTGTGAAAAGCTAATCACATTATATGATACATTCAAATATTCCATAGATTCGTTACAAATTTAACTGTCGTCAAAAAATAGTAGGGGAAAAAGTGGGGAATATAGCTGAAGATTTCTCTAATGGGATTCTGGATTTCTGATTTTTTTCTAGATGTGATGCTCAGTGAATTTCGTTTGGCATCGAAAGCTTTGAGCATCACAACGAAATTCATTGTGCTGCCTAATTGATACTCATCACGGTGAGTATCAATTTCAAATGATTATCTGAAATCTTGCAACTCTGATTAATACACATTCAAAACGCAATTCACAAATACGCCAGCGGCCTTGGGTTACAGGCAAGGTTGCCAAATTAACAGAAATATCTGTAATTTAACAGGATTTTGAGCAAATTTTCATCACAAGATCTGTGTCACAGAACACAGAATTTTGAAATGTACACAAATTTAACAGAATTTTTGAATTTTGATTGGATTTCCAAAATGATAGTTTTTTTGGTCAATATAAAACTCAGAATTTTTACTTTGAATAATAAAATCATGATGAGATTGGTAATGTTAATTGATTTTTCCCAACTAAAATGTTAACAAGACCCAATTTATCATGAATTTTCAATGAAATTAAAGGAAATAGCAACACAGAAAACTATCAAAAATTTTTTGGGTAAAATCACAGAAATTCAGAACTTTTTCCACAGAACAAACCTAGGTTATAGGTTAGAGCATAAGACTTCTAAGCCAGAGGTCATGAGTTTGAATCTCGGTTAATTTTTTGAGCAACTCATAAACTTGGCACGTTCTTTGGTGCCCAAGTTAGGTGGGTGATTTGTGGGCCCACAATTCCCTATCATTTTTCAAAATCCATAGAAAAATACTTTAATTTAAACAGTCAAAACTCGGGGAAACAAATTTATCAAAAAATATTAAATAAATTGCCTAATGATACGTAGAAATGTAGAACCATACCATACCATTTATACTATTTATTTTAACTTTCACTAGCTGAGCCGCTGTGCTTTGCAACACTTTGTAAAATGGATGAAAATTTTAATAATGATTTAAAAATATTAGGGAAAAGTCGGGTAAGACGGACACTTTAAATATTTCGAAAATAACAATTTTTGGCCCAAACCTAATGATGGGAATATTTTCACCTAAGTATATTAACACTTTCGATACCCTTTGTTTATTGATAGCAAGCAAGGTCTCATAATAGTAAACAAAACGAAAAAAATCCATTATTTCCAAATCCAATCCAATTTTCGAAAATTTCAACCGTTTTCAAAGGTGGAGTGTTATTAGACTTTTTTTTAACCATCTGCAGAAAAATCAGCGAATTTTGGTCAAAAAGCTTGAACAACAAAAGTTTTAAAAAAAGTTGCTAAGGCGGGTAAGACGGACACCTCAAGGTCGGATTAAACAGACACATAAGTTTTTCCAGGTATTTTAAATTTTTCATCGGTTTAATCCTCCATATGCCTTCAAAAGACCTTGGCAAGAGCAATTGTCGGTCGAAAAGCGCTCGCTATCTCAAACAGGCTATCAAAACTGTAATAACAGGATCTCCGGTGAAGAAAGCGCCTATAGAATACGAAATTCTGAAACCACGCTGTTTCGCTTCTGGGTTCCATTTTGGTTTAAAAATCTTTTTAAAATGGTTTTCTCACAAAAATATTTACTTTTACAGCAATTTGCGCGGCAAAATATAACTTTTCTGAGCAGTGTCCGTTTTACCCGACCATTTTTGAAAATTGTAATTTGCAAGCATGTTTTAAACAGCATGAAAAAAGTTTTGATGAAGGAAATTTTCTAATTTCAACGGTAAATTTGTTTATTTGTTTATTTGAATTGAAATCATCTGACATAGGTGTCTTAATGATCTACTTAATATTATTAGCACATTACATGATACCTTTCTTAATTTCTTAATTGGTCACTTAAATAAGATTCAATACGGCTTTGAAAAGTTGCAGTAGAAACATTGAAGTCGAAGACATTATAATAACGTAAAAAGCACATTTTTGCGGAACGAAGAGGGTCGTTGCTGCCATAGCTCGTGTTTCTGGGTTCCAGAGAGAGCCAGTTTCTATTACGCAAGGTTCTTCCTGGAGCATAAATATTACAACGAGAAAGTAGCCAGGAGCAGTCAATTTCGTTACGAAGTATCTTAGCCACAAACAGCGATTGACCAATGGAACGACGATCCGACAGCGTGTGAAGTCCAAGTAGGGCACAACGATGAGCGTATGGCGGTAAATTTAAAGGATTCTCCCAAGGTAGCTCACGAAGAGCGTAACGCACGAACCTACGTTGGATAGCTTCAAAACGTGCTTTCCATGAAGCTTCAAAAGGCCACCATACTAGGTTCACAGATTCCAAAATCAATCGCACCAGGCAGCAATACAGAGCTCGCAAGCACACTGGATCAGTGAATTCTTTGCTCAAACGTATAATAAATCCCAGCATTCGGTTTGCCTTTTCGAGTACCACAGAGTAATGACGCTTAAAAGTCAAATGACTGTCCAACAAAACGCCAAGATCCTTTATCTCCTCAACACGTTGCAACTGCTCGCCCAGAATATCGTAATTATGCATGAAAAGATTTTTCCTACGCCCAAACGTGATAATACAGCACTACGCAACGCTCAAAACAAGTAAATTATTACGGCACCAATTCACGACTGCGTCCAAGAAGCGTTGCAATTCATAACAATCAGCTTGACTGTTTATGACTAAAAATATTTTCAGGTCGTCCGCGTACAGGAGAACTCCACATCCAATCAGCACCAAGTTGATGTCGTTACAAAAAAGCGTAAACAATAAAGGACCCAGATTGCTGCCTTGGGGTACTCCAGACTTCGGAATAAAGTCCGAGGATTCAGCAGAACCTATTTTTACAGCCAATCGCCTATCCGTTAGGTAGCTTCTGATCCACGCACACAATCGTTCGGAAAATCCCAATTTAACCAATTTTTTCAGTAGAATGTCATGGTTTACAGAATCAAATGCCGCTGAAATATCGGTATAAATCGCGTCAATTTGCTTGCCACCATCCATGTTTGATATGCATAATGATGTAAAAACCATCAGGTTTGAAGTTACCGAACGTTTAGGAAAAAATCCATGCTGGTTCTCAGAAATCCAGTTCCGGCAGGCCGAAAACATGACATCGTTGACTATCCTCTCAAATACCTTCGAGCAGGCAGCTAGCGAGGTGACACCTCGGTAGTGCAACAGCAAACCTAAATTGCCCATCTGCACGAAAATTGTGATGAAAAACGCAATATCTGATTTTCTATTGCGATTCTACCTTAGGGTGTCCGTCTTACCCGACTTTCCCCTACATAATTCTATACCCAAATTTCTCAATCATTAAAAATCAATCCCTTGAAAGAAAAGCTGTAATTTTAGTTTCGAATTGCAATACAAAGAAGATTAATTCTAATTTCTTACCAAATTACCAATATTACCAAATTTGTTTCCATTTTATTGGTCAGTTTCCAGAATCATTAAAAAAATATGAGAGTACTCCTGTTAAAAACTGATGAAAACATTTCTCGTGCCCAAACCCTCTCTATATCAAATTTGCTCGATCTTTTCTTGAGCTTCTAAAAAATGTATGGATGCACCCCGCTCCATTTTATATCTCCCCACTGATGCTTAAAATGTTAGTGAGCCCCCTTTTTTCATATTTAGCTCTCCACTGAAATAAAGGATGGTTCCCAAATAAGCATAGAAACTTTACTCATTCTCATGTACCCTCCCATACTAAATTTGGTTTCTTTCATATGATTAATTCTATAGATAAGCAACAAAAGTGTGCTCCCATCTCTACTTCAAATAATCATAGAACAATGCTCGTACCCAAATAACTACCTAGGCAAAATTGGTTTTCGGTTTATGGAATTGCTCTCGAGCTATGAAACAAATTGTATGTGAGCGCAAATCTCCCCTACCTATCCCACAACCGGAAGGAGCGACGCGTTTCGAATAATCATGGAAACATTATTCGTATCACAATAAAATTCCGAATTCGGTGCTTTTCGACAGATTAGATAAGGTATGGTACCCCCCCTTTCCTTTTCGTTGGTCGCTTGGCCATCTCGCTTAGTCAGGGACTCTTTTCCCGTACCCATATATCCTCTCATGTACAATTTTGTTCCATTTGTCCCATCTATGCAAAAAAATGAATGGAGCCCCCTCCTTATTTCTGATTTTTTTCCTCAATGGAAGGTAGGAAGTCCGTCAAACCATCATGAGAACATTTCGTTCACATGAATTCTACTGAATTTCGTTTGAATAATTAGTTTTGCAAAAACTTGTATAGATGCCCCCTTTCCTGTCCTTATCCTCCTAATGGAAGTAGGAAGGGGTTTCAAACAATCATAGAATTTTTTCCCATATCCAAATACCCTCTCATGCCAAATTATGTTCGATTTGCTCGATTAATTCCCGAGTTGCTTAACAATCTGTATGAGGCCCCCTCTCCCTTTAAATCGTCACAATGAAATAAGGGAGCAGTCTCAAACCATCTTGGAAATGTTTGATCTACTTAAATACTCGCAAGCCACATTTGTTTTCATTTGGTTCATTAGTTCTCGATTTGTTCAATCGTGTTTCTTCTATTTGGGAGACCCCCTCCCCCCTTCCAGTTGGAGGGAGGGTTCTCGAACCTTCCCCGGCCTCAAAAACACCCACCTAACAAGTTTTATTCTAATCAGTTCCGTTGTTTCTGAGTCTATAGGGAACAGACAGACAGACAGATAGACAGACATTCATTTTCATCAAAAATTTTAAATTCTCTCTAATCAAACAATCAATCAATCATTTTTATATATAGTCGAACTTGGATAAGAGCGCGAACTGATTAATCGAGAAACTTTTTACGTGAGAGAAATCGAAAGGTCCCATGCTTTTTAAGGCTCAAAACGCAGACACCAGATACCCAAACTGGCCACTGAACCAACTGGGATTTGTAGAACTTGTTTTGTACTATTTTAATCCATGAACAACACCCCCTCTCAGTTGTTGGTGCCAACTAACCCGATCATCTTCCTCAGCTTCGCAAACGTAGGTAGGGGTAACGACTTCGTAAGAATATCAGCCACCTGGTTTTGAGTCTCGATGTACAACAGCTTCACCTTCTTCTCAGCAACAGCATCTCGGACGAAATGAAATTTAACATCGATATGTTTGGCTCGTTTCGTCTCCTCCTTTTCGGCCATCGCAATCGCACCCTGGTTGTCCTTGTTGAAGAAATCGAAGTAACAGTTGTTTTATAATATTCGATAAATCATAGCAATCTTGTTTTACGCTGTTACCTTTATAAACCACGTGCCAACCAACAACTCTTTAGTAGTAATAAATCAACCATTCTAGAACTAACACGCCTTTTATTAAGAGGTTATGGGCCCAGTTTTCGCAAATTTTGGAAAATTCTCGAAGCAGTTGAAGATGGCTAGCGCGAAGAAAGCCGGTATTGTCCAATTCGCTGGTGAAGGCTACGACGTCTGGAGATTCCGAGTCGAGACGCAGATGTCGGCAAATGGCGTGAAGAGAGCTCTAACGGAGGACGCACCAGAAGCTGCGGCGGAGTTAGCTCTATTCCGGGAAATGGACGAAAAGGCGAAGGCTTTGTTGGTGGCGTACATCGCGGACAGTCATCTGGAGTATGTCCGGGACAAGGACACGGCAAAGGCGATGTGGGAGTCCTTGGCGAACACGTTGTCCAAGAAGGGATTTTCGGCGCAGAACTATATTCGTCGGTCGTTGTCTCTACTCAAGATGGAGGAGGGAATGGCGCTAATGGACCACTTCCGGCGGTTTGACGAGTTGGTCCGTAAGCTGAAGGACGCTGGGGCGACCTGTTCGGAGTTGGATACAGTGAGCCAGCTGTTTATTTCGTTGCCACCGTCCTATGATGTGGTGACAACTGCCATGGAAAATTTGCCCGAGGACCAGCTGAAAATTGATCTGGTGAAAGCTCGACTGTTGGCTGAAGAGCAGAAGAGGACTGGTCGGGAAAACCACGTAAGCGTTCCAGAAGAGTCGGCATTAGCAACCAAATCGTCACGGAACAAGAAATTCGTGAAGGTTAACGGATTTCGAGGAAGGTGCTACTCGTGTGGAGACGTCGGCCACAAAAAGCAGGACTGTTCGAGTTCAAGGAATCGTCGAGCACGTGCCCAGGCAGCAAGCGTTCCGGTTGACAAGGAGGTGGCACTAATGGTTTTCAACGACGTCGATTCGGGTGCTGAGCATGAATGGATCCTGGATTCAGGTGCCAGCTGGCACATGGCGAGCAGTGAAAAGAGTTTCTGGCAGCTGAAAAAGTTGTTTGAACCCGTTACCATAGAAACTGCAAAGGATGGCGAAAAATTGACTGCTACGATGGAAGGTGTCGTCAAGGCAACGGTGAAAAACAACTTGGTGTTTTCGTTGCAAAGTGTGCTGTTGGTTCCGAAGCTGAAATATAATTTGCTTTCGGTATCGAAATTGCTCCAAGCCGGTGTCAAGGTGAACTTTCAAAATGGTCGAGCAGTGCTGGAGAAGGATGGTTCTGAATTGGCTGTTGCGAACTTGAAAAACAATCTGTTTTATCTCAAGATGTATCCCAAGAAAAACGTTGCTGCCATGGTGGTGTCGACAAATAGCGAAGCGTTGCAGTTGTGGCACAAGCGTTTCAATCACTTGAGTTTTCCGAACTTGAGGCGGTTGAAAATGAACGAGATGGTGCATGGAATCGGCGATGTTGAGAAAGAAGGTGGCTTCTGCGAAACGTGTGCTGAAAGTAAAATGATTCGGCAACCTTTCAACAAGCAGCGTCCCAGAACCCGGCGGCCATTGGAACGTGTTCACACAGACGTGTGTGGTCCGATAACACCGAAAACCGTTGATGGATGTCAGTACTTCGTATCATTTCTGGACGATTTTACCCATTTTGCTGTTGTGTACCTCATGAAGCAGAAAAGT
The DNA here is from genome assembly GCF_029784155.1 of Uranotaenia lowii. Classification (NCBI taxonomy): domain Eukaryota; kingdom Metazoa; phylum Arthropoda; class Insecta; order Diptera; family Culicidae; genus Uranotaenia; species Uranotaenia lowii. The sequence continues at coordinate 179,571,779 of NC_073691.1, forward strand.
GAAGTGTTCGAGTACTTTAAGGCGTACGAAGCTATGGCGACCGCAAAGTTTGGGCAGAAAATCGAAAACCTACGATGTGATTTGGGGCGAGAGTATTTTTCGACCGAGCAACTGGCGTACTACAAGAAGCGAGGAATCACAATCGAGTCAACTGTTGGGTACACACCGCAGCAGAATGGAGTAGCGGAAAGGTTCAACAGGACGATTGTGGAGAAAATACGAGCGATGTTGGTTGAATCGGGTGCTCCAAAGTACCTGTGGGGAGAAGCGGTTCTGAATGCGGTGTTCACAACAAACCGCAGCCCAACTGATGCTGTACCAGGGAACCGAACACCGGCGGAGTGTTGGCATGGCGAGAAAGCGGATGTCGGAAAGCTCAAAGTGTTTGGTTGCCAAGGGTTTGCCTGGATCCCGAAGCAGAAGAGAACCAAGCTAGATCCGAGTGGCCAAAGGTGTGTGATGCTTGGTTATTCCCCGAACGGTTACAGGCTGTGGAATCAAGAAACCAGGAAGATGTTTGTGGCTCGAGATGTAAAGTTTAACGAAACTTGCTTTCCATTTCGGGTCCCCGAGAACGAGGCTGACAGGAGAATTGTGATTTCGGAAGAAGTTCCAAAATTGGTGAAACCAAGTCCAACTGGCGACGATGGCGAACAGACCCAAGTTCCAAATGATGAGTCTGATCATAGTGATGGATCGGAATACGAATCCGGGAACGAGTCCGTAGAGATGGTTAATGGCGTTGCTGACAACACTGCGGCGCTCCCACCACACATAAATGGGAACGAATCTGTTAAGGAGAGTGTTCCGAGGTCTAGTGGTCGGGAGCGCAGAACTCCAGGTTGGTTCAATGATTTTATTTCACCATATAGAGTCCTTGCTGCTGTCGATTCCCAACAGATTCCATCGTGCTATTCCGAGGTCCATGGTCATCCGTTTGAAGAGCAATGGAAACGAGCTATTGCGGACGAGTTGGAGTCGCTAACCAAAAACCAAACGTGGGAGATGGTCCAGTGTCCAGAAACAGCAAGACCGGTTCCGTGTAAGTGGGTGTTCACACTGAAGTGTGATGCTGATGGGCACCCAGTTCGTCACAAGGCAAGGCTGGTAGCAAAGGGCTACATGCAGCGACGGAATGTGGACTACGAGGCGACGTTTGCTCCGGTGGCGAAATTGTCAACTATCCGGACAGTTTTGGCAATTGCAGTTAACCAAGGTCTGAAGATCCACCAGATGGATGTGCGGACGGCTTTCCTGAATGGGATCCTGCAGGAAAAAGTCTACATGCGTGTTCCAGAGGGGGTAGAAGGCCAGCCCGATGGTGTGGTGTGTCGATTGAAGAAATCAATTTACGGTTTGAAACAATCACCACGTTGCTGGAACGAGCGTTTCAATATGGTCCTGATTCGAAACGGTTTCAAGCGGTCGCAGCATGACTACTGCGTGTACACCCGGGGAGAAGGCAAGCACGTGGTCTACATTGTGATCTATGTCGACGATCTGCTGGTAGCTGCGAGGGACGTTGGAAAAATTCAGCAAATCAAGGCCATGCTGAAACTAGAATTTGAAATGACGGACTTGAACGAGCTGCACTACTTCCTGGGCATCAAGATTGAACGCGAAGCAGATGTTCTTTATTTGTCTCAAGAGGCTCTTATCCAGAAGATTCTTGCTCGATTTGGATTGAGTGAGTGTCGTCCTGTTAGCACACCTGCTGAAGCCAAGTTGCAACTGAAGAAATGTGCTGAACCCTGCGACCATCCCTTCCGAGAGTTGGTAGGCAGCCTGATGTTCCTGATGCTGGGATCAAGACCGGACTTGTGCTACGTGGTTGGCTATTTGGCACGATTCCAAGATGCTGCCGGAGAACAACATTGGAAGCATGCTAAAAGGGTATTACGGTACCTTAAGGCGACCAAGGATCTCAAGCTGGCCTATAGGAGGAACCCGCAAGAAGTTTTGGTACGAACCTACGTCGATGCAGATTATGCCAGTGACGAATGCGATCGGAAATGTGTGACTGGATTCTTGGTACAAGTTTTTGGTTGTACGGTGGCCTGGTCGTCAAAGAAGCAGCGCTGCGTGGCCATGTCCTCAACTGAAGCTGAATATATAGCCATGAGTTCATCGGTAAGCGAGACCATTTGGATAGCTGGCCTGATGTCAGATTTGCAGGAAACCGCAAATTTGTTCCCGATTCCCGTCTTCGAGGACAACCAGGGTGCGATTGCGATGGCCGAAAAGGAGGAGACGAAACGAGCCAAACATATCGATGTTAAATTTCATTTCGTCCGAGATGCTGTTGCTGAGAAGAAGGTGAAGCTGTTGTACATCGAGACTCAAAACCAGGTGGCTGATATTCTTACGAAGTCGTTACCCCTACCTACGTTTGCGAAGCTGAGGAAGATGATCGGGTTAGTTGGCACCAACAATTGAGAGGGGGTGTTGAAGAAATCGAAGTAACAGTTGTTTTATAATATTCGATAAATCATAGCAATCTTGTTTTACGCTGTTACCTTTATAAACCACGTGCCAACCAACAACTCTTTAGTAGTAATAAATCAACCATTCTAGAACTAACACGCCTTTTATTAAGAGATTTGTAGAACTTGTTTTGTACTATTTTAATCCATGAAAACGCTGTTTACAAATCATTTTATCTACATATTGTAGGGATATATTAAAGAATAAACAAGTAGGCCACTCCGTATTCTTTGTTGTTAGTACAGATTCTTCCTATACGTCAAGCAATAAAGACCTCAATCCAAATTTAGTTATTCGAATCATCCGGCATCCTTCAATATCTTGGTAATTGTGATTAAAATACGATTCTCCGGAAAATACCACAAATTTTGACTAGACTTAAAACAAAATAAGAAGACACGTAAGTTTTACCAACCATACTCGAAACCGGGCGCGTGGTACCAAGAAGTTTCTGTCTAAGTTTGTAGTACTTGAGTCATAAGCTTCAAGATGTAGTATTTTGTTTATGGATCCACTTGTCCGATTTTACCCTAAAAGTACGCAAAAATAATGAAAAATAAAACTTGAAATTGCGATTACTTCGGAAGGAAAGGTCGTAAACACTAAAAATCCAACAATGCCTTTTGCATTGGATCTTTAGATTGCGTTTTGAGTGTCTCAATAAATGTTGAGAATAAGGCCGGATTAAGGGGGGGGGGCAAAAAGGGCAATTGCCCCGGGCCCCCCGGCTCAGGGGGGGGGGCCGAAGGAAAAAAGTTTAACATTACTTAAATCATACTACTTAAATTTCTACAAATCTATGTAATGAAATCAAAACTTGGAATTCGAAATGAAAACTTGAAATATAACAACAAGGGGCCTCCTTGAAATAATATATAGAAAAGTTTTTCAAGTTTAGGGGGCCCCCTAGAGTAAGTAGTGAAGAAATTCTTCCGCATTTTGCGGGCAATTTTTTTTTATCGAAACATGTTAGCTCACAGTGCTAAGAGAGAACAGAGAAGCTTCATGATAAACATTTCAGAATTTTACCCGGGCAGAATCCGGGTTAATACCGGGTATTATTATAAATTTTCACTTTTCAATCATTATTATTGAACTTTCCGTTGGTATATAAATTCTAAACCGTTTTCTCTTCCTATTTTTTAAAATAAATGCTTAAAAAACTGTAGTTGCTTAAATTGGGCCGATCGACAGAGTTTATTTATTGATTATCCATCCCAAATTCTGCCTTAGACACATTCCACCGTGACGTGAAATCGCTTTTCCGGACTTTTCTGCACTATTATCATTCTAGAAGTCAACCAATGTACTTGAAAATGAAAAAAAAAAATGTAGCAAACGGTCGAAAATTGAATTTCCTTCAAAATTAATATATAATTTGATCATTTTAAAATTTAAGTTGTTTTTTTTTGTAATTAATTACTTTTGTGACGTGAATTCACGCTAGAATAAACCATTTCGGACTTTAGTACATACATCTTTAATTTCCTGTTCTCTCTGTGGAAATAGAATATCGGTGTCTTCGTATGAGTTGTAAAGAAAACAATTATCCACAATGTGATATACAGAGCTTCTCGATGGAACAACAACGAACGAAGTTATGCTTATTTGAAGTTGTGACGTGAATTCACTAAGTTCAAACAGAACAGGGTAGTTGATTGAATTCACGTCACGAAATATAAAGTTATACTGTGGTTATACTGAACCATTCTTTGGAGTCTTCAAATTTTATGTACACTTTCTAAAACATTATTTTGTTGTTCCGACTTTTACAATCATAAATTTCAGTATCTGCACCTAACTTTTTCCTTATTTTGATTGGCACTTGAATAGCAACATATTGAGGGATCATGTGTTAAAATTACTACTGTCTTCATTTAAAGATTCACCAAAAAAAATTATATGCTCGATTTGTAAAAATCCGAGAGAGCACATTTTTCAAATAAAATTTAACAAAAAATCAAATTTTGTGACGTGAATTCACTCATTCACGCTGTTGTAACTCAGCTAGATTCCAACCGATTTCTATAAATTTTAGAGTTTTAGAATCGTCTTATCATTTTCAAAGAAAATCTCATTTTTAATTTCAAAAAAAGTTAGAGTTTTCTCGTAAAATTAAAAACTTCCTTTTTTTGTGACGTGAATTCACTCATTTGCGACTGTTTATGTTCGCTTTCCAAACCAACTACATTGGATATAAACAAATTCTTTTTTTCTACATATTTAAGCCGTGTTTTTGGCTTCTGAACATACTTAAAATATTTCCAAAAAAAATCATCCATATATTTAAATTAATGATTTTGTAAAACTTGTCAAAAACACCACTTTTTTTTTAAAAAAAAACTGATTTTCAAAATCATCTAAAATATGTGTAAATAAACTTTTTTCTATTTTTTCCGTTGGTTTTGTGTGATTTGAATTATTAAAATTATAGACAATTTTGAGATTTTTTGATACGCGAACGGATAAAAATCACTTTTGAGCGGTACAAGCGCGTGGAATGTGTCCTTAGACTTAAAATTCGTATTGGAACATTTTCAACTGATTTAACCCAAAATTTTATCAGCTACTGAAGTAAATACCCTGAATTCAGTATATCATTGAATGATTTTCTTAACATGAATATTTCTATGTTTTTAATCTTATCTTTATCCAGATTCAATTCATTGAGATTTTCAAGTCTTGTGGTGTTTTTTCTGTTACTGAAGTTCAGTTTCATGGTTTTTCTGAATTTTGAGACCTCAGGACCTTTGTTTAAGGTAATGAACTCATTTGGAATTCATTTTTTCAATGATAACTGATTCTGTGATTTATACATTTAATCTCTATTCCGAATTTATTTTCAATCGATCATTTTTGCACTTATACCCCTTGAGCTTTGAGGATATCCAATTAAATTTTAGTCACATATGGAATAATAATTTGATAATCATGTTTTTATCTGATAAGAATCATATTCTTAAATTTTTTTTTTGTGTTTCAAAGATATAAAATCGAAGTTTACATGTGGTGAAATTTTGCCTCTGATTGTAACTTTGAATTTTTTTTTTTCAAACTTAATTCATATTTTTTTCTCAAAACTTAATTTAAAATATGACTTAGATTTGAGACACTGAATTGTGATTCGGAATATAACCTGATTTTTATTCTTGAATTCTTAAACTCTTGTATTTGTATCTCTATGGAATTTGAGTTTAATTATTTTGTTTATTTTTTTGAATTTTGTCTTCTATGTTTTAAATCTTCATTCTACTTCCCGATTGTCATGAGGTAAAAATTTCCCGAGGAAACAAAAATGAAAAAAACAAAAATTTGCATTTTTCAGCTCATATTAGAGCATTCATTTTTTTTTAATTTCACACTCTTCCGCGTTGTTTGCACGTGATGTATTAACTGTTTTTATTTGAAGGTACCAAAAACTATCTTCTAGGCAGACAATATGGCTATTTGAAGACAGTATATTGAACTCATCTCCAGTTCTTTTACACGTTTGAAATGTTTTGTATTCTCTGGGATAGCATTTGAAAAAAAATCTGATCATAGGGGCCCCCCCGAAAATTACGTTTCCGAACTCAATTTTTGGTAAAACTATCTTGGTGACATCGTAGTGCGAAGGGAAACTGAAAATCAGCCGAAACGATAAGAATAACTTGTACATCTTTAGGTTCAAATGGATTTTTTTTATCAGATATCCAATGAATATTGAATGTGTTTGTTAATTTTTGTTAATTTCCATGAACAACATTAGCATTTATGTGCTTCAAACCCTCTGTAGTAGAGAACCTGAATAAGCTAGAAACCTCTTAAAGCGAGAAAAAAAGTTCGGTCCTCTGGATTCTCGCTTATCCCAGTTCAAAAATTATGGAGCAAATAAACAAAAGTGGCCTATGATACCTCACTCTTCTCTACGAATGGAATATTTCCGGAAAGGACTGCATCTTTATTTTGAGAAACTTCATGCTGAAATCTTTGTGTGTAAATCTGCTAATGTTTATTGCTGTGTATTGTTGATTATATTGCATGCTTTTCACCCATCATCGTGTACATTTTTTAAACTTTTTAATAATATACCTTTACGAGATTATTTCTATTATGTAGTTTTAGTGTAGATGAAGGATTGAAAAAATCAACTTTCAAAACATTACACTTTCTGTTCTAACATTAAATTTGCTTGATCCGAGATGCCCCAAGAAAGTCTAGCACGACAAGTCAGTGCTGGGAACAACATCTTTCATCATGATAAATGTAAGTAACCCGTCTCAAAGCTCGGCTGTGTTTGTGTATCAATGTGTCAATTCCTGGAAGTGGCTGCGGTCATACTTCAAACGGTGAAACCGAAATGTTGTTTAACGTCAAACGGCCAAACATGATGGCCACGACATCAACATAAATGCCTCAACATATTTACATCTGTGTGCGTGAGTGTGTGCGTGCGTGTGAACAACATCTGACCCACAGGAGAAACGCCAGATGTGTGATGTGAATCAAGTGTTTTTGATCCAGTGACTGAAATTGGGTGTTTGCATAACCAACTAATGATGTCTGGATTGGACACATCAAGATGACCCTACCGGGAGAATGAGGAATCCGCTTGGAGGTTAATTAGTTACAAAAGTGACGTCATCAAATCGTGTATTTATGTGCTAGCAAAACCTCAACGCCATTGGGATGGTCTTTATGTCACCCTACCGGGAAATGTACGAAGACTTAATTGCTACGCTTAAACTAACCCCTGGCCCCCCACTTCTAATCCAACAATCATCGGGGAAAACGGACAACCCTGCTATCTCCGAACCCATCACAATCCTGCTTCAAAGCTGTGGGACTTTGAGACAAATTCTCTCCTCCGCAAACAAACCCAACTCACATTTGACGATGAATTATGAGCTTAGCAGAAAGCTTAAGAACTTCCAACATTGATACTGTCTACAACGATTTGTCAAGACTTTTTCAGACCTATGCCTACGCCTGACTGAGTCCTTCCTAGCTAGGGGATGATAATTCAATTAACAAACGAATTTAAACCTGCCTAGAAACTGGTGGGTTGTAGGCTTTTACATACAAAACTGTCAGTCTAGTTCGCTCGACTGAATGGGAAAATTTTCCAACTAGGTAATAATTATAACGTAGCATTGGAGCCCACGTTCGGCCTAACCGCGCACTGCCGTAGAAAATCGGTCGTTGTTGTCATTCATGAGAAAGAATCCATTCATGCTCGAGTGAAACTTTTGGGAAATATTGCAAATAGTTGACAGAATTAAATGTCAACGATGTTGGCCTAAACATCAAGTTACATGAAGAACGGAATCGGTCGCAACGATGGCAAATTTGGAATTGGAATAGTTTTGCTGTAGGTATTCCAACCGAATGATTTTACTCGATTCAGTTATGCGAGAAATGTTTGAGTAAAAGGGACAGTGAATCCAACTCAACTTATTACATGTCACCATGGCTGAGTTGGGTTTATTACAAAATTTTGTGCATAAAAATACCAAAGCACGGTAAAAATTATAAACAGGAATACCCAACTACATACATAGAACAGTAGACTCAGTCGATTTGGGGTTTCGTTTTTAATTCTATCATAGTCTGCGGTCTAAAAAAACCAACACAAATTTTTATAGGATCTCATTGAAAATTGATGTTCCCTCAAAGAGATTCCTTAAACTTATTACTAAGCGTACATCCATCGATAATATGAAGGTTAGTACCTTACAAATGCTAAAAGCACCAACCCACAGAAAATGTACTTTATATGTCGTGACCAGGATTCGATCTCATGACCGCTTGCTTTGAACACTTGATCGCTATGCTCTTAACCAGCAGAGTGGTTCAGTCAATTTCAATAGGATGGTCCTCAAAAGATTGAATAAAAAATTAAATAAAAAATCAATTCCAAAAAAATAAAAGTTCACCGACACAAATGACAAAAATGACAAAAAAAATGACAAAAATGACAAAAAATGCAAAAATGACAAAAATGACAAAAATGACAAAAATGACAAAAATGACAAAAATGACAAAAATGACAAAAATGACAAAAATGACAAAAATGACAAAAATGACAAAAATGACAAAAATGACAAAAATGACAAAAATGACAAAAATGACAAAAATGACAAAAATGACAAAAATGACAAAAATGACAAAAATGACAAAAATGACAAAAATGACAAAAATGACAAAAATGATAAAAATGACAAAAATGACAAAAATGACAAAAATTACAAAAATTACAAAAATTACAAAAATGACAAAAATGACAAAAATGACAAAAATGACAAAAATGACAAAAATGACAAAAATGACAAAAATGACAAAAATGACCAAAATGACAAAAATGACAAAAATGACAAAAATTACAAAAATTACAAAAATTACAAAAATTACAAAAATTACAAAAATTACAAAAATTACAAAAATTACAAAAATTACAAAAATTACAAAAATTACAAAAATTACAAAAATTACAAAAATTACAAAAATTACAAAAATTACAAAAATTACAAAAATTACAAAAATTACAAAAATTACAAAAATTACAAAAATTACAAAAATTACAAAAATTACAAAAATTACAAAAATTACAAAAATTACAAAAATTACAAAAATTACAAAAATTACAAAAATTACAAAAATTACAAAAATTACAAAAATTACAAAAATTACAAAAATGACAAAAATTACAAAAATTACAAAAATTACAAAAATTACAAAAATTACAAAAATTACAAAAATTACAAAAATTACAAAAATTACAAAAATTACAAAAATTACAAAAATTACAAAAATTACAAAAATTACAAAAATTACAAAAATTACAAAAATTACAAAAATTACAAAAATTACAAAAATTACAAAAATTACAAAAATTACAAAAATTACAAAAATTACAAAAATTACAAAAATGAAAAAAAATTACAAAAATGAAAAAAATTACAAAAATTACAAAAATTACAAAAATTACAAAAATTACAAAAATTACAAAAATTATAAAAATGACAAAAATTACAAAAATGACAAAAATTACAAAAATTACAAAAATGACAAAAATGACAAAAATGACAAAAATGACAAAAATGACAAAAATGACAAAAATGACAAAAATGACAAAAATGACAAAAATTACAAAAATGACAAATATGACAAAAATCAATATTGTTTCAATTTGCCTATCGTGCAGCACGGGACGACTTCTTTTTCCGTTACCTTTCTAATCGGAACCTCACTCTTTCGGACCTTGGATTCCAAGTGGCAACCCGTGTTTACTTCAATGAAAACCTCACCCCCCTGGCTCGTGAAATCAAAGGGAAGGCTGTTAAACTCAAAAAAGCTGGTAAAATTCAAAATGTGTTCACCAAGGCTGGTACTGTTTTCATCAAAGCCAGTGCTAATGATGTCGCGAAGGCTGTTCTTAACCCTGAACAACTTGGTGCTGCAACGGAACAATGAGAGGAGCTGCTGGTGTTGGCGCGTGCTGTTCTACTGTTGCTGCTGCTGCTGCTGTGTTTTTCTGCTGTTTTTTTTTTTTTTTCTCTTATACTGGGTCAAAATAGGGCCACTTGCATTAATCAAATTAATCAATTATGAAGTTTTACATAATTAAGAAAGATGTGCATCTTGTTTTTTATTCTACTCTAATCTTTCCTTCTAGCTTGGTAACTCTCTCTTTAAAATTAAATGTAAGAATGCTCGATAATGGCTAACAATGTTGATTACAATGCCCGTACGTGTTTGGATTTTTCAAGTATTCCTCGCGCCGTTATGAATGCTGCTTTACCGGATGACAAGGTGAATATCTGCCATATGAATATTCAGAGTATCTGCGCCAGAGGTTTTAGCAAGTTTAGCGAATTTAAGCAGTGCTTTCTGAATGGTAAAATTGATATTATCTGTTTATCGGAAACCTGGCTTAACTCAAGTTTATCGGATGATGTTTTATCAATGGAAGGTTTCAATTTAATTCGTAACGATAGAGCCTACGGCCGAGGTGGAGGTTTATGTGTGTTTGTAAGACATGGAATCAACTACAGAATAATCGATAAATCAGAAATTTATGCTGCTGTAGGAGATGTTACTGAGTTTATTTTCGTTGAACTGCAATGTTTTTCAAGAAAATTCTTAGTTGGATTGTTCTATAACCCTCCAAGGAACAACTGTACTGAAAAATTGTTCCAAAAACTTTCTGAGATATCTTTGCTGTATAACGACATGGCAATCCTAGGTGACTTTAACATAGATCCTACTAAGTATAATGCAGTGTCGAACCAATTTTGTAGCGTTCTTGAGTATTTTGGATTTGGCTGTGTTAATGATAATCCTACTCATCATTATCAAGCAGGTAGTTCATTAATCGATCTTCTGATGACGAACAACCTGGAGTTCGTTCAAAACTTCAACCAAGTGTCGGCCCCTGGTTTTTCTAGACATGACGTTATTTTTGCATCGCTGAATATTCCGAAAAGAGTTTCGGTCGAACCTGTTACAATGAGGAACTATGCGAGAATCGATTTGCCAAGACTGGAATATGCAGCTAACTCGATTGATTGGTCAAATTTACTTTCAATTGGTGACGTTGATATGGCTGTTGATTGTTTGAATGTAACTATCTTAGAACTGTTCGAATCCTTCGTTCCGATACGCATTTCAACACCTAGAGTTAGAAATAAGTGGTTTAACAACGACATCTTAAGGGCGATGATCGAGAGAGATCTAGCGTATAGATACTGGATTGATTGTAGAAGTGATTTTTCTCATTCAGAATACAAGCGCCTTCGGAATCGCGTAACTACTTTGATAAATAAAGCAAAAGCTAGCTTTATTCAGCGATCTGTTGGACATGCTGACTCTAGTAGGGTGTTATGGAAAAGGTTGAAAGACATAGCAGTGAGACCGTCTAACAACGCAAGTGAAAACGTATTTTCTAACACTGCTGAAGAAATCAATAACCACTTTGCCACGAGTTTTACGACCGACGAACACAATTTTGCTTGCCCTCCTGCGAATCCATACGGCTTCAGATTTTCAGCGATATCTGAAAATGACGTCATTCTTGCCATCTCATCTATAAAATCGAACGCTGTTGGATCGGACAACATTCCTATCAGATTTTTGAAGTTGATTTTACCATCATTGATCAATCCGATCACGTTTATCTTCAACTTAATTATATCAACTTCAAAATTCCCTAGAGCCTGGAAAATGGCGAAAATACTTCCTATTCGTAAAAAAGGGAAAAGCTTGGATTTGAACAATCTTCGTCCAATCAGCATTTTATGTACATTATCGAAGATGTTCGAAAAAATTGTGAAACACCAAATTAACAATTATTTGAACGCAACGAATCTACTTAACTGCAATCAATCGGGATTTAGATCCGGTCATAGTACGACTACAGCACTACTAAAAGTACACGACGATATTCATGCTACTGTTGACAAGAAAGGTACTGCATTTCTAATGATGATCGATTTTTCCAAAGCTTTCGACCGGGTTTCACATGTCAAACTACTGCGGAAACTATCTTCGAAGTTTAACTTTTCTGGCATGGCTGTGAATTTGATTCAGTCCTATTTGTCTGGCAGAACACAAGTTGTGTGTATTGATGGAATTTGTTCAGATCCTGTTCCGGTTATCTCGGGAGTACCGCAGGGTTCAGTTTTGGGCCCTTTGCTGTTTTGCTTGTTTATCAACGATTTGCCAGAAATCATTAAACACTGTCAAATACACATGTTCGCTGATGATGTCCAACTTTACCTCTGCTCCTCTACCAGCTCACTTGAAGAAATGGCCCGACAGCTGAATGACGATTTGATGTGCATACAAGTTTGGTCTGATAGAAATATGCTTCCAATCAATGCTTCGAAATCTAACGTTATGGTCATCACTCGTAACAGAACGATTTCTGACCTACCGGTCATTACTCTAGGATCAGCTAATGTTTTGTATGTCGATAAAGTATGCAATCTTGGAATCATTTTCCAAAGTAACCTGGAGTGGGACCACCAAGTCAACGCACAATGTGGAAAAATTTATGCAATCCTACGCCAATTGAAATTATCGGCAAGCATGCTTCCACCGCATTTGAAATTAAAAATAGCTAAAACTCTAATTTTACCACACCTAACCTTTGGATCTGAGTTTTTGTTAAATGCGTCAGCTATGGCGATGGATCGATTACGTATCGCAATCAATCATTGTATCAGATGGATTTTCAAGCTAGATCGTTACGCCAGGATGAGCCGCCATCATAAGAGTTTCATAGGCTGCTCGTTTTACGAATTCTTCAAACACCGTACAAACATAATGATTCAAAAGATATATACAACAGCGACACCTGATTATCTCTACCAGAAACTTATTCCCTTCCGAAGTAATCGTGTAAGAAAGTTGGTAATTCCAAGAAACTTTACTTCCCACTACAATGGCACACTGTTTGTACGAGGCATTGTCTACTGGAACCAGTTACCTGATGAAATCAAAATGGTTATCAACATTGGTATGTTTAAGAGAGAGTGTTTAGCCAGGTTAGATTAGGAAAAGATGAAAGTAGGTACCTAGTTTAGTTCGAGAGTTTGTGAATTAAAAATCCCAGTTATAACCAATTGCAGTGTTTTATAAGATTGTATCTTAAATTGCAATGATAAATAAAAACAACAAACAAACAAAAATGACAAAAATGACAAAAATGACAAAAATGACAAAAATGACAAAAATGACAAAAATGATAAAAATGATAAAAATGACAAAAATGATAAAAATGACAAAAATGACAAAAATGACATAAATGACAAAAATGACAAAAATGACAAAAATGACAAAAATGATAAAAATGACAAAAATGATAAAAATGACAAAAATGACAAAAATGACAAAAATGACAAAAATGACAAAAATGACAAAAATGCCAAAAATGACAAAAATGACAAAAATGACAAAAAATACAAAAATTACAAAAATTACATAAATTACAAAAATTATAAAAAATACAAAAATTACAAAAACTACAAAAATTACATAAATTACAAAAATTACAAAAAATACAAAAATTACAAAATTTACAAAAATTACAAAAATTACGAAAATTACGATAATTACAAAAATTACAGAAATTACAAAATTTACAAAAATAACAAAAATTACAAAAATTACAAAAATTACAAAAATTACAAAAATTACAAAAATTACAAAAATTACAAAAATTACAAAAATTACGAAAACGGACAAAATAACATAATGACAAAAATAAAATTTAAAACCAAAAATTAATCAATTGCATTTGAGAAAATTTTTCTATTGTTTGCTGCTCAATTGAGCTACCTTTTTGTTTAACGAAACAAACATATGATAAAATGTTTTCTCAATACCTTTGATTCCTTTTTTTTTTATTTAAAAACTTTATATTTATGTGAAATGAAGAAACATGGTTAAGTTTAATCAATTGAAGATTACATATTTATTTCTAAAGAAACTTTTTGAATTTTCGAATTTACAAATGTCAATTAACTCTGTGATCTTATTTTTCCTTCTTAATTGAAGTCGGTTTCTGAAGAATATTTTCAGAATAAAAATGAATGATTGTCTCAAGGAAAAAAGTCTGAAATTTATTTAAAAAAATACAAACAACAACTCTCTATTACTTAGATATAATAAAAAATTTACAAAAAAATTCTTAGAATACTTATATAGAGATTTCACTTTTAATGTAGGGACTTTTGATTTGAAGATTGATCACAGATTTATTTTAACTTGCATTTAGAACCAAACGGTTTCAAAAGATTCTTACTTGATCATACAAAAGGCAGTCAAAGTGTCTCCATAATCACATCCTTTAACCCACATTTCCTACAAAATTTATTTGCTAGGATGCAGAGGTGACCTGGGTCCTAATGTAGGATTTGATTCTTTAATTGCTTTCTTTCTTTTTCCGTTCTGTCTATTGACTACTAGGACGTGGCCGGCACCGTTATTGATGTTTAACGAGAGACCATTGCCCCTCCGACTATCAAAATAGGGGATCTCATAAAAAATCAATACTTTAACAATTTTATGTATGACTTTTTAGTGGATTTTTTCAACAAAAAAGTCATACTTTTTTTCCAAAACGGTTGTGCAAAATTTCTACCAAGCACTGCTTGTAAGATGAAGGAAGGTGTTGAAATTTGATTTAAAATGATGCATAAAAATTGAAATAATGCTCTCAAATTTTATTGATTTTTGGAAGGTGTAGCAAAGCAAGCCTTCGTCATAATTTTCTTCTACAATCGGTTTTAAACTGTTCAACGAATAAATTAAGCATAAGTTTACTTATTTATGAAGCAATTGGCGTTGAGGATAAAAAAATGTGAAAAAAATTGTGCGATATAAAAATAGTACCACCTATGTTTTTTCTATAAAAATCAATATTATTTCTTAAAATATTCGGTAAAAAAGTTAATAATAATGCTTCTACGACCTATTTGATTAGATTTTTAGGCATTTTCTAGTATTCCGATGTATTAAAGGGGTTTTTAAGAGATTTTCTTCTAGCACAATGGAATTCAACTCTTGAGATATAAAACTTTATCAAACAGTTTAATTACTTCATGAACATAACGTGATATTGATAAATAAAACAGGCTTCTTATTTATTCAAAATTTTAAATTTTTCTTATCAATCAAACACTAATTTCTCAGTTTTAAGTCGTTGATGGCACCACTATATTGCTGTTAAACGGAATTGAGATCAAGTAATTGGAATTGCATCAAGGTCACTAAAAAGTGAATTTGTTGAACCGATAGTGAGAAAAATTTTGCATTTTCCAATGAAAATTGATGGACAGCATTATTGGTATGATTTGCAATTGGATCGGATCGAAAGCTTATCTCCACGAGCAGAAACTTCGGCGGTGGTAAATTCTTGAGCTGGTGAGTTTTTGCAAATTCAGAAAGATTTCTTTACCGTAAACCAAAAAAAAAAACTACCTTGGAATGGTGAATAAGGGCCTAAATCTACTCGGAAAATCAATATTGAGCCATAATTTGGCTTCAACTGCAAGACGGTGCTGCGATCAACGACTAGAAACTAGAAAAAGTGTAGTTTACTGAAAATGAAATCAAAGTTTTTGAATTCCAACCTGTTTTATATATTCGAAATTAACCCAGATCGTTCGTTTCATCATTGTTAGTCTGAAAATCCGGTGTCGTTGCAATCCCTACAAACGTCAAAAACATTGGTCCTTCGAGAGCCGGATGTCGGGACTTTTACAAGCCACCGCGGAACAAGTGATCTTGGTGAACACCGTGAGCTGCGACAAAGTGCTGGGCAAGCGTGTGTTGTTCGGTCGTTGACCCTTTGTACGTGCTAAGAGTGCACCAAAGGAGTCGTTTTGATCAGTGCGTCGTTTAGCAGGAAAGAAGAAAATTGCTTTGTCCTTTCTGGTTGGCGGGTTAATATTGCCGATTAAAAATAGCGTGTGCCACTTGGGTGGAAAGTAAAAAGTGCCGTTTTCTCGTGGCTGATTGGCAAGTTATTGCCGCTATATTCGTTTGCCACTTTGAGAAGAAAAAATAGTAGTACCGTTTTCCCGTGATTAATTGGCGGATAGGTAATTATTCCGTTTGAAACCAAATTGAATATTTGGAATTCCTGCAAATTATTAGTGCTTTGTGTGGGGGATTAATGTTGCGTAAACAATACGGTGATTGATGTTGAATTGTGAAAAACATAAGAATTTTATGCTTACGCTTAATGTGACGCTCATTTGTGATATATCGGGGGAAAAGTGATTGCACATAGTGCATAAAAAGTGCAAAAAGTGAGCCAGGATTGGCAAGAAAGTGCGAAGCGGTTTTAGGAGTTGGTGCTGTTGCTGTTTGCTGCCGAACATTCGGTGGCTGCCGATTGAACGAGAATTTTGGTCGTTTGATCACCCGTGCTGCCTTGCAGAAACCCGTTGCTGGTGTGTGCGATTCAGGACAAATCGCTGTTGCTGTTTTCGCCATACAGGATCTCCGTGGCCAACAGGATTCAGGGAAGTACTATTTTTGCTTTATTTTTTGGGCTGTGGTGATCGAGAATTCGGATCCCACACAGTAGGCTTGTGCAAAGTTTTTTAGACTTCTCGTTGAGTGTTAGTCGAGAAGAAAACCTAAAATAACGCTGGTTGGATTAGAATCCGGACCAGGTTGAATTTGGCTGATTTTGTGATAACAGCCAGGCTGAGACACTTTGGCTGATTTTTGCAGCACATCAGCTTCGGAATACCATCTTCGTTGTTGCTGATGTGGAGAAAATGTACCGCATGGTCAAGGTACAAGCCGAAGATCAACGCCTCCAACGTATTCTGTGGAGAGAATCTCCAGAAATCCCGGTCCGTACGTACGAGCTCGTCACTGTAACTTATGGTACAGCATGCGCACCGTATCTGGCAACCAAGTGCCTTCAGCAGTTAGCAGACAGTGGAAAGGAATCATATCCCGAAGCAGCAAGGAGTCTACAATACGATACGTACGTCGATGATTCTCTCACTGGAGCGAATTCAGTCGACAGTGCGATAAAGTTAGCGAAGGAGATGATTGAACTAGCAGCAGCAGGTGGTTTTTTTTTTAGAAAGTTCAACTCAAATTCAGCCGACGTACTGTCTGCATTACCGGATCATCTTATAGATTCTACGACTGCAGCTGTGAAGACGTTGGGTTTAGTGTGGAAACCTACTACCGATTGTTTTGTTTACGATTGTCCAGTTTGGAGCGACAAGGCCAAGATCACCAAAAGAGTTGTGCTTGCAGAGACAGCACGCCTCTTCGACCCGATTGGACTTGTGGGCCCCGTGGTTGTCATTGCGAAGATATTTCTACAAGATCTTTGGAAACTCCAGTGTGGATGGGACGATACACTTCCAGAGGAGATGCAGAAATTTTTGGCAGGAGTATCGGATGAATCTGAAAGCTCTATCTTCACTCTCTGTTCCACGTTGGTTGACCTTTCATTCCGAAGCAGCATTTGTCGAAATACACGGTTTTTGTGACGCATCCGAAAAGGCCTACGGAGCCTGTGTTTATCTTCGTTGTACTGCAGTAAATGGTGAAGTTACCGTCCGTTTGATAACCGCAAAATCCAGAGTAGCACCATTAGACGACCTGAAGAGGAAGAAGAAGAAGCAAACAATCCCGCGCCTCGAGCTTTCATCTGCTCTTCTCTTGGCTCACCTGTACGATAAAGTGAAGCGTAGTTTAAGAATTGCACATTCTGCAGAGTTTTGGACCGATTCCACCATTGTAATCTGTTGGTTGTCGTCTTTACCGTCCCGTTGGCAAGCTTTCGTTTCAAACCGTGTCTCCGAGATCCAGCATACCACCAAAGGCTGCCAGTGGCACCACGTTGCAGGAGTGGAAAATCCAGCGGACATCATCTCGAGAGGCATGATTCCAGCACAGCTTCAGTATCGAACGATGTGGTTTGAGGGTCCACTTTGGCTGCGACAAGACCGCAGCACCTGGCCAGCTTCAAGCAATCCAGAACAAGTTGAACAGTCGTTACTTGAAGAGCGGAAAGTATGTTCGTTTCCTGTCACACCTGTGACTAGTGAAATCTTCGGTTGGCGTGAGAGGTTTTTGGATCTGATTCATCTTGTTGCGTGGATGCTCCGATTTGCGCACAATTCCAGTTTGAGAATCCCACACCAACGAGCTTCCGGAAGTTTAACGTACGCAGAGCAGTATGCAGCCATACTTCACGTCGTTCGTGTAGCACAACAGGAAAGTTTCCCTGCCGAATTCGACGCTCTCCAGAGAGGGCGACCACTGAAGGCGTCATCCCCAGTCCTCTCTTTGAATCCCGTGTTTGTCGATGGCATAATTCGCGTTGGCGGCCGGCTAGCGAACGCACCGATTAGCGAAGACAGAAAGCATCCAATGATTCTGTGCAGTAAACATCCCTTGGCGAAAATGATAATCGAGCACTACAACCACTGTTTTTTCCATGCCGGTGCTCAACTTCTTGTTTCTTCCGTCCGCGGGAGATTTTGGATCACCAGGATCAGATCGTTAGTCAACACAGTTCTGCACGAATGTGTGCAGTGTTTTCGTAACAAACCACGTGTAACAGAGCAGCTTATGGGCGACCTGCCAGCAGAGCGTGTTTCGCCATCGAATCCATTCGAGAACGTTGGAGTAGATTATTGTGGACCTTTCCTAGTAAAATATCCTTCAAGTCGTCGAATCCAACCCCGCAAAATTTTCGTTGCTATCTTCGTTTGTTTGGCTACAAAGGCAGCCCATATAGAGCTGGTCACGGACCTGACCAGTGATTCATTCATCGCAGCGTTTAAACGATTTGTTGGTCGTCGTGGGAAACCTCGAGTTGTGATGTGTGACAATTCGACAACTTTCGTTGGTGCTCGCCGAGAATTGGATGAACTCCGTCAGCTTTTTCGAAACGAACAGTTCCAGAGACATGTCGTCCATTCGGCAGTAGACGACGAAACCGAATTCAAATTCATCCCCCCCCAGAACGCCTAACTTTGGGGGACTGTGGGAAGCCGCTGTTAAGTCGTTCAAAACGCACCTGAAGAGGACGATAGGATGCACCATTCTCCGTTTTGATGAAATGAACACCATCTCGATTCAAATTGAAGCTATTCTCAACTCCCGTCTGTTGACACCGATGACTAACGATCCTGCAGATTACGAAGCCATCACACCTGGTCACTTTCTGATCCACCGACCGTTAACAGCCGTGCCGGAGCCTTCTAAGGAACATATTCCGGAGAACCATCTTTCGAGATGGCAAAGAACCGAAGTCTTTTACGAGCGCATTTGGAAGCGCTGGTCCTCCCAGTATCTGTCGGATTTACACAACCGCACCAAGTGGACTAGGAAACGAAACAACATAGCCGTTGGAACCATGGTGCTCCTCAAGGAGGACAACCTTCCCCCGTTGCAGTGAGCTCTCGGTCGTGTGACGAAAATCTACTCCGGTCCCGATGGCAACATCCGAGTCGTCGACGTAAAAACCAAGGATAGCCAGTTCCAGCGAGGAATCCAAAAGATTTGTGTTCTTCCTATCAAGGATAACATTGATGATCCCGTCCAGCAGGAGAACTAAATTCACCATCACCCACTCCAATATACAACGTTAGATTAGTTGTCCACCGAATTCGACCATTCCTGCCTTTCCATGAGATGATCCTGTCGTAGCAAGCAATGTCACCGGTGGAGTTCAATCAGCAAACAAGATCTTCAGCGAGTTTGGCCAACTTTATCTGGCGGTCATCGTAAGCTGACAGCAACCCTCCATCATCGTCGTAGCCTTGTATCGCAGTCAGTCATCGTCATCAGCGCATGGGGCGCTCGCGGAGGCCAGGAGGCCTCCCCTCCAGGGAAGTTTTTGTAATGTGTGATTAAAAAGATAAAAAAGCACCCTCTCATCTTATTAGGTCGAATCGGTCCGGTGGACCACATCCAGTCATCTAGTCAACTAGTCATCTAGCCATCTAGTCAACCAGTTGTTCCGTTCTCCTGTCGTCACGTCGTCCAGTCACCACATCGTCCGTTCAACCGCCATCCGTACTACAAGCGATATGTGTTTCCGTGTCCTGTCGTTTGTACATCGTCCAGTCTCCGTATCTTTGGTGGTAAAGATCGTCCAGTCCCCGTAGTTGCAGAAGCGCAACCAGACGCAGCCTGTCTGAGCAGGATTCCAGCCCTAAAGTCATGGGGGGTGACGCGGTCGCGATCGGACGGGTCGGACCTGTCACCCCAACCCCACCCAACGTTAAGTACCCTGCGTTACATTCATCCTTTTAGGAACTCACTTGTTCTCCCTCACAGGGTCGGCGTTGCGTTGGAGGTCCTGGGCTGTGAATCACCGTAACCTGTATCGTCATCGCAGTGTTGGTCATCGTAGTCTTCGTCATCGTAGTCTTCGTTACCAGTGCATTGTTAGTTTAGTTAGAATTAGAATTATTAGTGATAGTAGTCGTGCGCATGGGTTAGATTAGGTTACCAAAGATTAGGATTAGTTAGTATAGGTAGTATTGCAAGGCGGCCGGTATGTTAGTCTGAAAATCCGGTGTCGTTGCAATCCCTACAAACGGTCAACGCAATCATTGAATCACTCTCCAAGAGGCGAGTTACAATTAGCGCCATACGAGCCGACCCATGTGCCACACAATAGCCGGTACTTTGCTGGCTAAGTAAAACAGTACCTAACTACAATTAGACTTGCAATAAACGGCCAGCAGAACACACGCGTCCTTTGTATTCTGTTTGGTGTCGTCCGTACATACCTAGCAAGCAATAAAGGTTTCTAAGTTGATCCGAATCGTCGCGCTTTACATTTTATTCGTTTGTTAATAAATTAATGTTCGTCTTGCCCAGTATAACCGTGCGTTATTAATTGCCCCGAAACGTCCAATCCGTGAAAAAACAATCATTTTATGTCATGTTCAAGAAGATATTTAGCTGTTTGATAAAGCATTATAGCTCAATTCAAGGATGGTCAAAATCCACTCGCTCACTCAATCGCGATACACTCTTCAACGATTCACTCAAGCGCTCTTTTGGATCTCACGAATCGTTGTCTGAACCGAACGCTGGGGGAAAAAGAGTAACGTTGATCGAGTCTGTCTGTGAGTGCTGCTGGTTTTGAACGTTGTACGCTTGCGTACGGGCAGGTTTGCATCATGCTTTGATGCAATCATCGAATTTCCTGGCTCCAGATGTTCGTTCGCTGATCCGATCCAACAGATTCAACTGAAAGAAGGAATCGGATCGGCAAATGATTGGCCCGCCGTTCGTTCAGATATCTTTCAATCGCCGCACACAGAGTTTTACAAAAAAATTAATTGCGGCCAAACGGTACACGGTAGACATTTGATTTCTTCGCAACATATTCATATTTTTTTATGATCTTTCATATTTTTGAACGAGAAAACTGATGAAATTACCAAAAGAGATAAAAAATTTATATCTTAGATAAATAAGTTAAAAATTTGATGTAATCACAAAAATGAAAGTTCGGTCTAGTTTGGATGTTATTTCGATGCTATTTTATTTCGATTTTTAAATAATTTAGTACTATAATTCACAAAATAATATTTTTATCAGCTTTGGACGGAGTTAGTGGAGTCAGGGGCTAGTAAAGTAGTTGTACTTTATACTAAAACTCGGTTATCCACAGTGTATTGTTCAAGATCAAACTCATAAACTCTATAATACATAATATAAATATGTGGTCAAGCAAGAACGTAGCTAGGAACAGGAGGGGTAAGAATAAGAGTTGTCAATGTGTTTAACCCTCTACATCCCATGTCCTAGGCTTTAAGAAAATCAACCATAAAAAAACAATCGGCTAGTGATGAAAAAAGTTATTGATGGAAAACCAGTATTTTTCCTTCCTCTCGGGCAAAATTCCTTAAAACTTTATTCACATTTTGGACTCAAGCAACCCCTCCCTATGGTCAGATCTTCCTGAAATTTGGCATGTGACCTTCTGGTAAGCTAATTAATCATTTTGACTTGGAGCGAGTGAGATTTATCATGATTCATGCTTCCTATACTATTATAAGTGCACTGCGGTTCGTTAAATTATTAAAAACTACATAAAATACTGTTATGGTAAAGTAGCCATAACTTCTTCAATTTTTAACCGATTTTGATAAACAACCACTCGAAATCTTTGTTTTAAATTGACATTCAAGCGCAGAAGAAAAACAGATTTTTTTTTTAAATGTTACCATCGAGCATACAACTTTTGCTGAAACAAAATTTTCTCTAAAAAAAATGCGTTTTTTTAATGTTTTCTATCATAAAGTCACTAGTATCAACAACACCATTGATCATATGCAAAAACAGTGTTCAAATGATCGATAGAAAATTTATTCACCTTCAATATGCAAAAGAGGGATTTCAAATTACTGTTATGCCGTTCGAGATATTTTAATCTGAGTACAAGAACTTTTTTAATTTTTCCGAAATTTCATATTTGGAGCTTAACTCAAAAACGGCTCTACTGAGATTTTTTTGAATTTCATTTTCGGTTTCAGCGCTCGATTTCACATTAAAAATGACCTTCAGTTTACTAAGTTCAAAAATGCTGTAAACTAGTGTTATCGCGGTTGTCTTCGTTTGAAAATGAGTGGATTTTGAAATGTATTTTAGATTATTTACAAAGTATGATCAAATGTACAAACGTGAATGTAGTAAGAAAAAGAGGGACTTAAGCTAGGGTGTCATTTCAGTATGTTCCCCTTTTGATATTTTTTTGTTACATTCTCATTTTGGTTAAATATAATTCATATTTCTTGTCAGGAAACTTCTCGTTTATTTAAGCTGAAAACAAATTCATTCATTGAATAACGAAGCATGAGAACAAAAACCAAATTTTTATTATAACATTTCAAAAGAAAAGAATGTAATAATGCAAGAGAAATTAAAATTAAACAATAACATTTCGTGAATCAATAGTTTACTTATCACGACTTTACCCCTTTTTTATATAAAAATGATTTCTTGCTACGCCACTTTTACAAAAATGATGCACAAAAAAATTATAATTTAACGTCCTCAGACTGATTTTTTTTTTTTGATTCGATTATCCGGAGGATTCGATTATCCGGAGTGAAAAAAAATCGATACTCCGGATAATCGAGTCCGACCTGTACTGTAGAACACTATCAATACATATTTTGAAAATGAAGGTGTCAATAGTCAACTTTCTCAAGACCGCTAGAAATTTTGACTTCTGAGAGTAAAGTTATTAAAATTTTCTTTTTGAATATTTTGTCCAAATCTGCAAAAACGGGTATTTTGACCAAGTTTTAAAGAAAATTTAAACTTGACAGAATCTTTGATATATGTATTTAAAAACATAACCATAAGTCAAATCATTTCGTAGTCTTTTACAAAGTTGTTGAATGAGTTCAAATATTCAATGACTTCCTTGAATAATGTTAGGAATACCTGTAATCAATTCTTTTGGGTTTTCTTTAAAATGTATAATTTAATTTTTTTTATTTGAAGTGTTGTATCTCTGAAACACGAACATTTATGAAAGATCTTCTTATTGATCAATGAGGTATAATTAAATGATTCAAAAACATCTTTAAGTTTTCATGTACGCTTGTTTGTTTATCATTTATCAATGATTGATTTCAGCCGAACCTGAAAAATTATAACCAAAACTAGAGTTGATAGACAAAATCCGACAATTTTTTTGAATTTTAAGACGCAAAATTTTCAAAAACTTAAAAGGCTAAATTTTTATAAAAATATAACAACACTATGACAAAAATTTGACAAATGTGGTAAATATATGAAAAACTTATGATGAAAATATGATCAACTTATGACCAATCTATCGCTAAATTTAAAAAGAAAATTTGCAAAAAAAATTTGCAAAAAAAAATTAACAAAAAGGTTGAAAATAATTGACAACACAATTACAAAAATTTGAAAACTGTGGTCAAAATATGACAAAATTATGAAAAAATATGACAAAATTAGTAACATATGACAATAATCTTTTTGCTATATTATCTATAATAATTTTGACGAAAATTCAACAAATATGGAAATATGACAAAGTTATGACAAAAATATGAAAAATATTTAAAACATGTGACGAAACTATGACGACAATTTTTCACTTAAATGACAATATAATATCCAAAAAAAAAGTCCTGAAAATATGTAAAAAATATGACAAAACTTTGACAAAAAATTTCACTAAAATGACAATATACCCAATGCTTTATTAAAAGTCCTGCCAGACATTCAAAACAGAATTCAACAGTTTCAAAAAATAGTGAATGGAATATCTCTTGATAGAGTTGTCGATCCTGTTATAAACTTAGAGGATTGAGCAAGGTTTCCTAAATCTCAGAACAATCTATATTATCACTGAATTTTGAGCAAAATTTCCTCACAGAATCGGTGTCACAGATCATAAAATTCACAGGTTTTCTAATTTTTGTTCAGATTTTCAAAATTATAAACTTTTATGGCATTCTCAACTTTCTATCTCTGACTATAATTTATGAAAATCTGAAAACAAAGTAATGTAAATTGATTTTTTCTATTAAAACTGTAAGCAATTTCCAATTTGTTGATGCTCCACTTGATTTTTTCAATGAACTTCATAGAAAAAGCGTCACAGAAAACCATCACAGAAGTTTTGGTTCAAATCACAGAATTCAAGATTTTTTTTTCATCAAAAACACAGAATTTTTTTGGAAACCTTGGGCTTGAGACGCTAGGACAATTTTTTTTTCAAATTATATGCTCATGATCAATTGTTTCTTGTCTCGAATCATTCTAGATGAAGCTTTGAACTTGCTTAATGATTTAAAATTTTTTTTCATAATTTAACAATAAATGTTAACGAAAACAGTTGAAAACGGAAGGATACACAAAAAAGTATTAAAGTATTCAAAGTTAATAATTAGTGATTTTTTTTTCACCGATAATGAAAATGGAAGCATCTCTTAAGCTGATGTGTACACATTTCTAATAATCTAAAATGGATTATATTTAACTTTAAAGTGGTTTTGAACCAAAAAGTTTCTGAATTATTAATTTCTTAATCCAAACAGCATATCAAATGTGTTGATATTGATACTGCTCCCAATCAAAAGTTATCTACCTAATGCTGACGCTCGAGCTACTTTCAAAAGCGCCCGAACGCAGGCAACCAAACTGTAGCAAAACGGATGCGGTCGAAAGAATTGCAATCATCAATCGCTGGCTGATAATTTTCGTCTGCGATTCTTCTGTGCAGAATCATCTTCCAAAGCATTCGCTTGATGATTGGATCATAGGATGGCAGACAGGCAACCCATTCGTCTCCTGAATGAACTAAACAGGTTGGCCGGAAAGTCCGATTTGTTCACTCACTGAGTGCCATCGTGTGTAATTTTTTCGAATGCGTTCGGGGAACGGGTTACCTCAGAGAGTGAGAGAATCATTTTATGTTCGTCGATTTATTCGCCAATCACCATCCTTGGCTCAATTGTCAAATTGCTTCGTGCTAGATAAAAATTTCCTTAACAGCCCTTTAAAGCCTTTGAAATACTAAAAAACGTCTTTAAATCCGGTTATATATTCAAAAAGGTCGTAGAAGCATTTTTGGTAACTTTTTCTCAGAGAATTTTAAGAATTAATATTTATTTTTGTAGAAAAAACTTAAGTAGTACCACTTCTTATTTCGCATATTTTTTTCTCATATTTTTGATCCTCAACGCCAATTACTTCGTCAAAAAAGTAAACATATGCTTAATTTATCCGTTAAACAATTTGAGGCAAATTGTTGAAGAAAATTTGGACGAATTTCAATCATTCATATTTTAACAAGAAAAACTCATAGCGATACTATTCTTGTTTCGCTAACCGCAGTTTACAATAAAATTTACCTTTTAAATGAAGTATTTTGTAGAATTTTTGTGGTTGTAAAAAAGTTGCAACTGCTACACATGTCAAATATCTACAACTTCTAACCAATATACATAAATATGTACACAGGTCGATAAAACTCGCCTCACATCCGTTGGCAGCTTCTTTGGCGGTCCTTCGTTACTGGAGACGAGCTGAAAAAAAAAGAAAAGAAATAAAAATACATAGAACATGAAACGATGTGTCGCACAAAATTATCATCCTTATTCATGTAAGGGCGGGCACAACGTCTTATTATTGCGCCATAAAGATAAATCACTTGCACCGCGCCGTTTCGTTCAGCGGAACGGAGTAACGGGTCCAACCCTTCTGTATTAAATTAAAGGAAGACCCGAACATTCTCACATCTTCGGGACTTCAACCGACATTGCAGCAACTACCTTTTTCTCATTGATAAAAAAAGACCCTCGAGCTGGTGGGCTTCGTTGATGGATTTTTGAGTAGACATAAAAAACTGTCTCAGAATTGGCACAATTTTAATAGCCGTTTATAATTTAATTGCAACATTAAAAGAAGGAGCAAAAAAAGCTACTTCGTTCCATAGGCGCGTTTTCAAACATGCATTTTTTTTTTTGTTCCAGCTTTTTTCGCCATATGAATAAACGGTGCATAATGAACGTAAAAATTAAACAAGTCATTTAAATTCGATTAAAAAGGGCTACCGGTTTTTTCCTTTCAACGTGGAGACAGTAAATGGAACCGATTTGTGTCGATTGTCTGGTGATTGATTTATTCCTTTGCTGATATAACAGTTCAATATCTGAGCAAAAAATTTCAGTTTAATGTTGATGTTCAGTAAAATAAACCTACTTCAAATATTTCAAGACCTTCAGTGAACATGAGACCGACTTATGTTGAAACTAATACAGTATCAAATCAAATGGCTTTGAGTTCCTTATGGGCCCAATAACAAAAGTTCAAATTTGGACTGTTTTTCTCAAACCCTGAGATTTAAAAAGCTTTGTTTGGGTTCAAAATCCGTCCATGATTTTTTGCAGAATTTTTAAGTTACGTTTACATGAGTAAATTTGAACTTTTAGGTTAGTATAGGAAAATTTAATATTGTGTACTGTAAACAACATAATTTTGTTTCCTCTGTGGAATCGAGCCTGATATTGATTTATGTACCAATTTATAAATTTTACAAAGGAAATTCTCTGCTGAACAACTTTGTCGAAGATCGTAACTTCGTATCTTACCAAACAAAAAAGTTATTAGCTCTTTAATTGGGATATGTCTTTTGGCATTGAAAAACAGAAAATTCAATTGACATCACTGCTGGTGCCACGCAAAGTATAACATGAAGAAAAATGATGCAATACCTCTCTAGGCACCCGGCAGTGATGTCAATTGATATTTTTGTTTTTCGAAGCAAAAAGAGATGCCCCTATTAAACACCTGATAACTTTTTTGTCCAATAAGATACGAAGTTACGATCTTCGACAAAGTTGTTCAGCGATAAATTTCCTCTGAAGAATTTATAAATTGGCACAAAAACTATAAGTAAGCTTGGTTCCATAGAAGAAACAAAATCAATGTTGAATTTTCAGTACAAAACGTTAAATTTTCCCATACAAACCCAAAAGTTCAATTTAACTCATGTAAACGTTACTTATAAATTCTGCAAAAATCATGGATGGTTTTGAACCCAAACGAAGCTTTTTGAACCCCAAGGTTTGAGAAATTCTAAAATGACCCCAAATCGTCTAAGTCTACTGTAACATGTGCCTTTTTATTAGCAATTTTTCTTACTGAAAGCTGAAACCGAACTCCGATTTATTCTGATTGCCTTCTTAATTTGTCTTTGGTAAGCTTACTAATCTATCGTCAAATGTGAATCTGCTTTTCCTAGATCTAAGCTATCTATCCTAATCGAACTTTTTACCAAATTCCCTCTATCTTTCTTTCTATTCCCCACAACCAAACAACATCCCGAAACCCCCACCAAAAACTCACAATCTTGCTCAACCACTACCACCGAATCCACGAATTCATCGAAAACTCACGATCAGCCCGATCCTGCTGTTCGCCGAGTACAGCGTGGAGGAATATCCGGACGGAAGTCGGGCCGCCGTCTGTCTGACCAAGGCCTCCAACATGTGGACGGTGACGTTCTTCCTGATGACGATCTCGCTGTTCTTCCTGCTGCCGCTGGTGATTCTGGTGGTGCTGTATGCGATCATCGCCAAGAATCTGATTGCCAGTGCCGATTCGCGGATCAAGATCCGGCTCAGCAAGCCGGAACTGAGCTACAAGGCCCGGAAGCAGGTGGGCAAGGGTGCCCCCCCTCTCTCGGTGGTGGGCGGCTTCTGGACATTGACAGTCTGTCAAGGCAATGAACCTTTGGAAAGATGTGTTTTTATATTGTTCAAAATTCAAACAACTTTTTTATTTACATATCTTTTAAAGGAGGTTAAACCGTATCTCAGAGTGTTCCTGTTTTTCCTGATTTTCCTGTTCAGCCGAACATCCTTCGGCCTGATAGCCCATTCGGCCTTGCGACTCCGGCCTAACATCTTTCGCACAGAAAAATTTTTTGACTATTACGTGTCACTGAAAACTGCATCCTTTAAAATAAATCACCTGTAACAAAACCTGTAATTTTATATTGTTTTCCTTGAAAGTTAACGAAGATTCATTTATTATTACAGCAAATGTTCTGTAAAAAGGTTGTACACTAAAAATTAAATGTCACGTAATCATGTTCCCGACCTGTAAAATTACGGTAAATGTCCTGCTCCTTTTTGTTACAGGACATTTGCGTAATTTTACAGGAAATAATTTTTGTTGTGCTGCCGATTGTCCGAGCTATCTCATGTTTTGTTGAACTAACAGACTTTTTTTTTCAAATTCTAAAAGATTTTCTTAACGATTTATAAAATAAAATAAAAGTATTTTATTCCAACAAACATTTGCTTGTTGACTTGTGTACAGTGTGTCCTAAATCAAATTGCATCACAGTAAAAACGCTGTAAAAAACTACCTAGTTGACCGATTCTTTCCAAACTATCATAAATAAACTTGACTTTAGTTCAATACCAAATTCGTACAATTCTGCATTAGGCCCAACTATATCCAAAAAAAAAAAGTTTCGCAACATCTGAAAGGAACTTATTTTATACACAAACTTACTTTTTCGTCATTTTAAAAAATCAAAATTATACTTTTATAAAACGCTCACTAAGTGCTCGCTTCAAAATCGCACAGCGTTTTTAATGGGTCTTAATTCCGGAGCTTCGGTAGAATTTGTGTTCTTGTATACAAAAGTGACTGTATTGGCACTTCAGGGCATCCTTTGAATAGTGGAACGGATAAAAAAAGTCAAAATGGTGCAGGAAACCACCTTGAAGCCTATTTTGAACTTTCAACTGAGCAAAAAATACAGCTATTAAAACGATTCCAAAATGACATGTATGATGATAAGCGGTCTAGTAATTTTGCAGATGGAGCCACAACTGTCACCTTTTTTCAGGAGATGTGTTTTGATCCAGAAGTTTGCTAAAATCACTTTCAAATGCAAGTTATACGTATTGAATGCTGTATAAATTACGTATTGACTGCTGATAAAAAAAAACATTCCGACCCTTAATCTTCTTCTGTTGATTCTCAGAGCTGTGTAGTAACGTTTAATCACAAAACTCACAGTAAGGTACACCGGGGTAAGTGTGGACGATGGCTATTAAAACAATACTGTGCATTATTTTTTTAAACTTTGAATGCAGGATGATCAATTTACTTGTCATCTATCCAATAACTATGAAAAAGATACGATTCCGACAATAACGGATTTTCTATTTTCAACTACGATGCCGAGGTGATGAGCATCTTTTTCAATTGCAAATTTTTCGTAAACTAGCTGGCTCTTGACGAAAAACTCTAAATTGAAACAATCCTCACATTCGAAACAACCAGTTAGGAAAAGAAACGGGAAAGAACCCTACTTGGGGTAAGTGTGGACGGCTTTATACTTGGCTTGATATTTGCATATTTTTTCCATTTTTTGTCCACCATCCAAAACAATTTAGCTATATTTAGCATTCGGATCATGAAAAGTTGGGTTGTTCTGGAATAAGTAGGTATATATTTTCGTTAAAATCGGATCTCGTGTGTTGCAACATAAATTACACACAATAATCATTGAAAGATGTCTTACTAATAGCACCATGAAATTTTTTCAAAATTTGGAGCAATAAAGGAGGGTTCGAGCAATATAATAACGTATTTAGCCAAGAAAATACAAATTTGTTAAAAATTTCCTGAGAAATCAAAGAGAAAAACTACCGTCCACACCTACCCCATAAAGCGGGGTAAGTGAAGACACCAGCAGTCCATAACAAATTACGTGGTAACGTTTCTCGCTTTGCTTCTTTCAAGCTCATCTCTTCAGCGTTTGTAAAACACATGTTCTGCATCACATTGAACGTAATTTTATCAAAATTGATCCACTCCTGATTTTTAAAGTTGAACTATACGAAAAACCGTCCACACTTACCCCGGTGTACCTTATTGAGTATTTTTCTGAAGATTTGCGCAAAATAAGTTTGCCTCATTGCTCTTTGATTGGCTCTATTTTTTTTTTCAATTTTTAAAATACAGAAACAATAAAAAAAATACCGTCAACTGGGGCAACATGTAACATTTTTCAATTTCAATGGCTTCTAAAATCTTAATGCCTACAGATAATCATTCCTCTTGTACACCAAAAGTTTTAACGTTGATTGGACACCAAATTGACGTAGTCAGAAAATTATTGGTTTTACCAGTTTTTTTTTTCATTTAAAAAAACATGCGATTTTCACCCCACTAAGAAAAAGGAATGAGTTTCAACAAACTCTGTTATTAATGAAAAATCAAATGAAAACGTTAGAAAATTTATAGTTTTTGATACATTTGTGATGTCATAACGCATTAAGCACCAATTGCAGTATTTTTTATGGCTCGAATTAAATTTTACATTTTTCTATCAAAAATGTTTTTAAAGAAAAAGTGTAAATTTGCTGCATACATTTAGGGGTAAAAAATACTACAAATATTCTATTAGCTTAAATCATGAAAATGAATTTAAGTGGATGAGATTTGAATGTTAACAAACGCATAATGCAAAACAATCTTATCCCAGCATATGGAAAAGAGATTTATGAGGTTTAGTTCTGATTTCCATTTTGTTGCCTTCTGCCCCAGACTGGTAAGTGAATTATAAAAATATTTATTTGAGAAAAATTGGTGATTGTCCGATAAATATGTTTACACCAACAGTGTTGGTATAAGATAATGAAAGCAATATAAAGTTTGTATGTAATATCATTAAGCCAATCCGTAATACTGGGTAAATTTTTTTAACGGCAGCGAAAAATGTAAAAATTTGTACATTTATTGCTCGATTTTTTTAAGATGTTTATGAGAATCAGAAACTTTCAAAAACAGTTCCCAAAACATTTCTCAGAGACTTCAATGACATTGACGGTCATCAAAAAAAAAATGTTACTTAAATGAAAAAAAAAATGTCATTGAGTTTTGCAATGACATTCGCCAACCAAAATGTAATGGATATTTTCTCTTCAATAACATTTCTGTCTGGCAAATCTCATTGGTTCGTTTGGTTCTAGGAATGTCGCAATGAAATTCATAGGTAGTAATTTAGTAGGTGTGAATGTCATGAAAAAAATGTCACAAATGTCCCTTTTCCGACTTTTATGAAGTTCAGTGATCGCAAAAAAAAAATTAGTTGCCTTGTATTTGGGAAGAGTAATGCGAAATTAAAACAACCTATTGATGATTAACGGCAATACCAATGGAAGTGATTTTAGCTCAGATTTTAACTTGCGACCCCTCTGTAGGTCGCAAGCTCGCTACTACAAGCTACAAACTAGTCTTAGTACCGGTAGAAATTAATTTTGTTTCCGATTTCAACATGAGGCCCTTCTAGTGAAAAAGTTTGACTTGTAGGTGACGAAAATTAGTGTCGCGAATTCGCTAGTACAAGTCGCTAGTGTTAGTTCCGGTAGAAATTAAATTAGCTCTGATTTCAACTTGTGACCTTACTAATGAAAGGGTTTGACTTGTGGGTGACGAATATAAGTGTCACGAGTTCGCTAGTATGAGCTACTAGTGTTAGTTTCTTTAGAAATTAGTTTTGCTCCGATTCCAATTTGCGACCGGTCAAGCGACAGGTTTGACTTGTCGTTGACAAAAATTAGTGTCGCGAGTTCGTCAGTACAAGCTTTTATTGTTATTATTGGTAAAAGCTTGTTTAGTTCTGATTAACTTTTGACGCGTTTGACGGTAGATATTGATGAAAATTGCTGTTAGCAGTTACCTTTTACAAGCTAGTACACATTCGAGCCATGGCCAATGCGTAAACGATGAACAGTTTCACTTAAGAGGAATCAGAAGGTATGAATGCCTCATAGATATTAAAATCCCAATGATCAAATAAACAAAAAAAAAGGCCAAGAGGAATGATGTGCGAGTGCTGCTAATTTCTACGGGAATTAACACTAGTTCTCGCGATACTAATTTGCATCACCTACAAGTTAAACCCTTTCACTTGATTGGTCGCAGTTTAAATCGGAACTAAATTAAATTGTACCCGAACTAACACTAGTAGCTTGTACTATCGAACTCGCGGCTCTAATTTTCGTCACCTACAAATCAAACCCTTTCACTAGAGGGTTCGCAAGTTGAAATCGGATCCGAACTCATTTCTACGGGGGTTGCAAGTTTAAATCGGAGAGTCCACTGCGAAAATGTTGCTGGATTGAGGTAGAGTCGGTGGGGAAGCGCTCTTTAATACGGTGGCATAAGAACGTTTCGAACGTTCTTTGAAAGGCCGCTTCTGTTTATCTCAGCGGCTCTTGTATGCTTCGCACAGAGAGGTATCATAGAAAGAGCCCCCGCAATAGATACATTTATGCTCTATTGCTCAGCACGCTCCTTTCCCATGAGTCTCCCCATGAGTTGCAGCAGTGGGATGCTGTGTGTACCAATTTTATGCAATTTTTACATTGTATCGGTCGAGGCACAAAGAGTGGCATAGGAGGGTGGGCGGTACCCGCAAAGGTTACACGAATCGAAGCTGAGGGAGTATAATTTTTAACTCCATCAACGACAGCGGCAGAATTGAGTTAGCGACAATCCAAGATCTCGACCAAAGTCGAATCAAGACTCTTAAACTTGCCGACGCCTTTTGACTTAACATATTGAGCCTCAAGTCTCGATTCGTATATCACTCTCGATCTCTACGTCTCAAGACGGAATATAAATTTGGTATTCTATGATTATAAAGTTACTGGCAAGAATTTCATTTGCGGCCTTCCGGTTGGTAACAACAACACGCATTATATATTCGGTCTTACCTTTACAATACAGGTTACGGAGGACCACCTCGCCAGATCTTTGGTGAACTGTACCACGTTTAAACTGTTACCATTTGTTTTGGGCCGGATAAAAATCACCCAAGGTCCAGAAGAAGTTGAGTCCCCTGGATAAATACGGTGTCGGGATGATTTACTAGCAGCCGAAGATGTTGAAGAATAAACATTAGAAGAACCAGCTTCACCTGTATGCTTCAGATGCTCCACATCTTTGGAGATGATATTCTCATCATCAACAACTGGAGGGTATACCTCTCGCCTTCGCTCATAATTAGCAACGGGGACATGAATGCCCTCTGTTTTGAAAATATAAGCGAAGCTCACTATTGCCGAAATCAAATAAACGGAAAAAGATAGAGCAGGAAAAGATTAATAAGAACTTACAAGCTTTTAGCAGTATACATACATATTTACTCCAGCCACGTGGTCCTTCGTCGATGGCGTCGTCAATGAAATGCTCAACCTTCCTGTGCTCACTCGAATTCAGCAAACAAAACCCGATTCCCGAGTCAGTACCCCGATGATGTCCAAATTCCAGATTCCAGGGCAAATGGAAAAGCATCATTCGAAGATGATCTATTGGTAGATGGTGGTGACAAAATTGTGCTGTAGACCAAACTTCAAGTTTGCAAAGCAT
This sequence comes from Uranotaenia lowii, assembly GCF_029784155.1. Lineage (NCBI taxonomy): Eukaryota > Metazoa > Arthropoda > Insecta > Diptera > Culicidae > Uranotaenia > Uranotaenia lowii. Next base: position 179,605,703 of record NC_073691.1, read on the forward strand.
TGCCTTTGTAGATGAATCTTCTTGGGGCTGATGATTGCGGCAAAAACTAATAATTGAGCCAAACGATGTTTTCCGGCAATTGACGACCGAACCACCAAAGCAAAAAACCACTCCCGGTGGAAATACACCTTTCAATTTTTTCGAAGCTGAAAAAACACTTTCGAACAGTAGCGAAAAAATACGTCTACATACGTCGGACTGCTATGATCGAATGAATAATCATAGGATCGTGTTGTTCGTTCGAATGCTCCCATCCAAATGGAGCGGAACAAGTATAAGGTTTTTGACCCCGTACAAAAGTCAAATGCTTTGCAGTCCATCCCTAAATTCCTCCGATTATGCTCTATGGTCCTTGTTGGAGGAAAAACGCAGCTTATCATGACTGACATCACCATCTATTGCCACATTCTGTCCAGTTGACCTAATCGCGTTGAGTAGTGATGCTCTGAACTTTGGGGCGGTCCTTCTGCCTTACACAGTAAGGCTCCAATTTATGCGGATCTTTAGATACGATTAATTACACACTGGTAACACATAAGTTCAACATCTGGGGATTCATTCTAGGGAAGTTGGACGTCGTTAGATATTCGACGTTGGACACATTTAAAAACGTTTGGTGAAGATTTGGGAAGAAATGCCGAAATAAGTCGTGCGTGCGGCTTGCAAAGGCTTCGATAAGCATCTACGGGTCATTGTCAAGCACCAAGGTGAAAAATTTGAACTCAAGTACATAGTTTGTAATTTTGATTCTCAAAGATGAAATTGAAATCGATTCCGAAGAGATATAAAAACAGGTTTAAGTTTTATGAAATAAAGAAAGTTAATCACTTTCACGTAGCCACCCTAAATAATCCATTGCAACCATTTAAATGATATTCGTTTTACTTCATCAACAACTTTCTACTTCCAAAGGTTCATTTCTGTTCAGATTATTTGAGGTCCAACTGCCTCCAAAGACCATCGAAAGTAAAAAATATAAAAACTCAACCCAAACATTTGAATTACCCCCCTCGCTCTCTAGGTTGTGCTAATGCTGGGCGCCGTTGTGTTAGCCTTTTTCGCCTGTCTGCTCCCGTTCCGGATGTTGACCCTGTGGATCATCATGGTGTCTGAGGAAACCTTCCAGCGGATGGCCATCGAAAAGTACTACACGCTGCTGTATTTCAGCCGCATCATGCTTTACCTCAACTCGGCCGTCAATCCGATCCTGTACAACCTGATGTCGTCCAAGTTTCGGAAGGGTTTCCTGCGGCTGTGTCGCTGCGGGAGCCGGATGTGGACGCGCTCTGGCCGGCGGAAAGGGAAAGTTCGCGGCCGGTCGGCAACATTCACAACCACTACTACCTCATCGTATCTCACCAGCTCGTCGATTCGGAAGAGCAGTGAAAAGTACACCCTATCACTGGACGATTTGCGGCTGCAGCATCAGCTTCAGCTACAGAAGCTACGGGCAGGCGAAGAAGGGGCATTGCTGAATGTTGAAACGGATCCGGGTGGGCTAGTGAATGGGAACCCTCCGAAAAATCCGCTCGCCGAGGAGGAATTCTTTCACTTAAGTAGGTTCTATCGAATGAATCTACTCAGACAATACTCGACGCCTTTGCTGGCTTATGTCGATGCCGAAGTTCGTCCGGAGACACCGTCAAAAAAGATATCGGTCCCAAATTGTGAACCCGAAATGAGGACCAGGATCAATAACAACAACAACACCCACGGCAACAATCCAGACGTTGTCATCGAAAGTTGTGCGGTCAAGCGTCAATCGAATGTGGTGACCTTTTCCGAGGAACGGCACGCTGCAGAATCAATGACGGCAACGGTCGGCCAAAACTTGCCTAATCCTTGGAAATTGAAATTCGACAACAACCGGCTGTTGGCTGATCGTAAACAGCTGGAATCGGGGAGTCAGCAGACGACAACCGGCGACTGCCATCACCGTACACTTCTCTCCAGTAATAACAGTTCTGCCAGTGTTAGTCTTAAGGGCGGTAATAATCGAGCTGGTAAAATTGTGCGCTCCCCGAGGACCAGCAAGCAAATGTCCCTGGATGAAAGTTTGCTAATGTTGGCTGCTGCCGGGGAAAAGTTTTCCAAGCCACTTGTCGTCGGAGCTGTCGATGGGCACAAGCCGTGATTGGCAAAGTTTCATTCGATTTGGAAGCTAGCTTAACACGCTAGAGGAGACAGATGATTTCATCAGTTAGTACAATTTAATGAGAGGCACATCCTACGAAAAGCTATCGATAAGAGTAATTGATTTAAGTTTCTGAGCTTTAATACAGGGTAGAATAATATCCGATTTTTTTTGCCTTTTTTATGTTCAAAACCTGTTCGGTAATAAGCACGAAGCAGTGGTTTATGGTGTTTGGCAGAAGGTGACTTTGAGAGAAAATTAGATCAGTATTTAACATTTGTAATTGAGAAATTATGAAATAATTTCGGACAAATAAACGTAACAGTTTAACGTACACTTTTCCCTTCTGTTATGAAATAATTTTTTTAGGTTTGAGACAATTATATTATTTACTCTCGAACAAATATGTGGCTCCCATCGAAATTATCAATTTCTTATACGTTATAAAACGGTCAGAACAGGTTCGTATGGAAATTTTGAACAAACTCAAAAATACAGAACTACAGGGGAAAAAAGTTTCTCTTCGCCGATAAATCGATTGAGGCTGGTCGATTAACCGACTGGACCAGTGTCAATACCGAGAAACTGTTACCGAGAATGGGTAAAACAAAAACGCTTAAGAAGCAAGTCATTGTTGGAAAAAGCTTTTGCGCACATGGATTCACGAGACGACAACTTTTTTTCTAAAGGGTGTTTATTAAAAAATGAAAAATAATTCCAATATATTCTTATAAAAATCCTCAAACACTGACTAATTTTTTCGCAGATCGTTGTATAATATCGATTCGGATTGAAATTTTTATACACACACAAAATTTCCGAGGCCGAAAATTAGCAAAATTTTGCTCAAATTTGACCAGCTAAAATCTTAGCAATCAATTTAGCAATTTATTTTAACTAAAATTTTAGCAAAATAACAAAATGTGTCCTGACTGAATGTTTACTAATTTTCAATCAAACAAAAACCTTTGTTTGCTAAAATTTTAGCAAAATTTATTTTTCTAACGTTTGCTCGAATTTGAGTGAAATCCAAAATTAAATTATTTTTAATGAAGGGTTTTCATTTTCAAAAAATTAAAAAGTGAGATTTGATTTTTTTTTTTAATCTTCTTTTTTATTATCGTTCGCATCACTCTGCGGGTTTCCAAAAGTGTATTCCATCATCGCGTTCTATTACATCTTCACCACTGAAATCTGAAAAAACAGAAATAATTAAGTTTAGTGCATTTCATATTTAGAAGAATAGAAATAAAACTATAATAGCTAGACAGTCTATTTTTTTGTTACCTGATAGTAAAAACACTGACCACCAAACAGGTCAACAACACACACAACCCGGCGGAACCACTACTGCTGCTTCCGGGTTCGGTTTTGCGCTTCACCATTTCTCCTCCTTTCTCGGTATCGCGTACCGGTATGTGCAGCGTTAGGATTCCGCTATTTTTCCACTAGTTACCGAACCGGTAACCGTTCCGCTTGAGGAAGAATGGCTACTTCTGCAGCATTCCCTCCCACGAGATGCTGTTGATCCTGGAAAAGTTCGGAAACCTGATTAGTCGATGCCGATTTGAGGATCTGCATGAATTGAATAAGGTATCGGAAGCTTTCTAAATTTTCTCTATTTTTCCTTTTAATTGCATCTACCAGTATTGTATGTACTACCAGTACTACTTACCTAATCCAAATTCTAACCAAACGACGAAAAACTGAGGAGCAGAACAAAAATGTTTTACCCGCGCGGTGCAAAATGAAAACAAGAATAATCTAACAGGTTCCCGCCTGTGTCGCCTTTCTAAAATTTGAGCACTTAAAGAACGCGGTTTGGGCACAGGCTAAAAGTTTGAGTCCATGCTACTATAAATGCTAAAATTAGTAGTAAATTGGTTAATTTTACTCAAATTGAGCAAAAGTCACGACAATTTGGGAAAGTGCTAACTCGACAGTAAAAAAAATTTTTTGCTAATGGAAAGTAACAGCTCATTTTTGCTAAGTGGAGCCTCGAAAGTTTTGTGTGCAGTTTGACTCTCTTTTTTCTCTCATCAGCGAGGTTTACTTCTTTTCATTGAAAATTTTAAATTCACATTGAAATTTGTATGATTCGATTAGTAACAAATTTGACCTAGAACTAATGTCAAATTCTCGAAATCTAATTCAAAATTCTGATACAGTTTTAAAAGAATAACTTGTTGGTAGAAATTCGTTTTTGAATCTGAGTTCCAATTTTAAATGATATTCACCTCCTTCCAAAGGTTCTCGTTCAAAACTATTGACTGTACTTCTGTTTTTTTTTTCAAATTTACTGTATCCAAATTCGAATTCTTGTTTATCAGCTCGATTCATCATTTGAAATCAGAAATAAAAAATGAATTAAAATCCTGATTCAAATTTTGATTTGCAATTCATACAAAATTTGATGAATGATTTTCGAAACGAATATACACTTTCGATATTTGGATGATAATGTCCGAACATGAAAACATAATATGGATAAGACCATCCTGAATTTTTGATTTTTATTCAGATTTGAAGCTTTTAAACTTTTTTCTTTTGCAAAAATCAAACAAAACAAAGCTTCAAAATGACGATCTTTAAAAAACGAACACCAGCGTATAGGATCTCAGTGAAACTCCATGTTCATCCGAAAAAAAAATTATGGTTTATTTTGATAATATAAAATTTAAAAAAAAATTCAAAGTAAATAAATAAAAACCTAATTTGAGATTTTTGTTTGATTTACCATATTATGTGAATAGAGGCAGGCAAAATCCGAGCAGTTTTATCCAAAATCCGGACATGTCTCGAAAATTTCATTGCAAAACCGGGCAATTCTCAATAAATCCAAACAATTTGAAATGCTCAGTCATAGTTGAGTTAATTTTGGAAACAAATCTCACATCTTGGTACATTTTCTTAAATTCTGAACTGGAATTTAAATTTAGGAATAATATTAAAATTCGGAAACAGATCCAAAAACTAAACTTAAATTTAGGTTCAAAATTCAGATTAAGAATTAATATTTGAAAGTGTTATAAAGGAGTGAAAAAAAAATCAAGATGATTATTTCCATGAGGAATTCATATCGCAAGACATAGCAGATTTATAATGTTGATTGTTACTCCGATTTCGAAATTTAAAATTTATAACCCAAGTCTATTTGTATGCACTACTCAGCTGAGAATCATAAAGATTAAAAAGAATTTAATTTTATTTTTCTAGTGTTGTGTTATAAAAAACCTGATTTTTATTAAAAAAAAAACATCCACATGATTTTAATTATGGAATTGATTCTTTAAAATATTGCTGATAAAGAAACATGAAATCTTCACGTAAAAAATCTGCAGGGAATTCCATATTTCTTCGATGTATTGCTGAACTCACTTTTTCTTTTTGAAATTTTATTTATTTTTATAGGCTTTCTAAAAACTTTCTCTTGCTCAAATCAAAAGACTTAATCAACCAGACTCTTGAGCAAATCCCAAGCCTATAACCATCGATGGAAATTGCTTCCCGATTCAGTAACTTATTGCTTCATTATACAAGTTAAAATTTCAAAGATTCTAGAATGTATTTTTACTAGTAACATATAATACAAAAAACTATTAATGTAAAATTTAATAATGAATAATCAAATAAGTAACAAGATTTTTTTTTAATTTTCATAACTCATGCTTTATTTGAGCAAAATTATTATAGCAAAATATGACACCACTTATCAAGATTTTTATTTCACCAGTCCCTGATTTTTGAAAAAAAAGTATTGGCAACCCTGTTCACATGTGTACAGAAAACCATTATAGAATTTTTGGGTAAACTCACAGAAAATTAGAATATTTTTTCGCAAAAACACAGAATTTGTCTTCGGCAACCTTGCTCTGTATTAATTTGACTGGAAAACACCACCTGCTTAGAGTTCAGTGGACGCAAAAATGGTAGCAGCAACAATTTCGGCTAGCGTCCGAGGTTGCCGAAATCACAAAAAATTCTATAATTTCACAAAATTTTGAGCCAATTTTCATCACAGAATCTGTGTCACAGAACACAGAATTTTAAAAATATACACTGATTTCACAGAATTTTAAAATTTTGGACGTTTTTCCAAAATTTAATATATTATATCAATATAAATTTTGGATAATTATCTTTAAATTTGAAAAAAAAAAGATAAAATCGGTAATGGTAATTGATTTTTCTTACGTGAAATGTAAAAAGATGCAATTTGACATGACTTTTGAATGAAAGTAATAAATAAAACATCACAGAAAATAGTCACAATATTTTTGGGTAAAATTACAGAAAGTCAGATAATTTTTTCGTCAAAACACATAATTTTTTTTCGGCAACCTTGCTAGCGTCACGCAAACTCGTATCATCGTTGACGTCAAACAGCTTTTTCAGAGACTCTCTCGCATTTTTCGACTTGATCTTCTCCGGAAGGTAACCTGTAAACTTTTTTCCAAGACTTTTAAGCGTTTCGAAGAACCAAAGATACCATCTTTCAACAAACTGACAGCTCGTCCTAGAGATTCCAGAGACGATGCATTGCAATAGAAAGCGAATTCTTTGCATTTGGAATCAGTGATGCCACATTTAAATCGGTATTTCAGAACCCAAAAAAATCTTGTTTCGGTATGGAAATTCGAAAAATCGGTATTGTGGGGTTAGTAAAAATTGTTTTTGGTAGTGATTCTAATATCTCTTAGGTATTTTTTTTCTGTTGTTTATACATTTTTGATAAGCTTTTAAGAGTTCTTAGCAGAGTTGCAAGATTTCAGATAATCATTTGAAATTGATACTCACCGTGATGAGTATCAATTAGGCAGCACAATGAATTTCGTTGTGATGCTCAAAGCTTTCGATGCCAAACGAAATTCACTGAGCATCACATCTAGAAAAAAATCAGAAATCCAGAATCCCATTAGAGAAATCTTCAGCTATATTCCCCACTTTTTCCCCTACTATTTTTTGACGACAGTTAAATTTGTAACGAATCTATGGAATATTTGAATGTATCATATAATGTGATTATCTTTTCACACTCGCGACACGCCAAGTTGAACGACTCCAAACGCTTTGATATGAAAAAAAAATAAGAGCGCTTTAATGATTGGAGTTTATTGAAACTTTTTAATAACGAAAGTGTTAAAGCTCGTGGTACTTATGTTCTAAAAAGTGTCTATGTGCACAACACACTACCCGATCAGGAGAGCATATCAAAATAATAACTCAAACGTATCTCACCAAGATATTTATATCTGATTCAGTTATAATTAAGTACTCCAAATTATCGATTTTAAGTTTCTCCAATCTGAATTATATCTTATTCTAATTGACAGACTTGAATGGGGTTGAGTTCATTTTCAATGATAAAGATTTTTTTCGAATTGTCCTAATATAAAATGATTATATCTGATTTTGATATACGTGCAACTTTTTCTGAAACACGGACATCGAAGTCAACAGGCCAAACCGTACATCAATGAGTTTCGCTCAACCGATTCGTAAAATTGAATCCAACTTTTGTGAAACCAAAAATGGGGCATGGTTTTAACAAATAATGAGGTTTATTGACATGCCACTAGCAATTTTTCTTGAAGCACTCATATCTTGATAAGTTATAATTTTGATAGGTTTTGTTCTGTCCAATATCAAACTATGCTATCTGAATGAGATATAAACTTGAAAGGAGCATATCTAAAATTGATATAATTTAGCTATGATCGCATAGATTTTTTGATATAATTTGAGATATTTTAACATCCTACGAGTACTGAATAATAACTCATTTAGATAGGAAAAAAATTAGTATCAAAATATCTCATCTTGATATAATTTAGCTTTTCCCTCCTGATCGGGTACCTTATAAATGTTGAGAACAACACTTTAATTTTATAATATTATTTGCAAATACGGCGCTTTGGTACTAAGCAATTTATAACATAATTTCATAGTCAAGACGACTTTAAAAAAAAAAAATATATAAAATTCAGTCGTTGACGTTTTGTTGGTTTTCAAAATTAAAAGCAACAACATAATATGGGATTAAAAGCAACATTTCTAATCGATTTTCTGGCTATTTGAAATCAGTAAAATATGCTTAGTTAGCTAAGCATAGAATACATTAATAGAAAAATCGATATTTGTTTTAACTCTCAAGGGCTGAAATTTTTACAAAAAAAAAGGTCAAAACTCAGATTTTTTAAGTTTTTTTTTGTGTTTTCTCGGCTGTTGACATACAAAAAAAACATATGTTGAACTGTAATATGATCACAGTCATCAAATTTCATGCGGTCCCTTTTTCAGAATATGTTGTGTATGAGTGAAGGATATCTAAATTTGGAAATATTAATAAAGATCATATATTCTAACAAATATGCATCTCTACATTCAGAATTAAAACCTACTTTTTTATATCAACTAAATGAAAAAAAATAGAATCCGTGATGTCAGTGATAAGCTGTCCTTTGTTTCAACTTTTATTTAAATCTCTTTTCAAACGATCTTTTTTTAAACGTCCTTGGTCCTTGAAATCCCTTCTCTGTTGCAAACTACTCATTGGTAGTACAATTTTCTGCCGAATTTTTGACAGTAATAGTCACTTAGAGACTGTAAAAGATCCGGAACAACCGTAGAGAAAACTAATTTACGAAACCAATCTTAACATTCCCGATTTCACAAAAACCACTTCAAAATGATGTACTAGGCTGTGAATGATCAATTAACAGTCTAAACTAGCCATTTTAATAAAATTGAGCAGTGTTTTTTCCAAGGGTTTCACGAATTTCTTTTAAAGGGCATTTTTGAACGTACTCAAAAATCGTTAAAAAAAATCCAGCTATGATAATTAAAGTACAATTCATTTCTGATGCATGTGTCTAAAATCTCATAAGATAATAATCAAAACATTAGAAGTAAGGCCGCTTAACAAAAGAAGTGATTTTACAATTACTCCAAGTGGTAGTACAAAAATATTGGATCAATCTTAATATTCAATGGCACATTGTTATTTCTGTCACATTCTTTTTTCTATTTAGAATTCTATAAATCTTCTGGAAATGCTCTTAATAGAATAAGTGAATTTATCGGACATAAGATAGGCTGGTATGAATCATATCCTACTTTTTGGTGCAACGATCATGTTTCCTACTTCAGAAATTTCCCACAGGGAATTTCAAACATCACGCGAGTCGAGGTAAAATTTGAAAAAGATCTGTGAGCCGGTGCAAATAAAACCGGCTTTCCTTCTTCTGAAAAAGAAAATCTTTAAAATGCATAAAAAATCATCAAAACGTCTTTTCTAAATTGAAATAAAAAAGTTTAACCGTTAGGATAGAAGCTACAAACCGCCGCTTTCATTTGAAAGGGAAAATTTTAATATTTCTTTATTATTTTTTATTTGGTTCATAAATGCTTTTCATATGTGGTCGATTCAAGCCGGTTGCAAAAGCTGGGATGCCATGCGTTTTAATTGGAATGGGTTTTTGTTGGTAACAATCTTTTTTTTAATTTTTATATTTTAAAATTAAATTTGTTTGGAAGATTAAGAAACTATTTTCTTCATTTATATTAAAACTCTACATAGCTACCTATAAATTTCAACTTCGTTTTTAAGGTTGCCGCTACAAGTAAAAGCAAAGCATAGCTCGAATGCTATAAATAAAATTATAAAACTTTTTTCTGCAAAATTGACAAAAAAACTTTCGGTAATTTAAAGATACTTAATTTGTAAAATTAGGCCAGGTGGATCCTTATAATTTTAATTCTGAATTTTAGTGTTTCCCAGCTCAGTTGTCTTTGCGGTACTTTTTGTGTTAATATTTATAATAATCAAATATTTAGCTTTTCAGATTTTGCTATATTTTTTTATAGTTTCTTGTAATGTCCAGAAGATTTGAGTTGTTTTTTTACGGCAAGCACATTAAGGCATTGGGTTTTTTTTTAAGAATTTTGAGCTTGGGCATTTCAATGTTTGCGGTTCTTTTCCATGATTGCAAAACTTTGCTTCAACGTTTTTAAGAGATTTAAAAGTACATTACTGTAGGAAATACAATTTCATAACTTGCATGTCTTAAATCCTCTGAACACGAGCGAGACTCATCAACATATTTGGTCATAACAACTTTTTGCTCATTCTGTAAAACTTTTATTAAACTAAGACATAAATATTATAATCAGATTCTTACAAGTCTTGATAATGCATTCTTCAGAAAGATGTTTTAAAATCAAAACTTTCATTCACAATCAACGTTAACGTTTCACACTGAGATTCAAAAAGGAAGAAACTCACTCGATAAAATATTAACTGAACGAGATTTCGCAAACTTTGCTCAAGATATAAAAAAAATCAAATTCTTATATCAACCTGATTGTACTGAGCTTTTAATAGTATGTTCTCTATAAAAATCTTGCAAAAAAGTATAACTGGCCTTTAACATTCATCAAGTATAACTGACAGTTTTGAAAATGTCGTGGTATGTTTAGCTTTTTCTGAACTATAAATCTTGTTTCATTGTTCAAGAGCTTGCACAAATATTATTCCATGGCATCTCTGCCTTCCAAAAAGTAGTTTTCTGCTCGTGATTCTCAGTCTGAGAAAGCGTTGACATTCAAGACAAGAACCGGGTTGTGATACTCACGATGAGATTACCTAGCATCACACTGAGATTCAAAAAGGGAAAATCTCACTCAAAAAAATCTCAATCTCATGAGATTTCGCAACCTTGGTTCTTAGTAGGTTTGTACTATACTTTCTTCTCTATTATTTTTTTGAAGAATATTTTTGTGAACTTTGGATTTTCTTAATTGAAACCTTCGATGCAAAAAGGGGTATATTTTCATAAAAGCAAATTTCGAGAAAACCCGCTTCTTAGTTGTTGTGTTTAGTCATTTTCCATACGTTTTTCAAAAATTTGTATTTTTCTTGTGAACATAAAGTTATGTAAACAAATTTCTGAAAATCTGAAGAAATCACCAAATATGATTTGAAACATTAAAAATTGTTCTATATTAAGAACTCAAATCGATCATTTTCGCACTTATAGACCTTTGGTTCTGAGTGCCTCAATGGTTAAAAAAAATCACATATTGAGTTTATTGTTGATTTCTCAAATATTTTGAAATATTAACTCCTGAAGCCTCCTCGTAATATTCTCAATCAAGTTTCTTCAAGTAATCTATTAACATATGATTCCTGATAGGTGTGATCCTTATCGAGTGTTCTTTACAATTTTTTTTGTGTTTTCAAAACTCTTAAAACTTGATGATGATGATGAAAGAATATTCTATAGAAAACAAATTTGAGATTTATTCGATTGAAATATTGAAACACGTTCACTTATCATAAAAGCTACAAGTGTTTCGTACTAACTCCAAATATCATTTGGTCGTTTTCAATTTAATAGAAAACCCATTTTCGATAGTCTTTCTTAGACTGAAATAAAAAAAAAATGTCGACAATCGGTATGAAATCGGCATGTTTTGCCAAAATTCGGTATCCGGTATATACAGATTCTTGGTCGAAAATTTGCTTAAAAATCGGTATAAATACCGATAAATCAGTACATGTGGCAATGTGGCATTGCTGTTTGGAATGGTAATGATCGAAATTTCACAACTGCTTCACAAATTGCAAAAATTCTCAAATTTTCTCTCCCTGAGCACTGGTTTCTCTAATTTTAACTCAAATTTTCTCATTTTCCCCCAGAATTTGCCACCAGTTACCACAATTTACCAAGGGATTGAAATCAAGAGAGAGTTCTTGGTAATGATCAAAATTCCACAACTGCTTCACAAATTGCAACAATTAGCACATTTCAACTCTCTCTGAGCACTGGTTTCTCTCATTTGAACTCAAATCTTCTAATTGCCTCTAACAAATTGCCACAAATTATCACAAATTCAATCATTGGCTGCACAATTTGTGTGATTATTGACGAATTTTCTCCCTTCATTTCAGTTCCCCGCAATTTACCACATTTTGTGTGATGATTGACGTATCCTCTCCCTTTATCTCAGTCCCCCGTCCAGAGAACCATGGAGAGAATGCATTCTCTCAGTGACATCAAATTTAACGCTCATTACATTCTTAAAGAAAGGTATTACAATTATTATCTATTTTATTCTCTATTCTATTTTGTTTATTTAGAGAGGATTTTAACCAACATGGTCATTCTTCCTACAATTATTATCATTTTGAATTGAACACCCGGTGCTATCAAATGCCATACTGTGCCAATGGAACAAACTTTTACTTCGCACATTTTTTTTTCAGAAATCAGTTTTTTTTTCTATGATGCGTTTACGTTTCTATAAAATAATCTTGAATTTTGTTTCTAAGAGTTTTCGAGTTCATATTTGAGGGAAAAACACTTTCAGTTACATTTTCATGAAAAGATTATAAATGGAAAATTTTTGCATCCTTGAACTTGTTAAACTTGATCAAAGTACTAAGGAGAAAACAAATATCAGCCCCCACCAGACCATCGAAAGTGCTCAGCTCACATGCGATAGGGTTCATTACCGTGTAGGACAACGTTCAGGGCGCCGAGTCGATGATGGGAGCCACTTAACGTCCTACCGGGAGGAAATAATTGAATTTTTCTGTTCTGTCATTTAATCCGGTCGTCAGTAACCTCCACCCCTCCCGCCGGTTTTCTTACTTTCCTATTTCTTTTTATTATATAAAATGTTTCTTTCTCTGACTTTTGCCAATTTCTTCAACCGCATCCCCCATGCTGCAATCGGTCATCGATTTATTCTACTTTTATGCGCCGCCCATTAAACTACTGCTGCAACAATCCTTGACATTAAGTCCTTGCTCAGAAAAGAAAAAAGAAACAAAGAGACTTGATTCACACTGCCAATGACCCTGGCGACATTGAATGATCGGATAGAGGGAAAGATTCCGGCTGATCAATTACTAAACAACATCGGCAAACATTTTTTAGCCACAAATACCACGTATACATTGTAGGACCTAGTTTCAATGTTCCAATATCATGTTTATGTTTAAATGTTTTAATATAAGAGAAACAGTCATTGTTAAAGTTATAGTATAACCTTGAAGAATTTCAACGCCTGTGACGCATGTATTTTAGTTGATAAGAATAAATCAAAAGATAGAATAAAATTATGTTCCTTTACGAAACGATTAGCATGAATCCAATGAGAAATATCCCAGCACGATACTCTTGAGCTTTACACATTAAGATTTTCATTCGATTTTCGGCAAAAAATTTTGCTGGAAACATTCAGCAATTCAAATTATTGCTGGAAACCAGCTAACATGTTTCTTGATTAGTAATGCTGACTTTATCGAACTTTCGGTAATTTTTGGCGAATATTCTGTGAAAATTGACCGAATATTCGGTAATGACAACGGCAATATTACCCTTTTGACAGTTGAATCGGTGAATATTACGGTATTTCAGTTATAACAATCGAGCTCCAGTTGTTGTAAATTGGTCAGTAAAAACTTTTTTCACTTTGCATAATTACAGTCACTAATTGATTTACGTACTTTGCATGTTGAAAAGCTTGGACAAAACATATTTATGACCAATAAATCGCTTTATCCTCACGTTCTTGATCGATTTTCATAATAAAATTGCCCTAAAAAACGGTAAGTAATTTTTGTCTATCTGCTAGATTTAAAATTATTTTATCAAAATCAAAAAACTTCTTGGTTCAAAGTTCATGGCTATACTCGTTACAACAACAAAGTTGGCGCGTTTCTGTTTGATGTATTTTCCCAAATAAAATAAAAACTATTTAATCCTCCCCGAATCGTAAACATTCCCGAGCGACTGTGACTCTTGAGAGCGGCGGCGGCGGCATAATCCGACTCAAACCAAAACCTAGGAAGGAGCAGTTTATTCTATGTGACACATATTTTCACGACTACCAGTCACAGTTGTCGTCGTCAGTGAGCTGCTTCAAGTGTGGCAGAGATTATAAAATAAGTGACATCAGAGCGATAGATAAAAAGAACATTCCCCATCGCAAGACTTCTGCTTTGTTTTGTTTCGCTCGCTGGGGCGGCTTTAGGAAAAAGTGAACCGAAAATCGCCCGCTCCAACAACCATCTGCTGCCTGGCGGGTGGGTGAATGATTGAAGTCTAAGATTTCAAACGGTCCCAAGTGGTAGTTCTTGCTGTTGAATTCATCAAAAGACTTCACCCAGCTTACGGTGCAAATCACAATAAAATAAACCACCTGTTTGCCAATGGTTCTCTGCGACATTCCGAAAATTAATCCAAGATATCCTACAGTTAATGAATGTTACAACCAAAGACATCAAATGGTTGGTGTTTTTACAATTGTGTTGTGCAATGTGCTTCTCAGGCGTCGTGGGGAGAGGCTTTCCCGGGATTTTCCGAAGAATTTACTATATTGGCACCAGTCCTAGGGAGCAGCTCAATTCAACCGAAAATTTTCATAACGAATAGATAAGCATGAACGAATACACCCATATAGGATATCTTAATGTTTTAATAATGTTATATAGTGGTTAACATTACCTGATTCGGCCTTCGGTAAAAAAAAAACAGATAAGCTCGGGAAGCGCAGATTTTTAAACTGCTGCTTCGAAAAGTTTGTTCCTGTTTCAGCCTCCGGTAGAACGACGGATTGGCACAGAGAGCGCAGATTTTTAAGGCTACTGCTACGCAAATAAATTGTTTCTGATTTGACCTCCGGTATAAAAAGACGGATTGGTATACAGAGCGCAGATTTGTAAGGCTGTTCCTATAAAAAAAAGTCTTATTCGGCCTCTTGTAGCAAGGCGAATTGACACAGAAAGCATAGATTTTTAAAACTTCTGCTACGAAAAAAAAAAACGGATTCCCCGGCCTCCGGTGGGAAAACGGATTGGCACAAGGAGCGTAGATTTTTAAGGCAGCTGCTACTGTTTGTTAGTTTCTGATTCGGCCTCCGGTAGAAAGATGGATAGGCACAGGGAGCACAAATTTTTAAGGCTGCTGCTACGAAAATAAATTGATTCTGATTCAGCCTCCGTTAGAAAGACGGATTGGCATAGAGAACGCATATTGTCAAGGCTGCTGTTTCGAAAAGTTTGTTTCTGATTCGGTCTCCGGCAGAAAGACGGATTGGCACAGGGAGCGCAGATTTTTAAGCCTGCTGCTTCGAAAAGTTTGTTTCTGATTCAGCCTCCGGTAAAAAGACGGATTGGCATAGAGAGCGCAAATTTTTAAGGCTGCTGCTATGAAAAAAAAATTGTTTTTAATTCGACATCCGGGAGAAGGATGGATTGGCACAAGGAGCGCAAATTTTTAAAGGCTACTACTACGAAAAAGTTGTTTCTAATTCGGCCCCTAGAAGAAAGACGGATTGGCACAGGGAGCGTAGATTTTTAAGGCTGCTGCTTCTAAAAGTTTGTTTCTGATTCAGCCTCCGGTAAAAAGACGGATTGGCATAGAAAGCGCAAATTTTTGAGGCTGCTGCTATGAAAAATTAAAAGTGTTTTTAATTCGACATCCGGAAGAAGGGGGATTGGCACAAGGAGCGCAAGTTTTGAAGGCTCCTGCTGCGAAAAAGTTGTTTCTGATTCGGCCACCGATGGGAAGACGGAATGGCACCAGGAGCATAGATTTTTATGACTGCTGCTACGAAAAGTTTATTTCTGATTCGGCCCGGTGAGATTTGTAAAGCCTTATTGGCTAAGAATGGAATGTTGAATTCAGATGAAGGATGTTTGAAGTATAATATTATATTTTAGAGAAAAATAAAAGTAAAAGATTCAATTGAGCATAGAGGAGAGAAGGAATGTAACGATGAGATGAAAGATATGCAAAAAATAAATAAAATTTCATAAAATAAATAAAATAATAGTTGTTTTCGGCAACACTGAAGATTGATAAAATCATGCTGAATCTACACGGTAAACAAAGTTACTCTGTTCTGTATAAAAATCCATACAGAATCGAGAAAAGTGTCTCCACTTAGTTTTATGTTTGGGCGCTTTACACAGAGCGTGAGCAAAAAGCTTCTACACATTCGAAAGCTTTCAGCCAGTTAGTCAATTCTGTATATTTTGACGTGGGGATGCCCATGCATTTTGGAAATTTCGCTGCAAAAGTAGAGTTGGAAGGAATTTATTAAAAAAAAAAATCTTATCAACATTTAACTTTTTATTCATTATTTTTATTCAACGTTCAAGGTAATAGTTGGAACGATTTAATCACAAATCAATAACTTTGCGGCGGTGTCTGCTAGTGACGGGCGATATTAAAAGGCTTCCTTTTCTTTGGTTGTCAGTTGCAGTTCCTTGGGGCCGATCGTTGCCGAAGATAATCATCTTTCAGGGCTTTTTTCTAAGACGACTCGGTCCTGTTCTGGAGCTCGTCAGTCTCCAGCTTCCGGTACGGATTTGCATCCGTTCGATGTAGCCACCTGTGTATGATAGTTAAAAAAAAATATGTGGTATACATGGAAAAAGGATTGAAATTGTAATATTTTTCATAACAAAGTAATCAGTTATGTAATCAATTTCAAAATCGTTAAATGATGTTAAAAACAAATCTAAGATAGTTTGACTCGAAATGAAATTAAACACTAGTCTCAAAACCTAAACCATAGAGGGTGCTGAACTGAAAACCAAAAATTAAGATTTTCAACCAAATAGGAAACATCATGCACAGAGCAGGATTAGAATGAGTTAATTCATGTAAAAATATGTCAAATAAAACAAACCTGTTTCATCATGCCAGTTGATATGTTTTGTTTTAGTCCCTCCTGAAAACTGTCTCCCATGATGATGGTTTCCGTCGCTGTAAGGGATTTTCTGCGGGATCCGTTCCCAAGTGCTTTAGTGATGGCTGCTCCGATTAGATGAGAAGCACATCTCTTTTGGTTCCCTTCTTCCTATTCGGAGACTTTCTGCGCTCATTGTGAGGTACTTAAATAAACAAATTTAGGTTAACCATTATAATTTCCCTATAGAAAATTTAGTTACTTACAATTTTTGAAAGAAAATTGAACGTACGGCTGCGGTCCGGAATATAAATAAAAACTCGGACCTCCCGATGCACTCTATCAACTTCACCGAGCCATCGCGCAACTGTCCATTTTTCAAGCTTTGAACACACTCGATGGCCTCTTCCGGGTGCGGTAAAGGTCGATTATATGGGAAACAACGGTGTGGACAATATTCCTGAAATAACATGTCAAACAATAAAGTAAATTGATAAATTATGAGAATACATACCTTTTGTAAGCTATTAATGATGATTTCGACGTAAAAAAGATGAAAAATTGAAATCATCGTGACACACTTTGCGTGTCTAAAAAATTGTTTTGCTTTGACATCCCCGCCCAAAGCTTTCCAACAACAGCAAACTTTTTATACAGAGCATGAATAATCGACATTTAGTTCGTTTATGTATATTGGCAACTCAAAACTACTCAGAATTGAATTGGGGAAATACAAATTTTGAGCAACAACTGATTAGTTATAGTGATGGTGTAATCGCAACACATTTTATGAATAAGTCAATTTTTCCGTGTAGTATGATGGTCTCCCATGCCAAATCACACGTTCAGCCATATTGAAAAAAGATTTGACTGCTGGCTGAAGTGTTTACGAAAAAGGGGGTCCAGGAATGCCAGGTATTTGAGATACAAAATCAAAGAAAAAGAGTTTATGTATGTCTGTGCATGTCGTAGACCAAAGATCAAAAGATTTCAAATCAAGTTGGGTTTTAGTTTATTTCCTTCATTACAATACACTCCGGACTTTTCGGATGTTCCGAAATACCATCATGTCACCATCTACCGCCCAGTTAAGCGGTTTTTCAACTTCAAACATGTGTAATAAAAAAACGAAGACAGATTTTTATTCACTTTCTTTTCCAATACATCTCAAAACTGCTCTTCTTTCAATAACAAAAATTAGTGGAATGCGAAAAATGTACGCTTTTCAAAATAATTAACTAAAGTTTGGGGTGCTCAATTGGCCCTATTACCGCCCACTCGACTTTTTCGGGTATCGATAGGGGAGAATGAGGATACTTGATCCCTGGGGATACTTGATTCCTTAGCTTTATCTAGAAACTGGAATGTCTTACAAAGATCAAATGTTCTAGAAAAATGTGCCAAAATGTGCAAAATAACAATGCTTGTAGTTTAAAATTTTTTAACAAAATAATTGTTTGAGTAATTGAACTTTGTTTGAAAAATTTCACAAAATGTAACTTGAAGATCTTTTTTCATCACTTTAAAATGTTCCTTACATGGGAAAATTATGAAAAAAATATTTGTTCCAATGTATCAATCGTTCGAGCGTAAAATGAACTTCATAATGCCATATTTTCAAAGTAATGGAAAACTCGCAACTTTTTTCAGAAAAAGTTTTCTAAAATGTTGATTATGGGTACAATTGATCCCCTAGAGTTGGGTACAATTGATCCCCCTTCCAAACGGCATATTCTTCTTCTGAATTGATCGTTTTGATTGTTGATTACGAAATTACTATTATTTATACAAAAGCTAATATTTATCAAACAATTGTCTGAGGAAAAGAGCAAAAATAATTAATTTTCCCTTAATTATAAAAAATAGCGCCTTTAAGTATGCAATATTATAAGCGTTGAGACAAAGTTATAGAATTTTCTTCTTATGTCTGCTATAAATTGTGAAATGAGAACAAACATGACCAAAATAGTCAATTAACATTCTATTTTGAGGTTTTTATTGATTTTTATACAAGGATTAGGGATTCCTGAATAAAAGATCAAGTCTCCTTCAATAGGGGATCAAGTCTCCCCTAACTTCAGAAAAATCGCATTTTTTTTACTCTCACGAAAATGCTTCTAGTTCATCAACGGGTTCAAGTATCGTTCTAATTTTTGGAGCATAGAAATTTGAAGTTACAAGCTGTCAGAAAATGTCAAAGACGGCGAGTTGCTAAATTTTTCCAAAAAGATATGGTGAAAATAAGAAAAGGGGATCAAGTATCCCCACTCTCCCCTACTGTTTTCTTAAGGAAAAACTATCTAACAACACGGAAACTGTTCTTTTGAGTATTTTCCATATAACGTGCTGTCAAAACCATATTTTGGATCTTGAGAGAATACATTTTGTGAAATTTTTTCCCACAAATTTTGGACAAATTATAACAAAGTGCGTTGACTGACAAAATGATGATTCCCGGCAAACAGCCTCAAGTAAGCGGTTAGTTTCAGCGATAAAACATCATTTTCTAACCTAATCGAACTAAATGCTTCTTACAAATTACATATTTGACACAATACATGCGTTAAAAACAAAGAAATTGTGCCTGACCGGTCATTAGGAACCCACACTTTTTTTATACACCAATTACCGCCCATCACTAAACGCTTCAAAAAACAACAACTATTGAAAAAACCGAAAATTTTCCGAAGCAAATCTATTCTACGAAAATAAAACTATCGTTTCAAGTCGATTTTAGGTCAAATAGGTACTATCTAGTAAACAAAACCCCTTTTTGCCCTAGGAGCACAGTAATGATTAGTTCGGTGTCGAATTCAATAAATTGACCGGAACCGAAAAACCAAATATTTTATTTCTGGCTATAGCTAGCATAATTAAGTGATGTTTTTTCAGTGAAATGGTCGAACGATGATGCCGACACAGAACACAGGTCTTATTTTAGGAGAAATCATCCCAGTTTTTTTAAAATACACTCAAAAGGGTGATTTTGGGTGGTAAATGGTGACTTGATGGTAACTGTGATAAACCGTGATAATAGGAAGGATTTTTTAAGGGTGCACCAAACAACCATAATCCTAAACCGGATGTAGCTTGTCCGATCGATAGCGTCAAGGTCGGACTCAGGGTGTTCACCATCGAAGCGGCAGTCGAGGCTACATCATGCACTACGACACTGCCACCGGTTCCCTCGTTCAAAAGGGCCAAAAACTCCATCTGGTTTTTCCCAAATGATACCCATCAGATCCGGATTACTCGATTGGATCGTCTGGATCAGCGATGGCAAATGATGGGAGTCCTCCTGAAGCAGCTGTTTCATCTCGATGAAGATCAGATGTTCCTGCAGGAAGGCCAGCCGCTTCTCGGACGATGGAATGTCATGTCTCGTCATGTTACCATCGGATTCAACGACTTTTTGCTGCTTCCATACAGCTCTTGGAAGAAAATAGTGTTGAATAAGCATAAATCTGTTATAAGTAATGGATAATTAGTGTTCACACTGCTACCGACAAAATTGGCACCGTCGTCTATTGGTTCAACGTCTTCCAGCTTTGCTTACCAGCCCGGAACTCAGCCGGAAGAATTTTTTCGCTTCTATTGAATCCAAAAATCATGGCAAAATCTTTATCTGACCAATATATTGATGATTTGCAAAACTCCGTGTTTTACAAAAATCAGAGCACCTGGCATCCCAGCCAGCCAACATCCAGCTGTCAAATTTCGGCTGCGTTTCGCTCCCACCGCCCGATTCCAACCCTCCTCGTCTACTTTTTGCCAAAGTGAGTCCACCATATCTAGATTCATCATGGATAAATTAAATGAAATTTCTTTTGGCGTATTTTTTTTTTTAATTCCGGATTTGGCTCTGGAACCGTTAGAATAAAAAAACAACTTTCGGGTTTCGAGTTATTCATACGTAGGTGTGCGTGAGAACGAGCGCAATGTTTACATGCAGCTGTCATTTTGTTCTCCCTTCTTGATTTCTTCATTCGGTTCTTCACATCCAGATTGCCTTTTTTCGTGTCCGGATTGCACTGATGATGATGCACAGCAGATAGTACGATTTTGCTTGGCTGAGAGGTTCAAAATCGCGGCAATAATCATTTTCCCGTTCATTATTTCAAGTGTTTTGCTTTCATCCAAAAACAGCTGTTGAATGTTTGACAACAACGTTGAGAGTATTGGTGAACTTCTCGCAAAACTGACTTTCTTCTCAGGGCGACTCCGTCCGTTTTTCCGTTCGAACCTGGGTTGCCTCCGGAGCAATAAATGAGCACGATGACAGCAGTTAGAGCGAACCTAGGTTGCCTCTAGTTTGCCTCCAGGTGAAAAAAAATACGGTATATGGTAACGTTTGTTATTTTGGCAAAACAAACAAAACAAAGTCAGTTATTGATCTATAGGGCTTTTGCACAGTGCATTAGTATATGTAAGCCGTTGGGCAAACAAATGTGACAGCCCCATGTGAAATGAATACAAATCGACGAATGGAAGATATTTTTCGAAGAATTTATGAAAACTATTTAAAAGTTTCTTGTGTACGACACATTTTTCAAAAGCTAGAACATTGTTTTTATTTGTTTGTGATTTTTTTCCGATTTCAAGTGAGGTTCTTTGACAAAAATTAAGATTTTGGACAGGGTATGAGCGTTTCTAGTGGAAGTAGGACTAAATTGCTGAAGTTTCTTAATCAATTTCATGACGAAAACTCTTAACTTGATCATTCTGGTTCAAAATGTTATAATATAGACCCGAATACGTGATCAAAAGATTTGGGGGAACCGTGTAATGTGCTTTACAATGATGGCTGGCTTGGTTTTTTTTATTTTATTTTGCTTGGTTCCGAACTGATATCCATCAAAGTATTCACAAAATTATTTCCACTTGCTAGCAGTTAATCGAAGTATACTTTGTGAATGTTTTGAGAGAAATTGAACCTTCATTTAAGGGAAAATTCTCATTTAAGTTGAATTTTGCTCTTTTCGCATTCAAAAATCTCTGATGTGTGCCCACTTCCCGGCAATGTTATTCAAACCGTGTGGAGCACATCTCTCAGATTTCCCCTTTTTTCCCCTCGTTTTGACAGATTTAAGCTTTTTTCCTTAGATTTAAGCTTTCGTCTCCTATGCTCTCAAGGCAAAAAAAGCTTAAGCCTAGTCCACACTCGGCAACATGAAATGCGATTTTTATTATGAGACGAACTTTGTTGTCTGTTGTTGTTGTTGGAAACCTGAGACGGTCTCAGTGTCTCCCGAAGAAAATGGGAGACGCTGAGACCGTCTCGAGACGAACCGTCTCCTAGTGTGGACAAGGCTTTAAATCTGAGGAAAAAAGCTTAAAAACGAGATTCACGAGCACATATTTAAAAGATGTTGGTCACACGATACATAGACAAATCGTGTAACGTTGCAGGGATCTGATTCTGAGCGAGTGAATCTCTGAATTGAGATTCGTTAGAATCGTAAAATCACGACAGCCCTGAGAAAAAAAGGTCTCACTAGGTTTGATAGGCATTTGTCCCGTCGGATTTTGATGTGGTTGGAAGTGCTTGGAAGTGCTTGGAATGCCACGAACACACTAACCGGTTGACTACGAGTTCGGTAATGAATTCTGCCGACTAGTTATTTACCGAACTTTCTCAGTATTTTCGGTAAAAATTACCGGTTGTTTGGTAAATATCAGTTATTCGATTTTTATTACCGGTTTTTTGGAGAAAAAAAATTGAGCAATCGGTATACAATTACGGAACACTCGGTGATTGAAAACGAAAAATTTATACCTAACTATTTAAAAGTTTGTTCGGTAAATATGGTGGTGTTTCGGTAATAACTATTGAACACCATTAACTTTTGTAGATCGTGCAGTGCCACTTCATTAATGCAAAAAAGCAATTTTCAGTTTGCTTAATAACAGTTACTCGGTCGTAAAAGAAATCAACGAACTGATTAACGTTTTCCGCATGTTGAAAATTCGGTAAAAAACTAACGGTTTCTGAGATTTCCGTTTATTGTGGAGCGAACATAATTTCACTTAATAAATTACATATTCAAGGTATAGAATCCGCTACAATATACACACTCACTATAGTAATTTTGAATGGCCTCGCTACAATCACTGACTAGCACATTGTGTTTCGACTATAAAAGAGAAAAGTTTTGCTGCTGAGATAACGCCTGAAAAGGTGGTCTAATTGAACCAATAAACAGATCATCATTTTACCTAAAGATACGATCCCCAATAACCGGCAGCCAAATAACAACAGTAAAGAAGGAGGCGCAAAAAACCATTTCTAACAGAAGCACTATTCTTCCGAAAGGTTTAGTTGATAGCGCTTCGTTGGAATCTTCTAACCATCAGCTACTAGTTGTCAACATTTTCCGGCAAAAGAAAAAAAAATGTGGGGTGGCCAACTAACAGACTGTCCCACATTTGTCTCAACAATATGCTGCCTAAATTGGAAGATACAACCCAACCGGAGGCTGCCTGACCGAGATATGTAGTTCGCAATATAGACTCAGTAGTGATAGCAGATAGACGGGTAATAGTTTTTATCTCTCTTGGAAATGACAAAAGCCAACCCAAATTCTGTTTCAACTGGGGGCCCAGCTGAAAAAGACTGTCGAAGGAGCCGTTCCGATTTCCCCCCAAATGAATGCTGATAAATTGTTACCCACTTTGAATGATTCACTGTTGCATATTCCGGATAGTTATTGAGCGTCCTGAAAAAACTCTACCCACAGGTCACAGCTTGTCTTGTATAAATCAACTATCAACGACACAGAAATTTCACATTCAATTACCTATATACAAATCCTAGATAAAATATCTGTGACGCAAATTCTAATATGACGGTTGACAAATTGTTTCAAAACCATTAAATCACAATTATAGTTAGGGGCCTAGGATTTTTTTTATTATTCTCTTTGCGAAAACGTTCATGTCATGCCATGTCATGAAGACTTTCATATTCCTAAAACCGAATATGTTTTTAAACCTTTACAACACTGGCTGAACATTAATGCTCATAACAATCAAAAATCTGTCATTCGTTTCATATCTTTGAAGTTGATAACACAAATGCTCATGGCCGATTTGTTGAAGCTTATCTATGGAGCTAAAATATCGCCTAAAGGTATGCCAAAGTTCACGTGCAACAACTTGCAACGTTGCGCAACTTTCCGTCATCATGTATCTGGGATAGTGGGACAATGTAGGGTAAGTATTCTAATAAATAACTGTATTGTGCCAAGCCTCTTTTGATATTCACCTTATTTTAAACTGCTTTCTTTTTCGATTACTGTAGTATAATAAGACTAGTCTACTAGACCCATTCAATAATAATGTAACATTGTTCTCTCTTTCTTCTCTCTGTAGAAACATAAAAACATGCACCCTGTAGATAGAGACTCACCCATGAATGCACTTCTTTTCAGCAACTTATCTTTCATACTTTCTGTGTAGTTTGAAATGTCGGGAGATGTATAGCTATTTAGTTCATGATTGATCCTATTAATACACCATTCGCACAGGTTAGTAAAAGTCTTATTTGCGTTACAAGCATTCTTATTTTAAAAAAACACCACCTTGAACATATGTACAAAATTTTTTTTTTTGAAATTCAGCATTTCTGGCTTCGGTTTCTTGATAATAATATTTTTTTAAATATGTTGTATTTTTCATCCAACGAACGATCTAGGCTATGTTTTAACAAGAACGACTAAACACAGTAATTTGCTGAGCTCTTCTAGTCTCCTATAAAACTTAAACTTGGTATATCAGGTATATCATCGCTCAAAACATGAACGATTATATTGGCAAGCCAACTAAAATTTATGTCATTAGACGAGGTACTTAGGATGCTTCTGTAGAACGGCTTGATTATTCACAAATTCAAGCGTGTTGCTCTCAACAGCTTGAAATTGGAGGGCGAGTTGAGAGAACAGTCTGTGTAATTAATGAGGAAACAAGTGAGCTGAGAGGACAGCTTGAAATCGAAAGGCGACTTGAGAGAACAGCCTGAGTTATTGATGCGAGATCAAGCAAGTTGAGAGGACATCATGAACTCAAAAGGCTAGTTGAGAGGACAGCCTGAGTTATTGATAAGAAATCAAGCTAAGTGAGAGGACAGCATGAAATTAAAAGGCTAGTTGAGAGGACAGCGTGAGTTATTGATGAGAAATCAAGCGAGTCGAGAAGACAGCATGACATCAAAATGTGAATTGAGAGAACAGCCTAAGTAATTGATGAGAAATCAAGCGAGTTTAGAGGACAGCTTGAAATCGAAAGGCGACTTGAGAGAACAGCCGAAGTTATTGATGAGAAATCAAGCGAGTTGAGAGGACAGCTTGAAGTCAAAAGGCGAGTTGAGAGGACAGCCTAAGTTATTGATGAGAAATCAAGCGCGTTGAGAGGACTGCTTAAAATCAAAAGGCGAGTTGAGAGAACAGCCTGAGTTATTGATGAAAAACAATCGAGTTAAGAGGACCGCTTGAAATCAAAAGGCGAGTTGAGAGAACAGCCCGAATAATTAAAGAGGGAATAAGCGAGTTGAGAGGACAGCTTGAAATCGAAAGGCGAGTTAAGAGAACAGCCTGAGTTATTGATGGAAAAACAATTGAGTTGAGAGGACAGCTTGAAATCAAAAGGCGAGTTTAGAGGACAGCCTGAGTAATTTATGAAAAATCAAGCGAGTCGAGAGGACAGCTTGAAATCGAAAGGTGAGTTGAGAGAACAGCCCGAATAGTTAAAGAGGAAATAAGTGAGTTGAGAGGACAGCTTGAAATTAAAAGGCGAGTTAAGAGAACAGCCTGAGTTATTGATGGAAAAACAATTGAGTTGAGAGGACAGCTTGAAATCAAAAGGCGAGTTTAGAGGACAGCCTGAGTAATTGATGAAAAATCAAGCGAGTCGAGAGGACAGCTTGAAATCGAAAGGTGAGTTAAGAGGACAACCTGAGTTATTGATGAAAAATCAAGCGAGTTGAGAGGACAGCTTGAAATCGAAAGGCGAGTTGAGAGAACAGCCCGAATAATAAAAGAGGATATAAGCGAGTTGAGAGAACAGCATGGGTTATTGATGAAAAAACAATTGAGTTGAGAGGACAGCTTGAATTCAAAAGGCGAGTTAAGAGAACAGCCTGAGTTATTGATGGAAAAACAATTGAGTTGAGAGGACAGCTTGAAATCAAAAGGCGAGTTTAGAGGACAGCCTGAGTTATTGATGAAAAAACAATCGAGTTGAGAGGACAGCTTGAAATCAAAATCCGAGTTTAGAGGACAGCCTGAGTTATTGATGAAAAATCAAGCGAGTTGAGAGGACAGCCTGGAATCAAAAGGCGAGTTGAGAGAACAGCCCGAATAATAAAAGAGGATATAAGCGAGTTGAAAGAACAGCATGGGTTATTGATGAAAAAACAATTGAGTTGAGAGGACAGTTTGAAATCAGAAGGCGAGTTGAGAGAACAGCCTGAGTTATTGATGAAAAAACAATTGAGTTGAGAGGACAGCTTGAAATCAAAAGGCGAGTTGAGAGGACAGCCTGAGTTATTGATGAAGAATCAAGCGAGTTGAGAGGACAGCTTGAAATCGAAAGGCGAGTTGAGAGAACGGCATGATTTATTGATGAAAAGCAATCGAGTTGAGAGGACAGCTTGAAATCAAAATGCGAGTTTAGAGGACAGCCTGAGTCATTGATGAAAATCATTCGAGCTAAGAGGACAGCTTGAAATCGAAAGGCGACTTGACTTGAGAGGACAGCCTGTGTTATTGATGAGAAATCAAGCGAGTTGAGAGAACAGCTTGAAATCAAAAGGCAAGTTGAGAGGACAGCCTGAGTTATTGATGAAAAAAACAATTGAATTTAGAGGACATTTTGAAATCAAAAAACGAGTTAAGGGAACAGCCTGATTTATTGATGAAAAACAATCGAGTTGAGAGGAAAGCTTGAAATCAAAAGACGAGTTGAGAGGACAGCCTGAGTTATTGATGAGAAATCAAGCGAGTTGAGAGGACAGCTTAAAATCAAAAGGCGAGTTGAGAGTACAGCATGAGTTATTGATGAAAAACAATCGAGTTAAGATGACCGCTTGAATTCAAAAGGCGAGTTGAGAGAACAGCCCGAATAATTAAAGAGGAAATAAGCGAGTTGAGAGAACAGCCTGATTTATTGATGAAAAACAATCAAGTTGAGAGGACAGCTTGAAATCAGAAGGCGAGTTGAGAGGACAGCCTGAGTTATTGATGAGAAATCAAGCGAGTTGAGAGGACAGCTTGAAATCGAAAGGCGAGTTGAGAGAACAGCCTGAGTTATTGATGAAAATCATTCGAGTTAAGAGGACAGCTTTAAATCGAAAGGCGAATTGAGAGAACATCCCGAATATTTAAGGAGGAAATAAGCGAGTTGAGAGGACAATTTGAAATCAAAAGGCGAGTTGAGAGAACAGCCTGAGTTATTGATGAAAAAACAATTGAGTTTAGAAGACAGTTTGAAATCAAAAGGCGAGTTAAGAGAACAGCCTGAGTTATTGATGAAAAAACAATTGAGTTGAGAGGACAGCTTGAAATCAGAAGGCGAGTTGAGAGGACAGCCTGAGTTATTGATGAAGAATCAAGCGAGTTGAGAGGACAGCTTGAAATCGAAAGGCGAGTTGAGAGTACAGTCTGATTTATTGATGAAAAACAATCGAGTTGAGAGGAAAGCTTGAAATCAAAAGACGAGTTGAGAGGACAGCCTGAGTTATTGATGAGAAATCAAGCGAGTTGAGAGGACAGCTTAAAATCAAAAGGCGAGTTGAGAGAACAGCGTGAGTTATTGATGAAAAACAATCGAGTTAAGATGACCGCTTGAATTCAAAAAACAAGTTAAGGGAACAGCCTGATTTATTGATGAAAAACAATCGAGTTGAGAGGAAAGCTTGAAATCAAAAGACGAGTTGAGAGGACAGCCTGAGTTATTGATGAGAAATCAAGCGAGTTGAGAGGACAGCTTAAAATCAAAAGGCGAGTTGAGAGAACAGCATGAGTTATTGATGAAAAACAATCGAGTTAAGATGACCGCTTGAATTCAAAAGGCGAGTTGAGAGAACAGCCCAAATAATTAAAGAGGAAATAAGCGAGTTGAGAGAACAGCCTGAGTTATTGATGAAAAACAATCGAGTTAAGAGGACAGCTTGAAATCAAAAGGCGAGTTGAGAGAACAGCCCAAATAATTAAAGAGGAAATAAGCGAGTTGAGAGGACATCTTGAAATCAAAAGGCGAGTTGAGAGAACAGCCTGAGTAACTGATGAAAAAACAAGCTAGTTCGGAAAACAGCTTGAATTCGAAAAATGAGTCTAGAGAACAGCCTGAGTTATTGACGAGAAATCAAGTGAGTCGAGAAGACTGCTTGAAATTAAAAGGCTAGTTGAGAGGACAATCTGAGTAATTAATGAGGAAACAAGCGAGTTGAGATGACAGCTTAAAATCGATAGGCGAGTTGAGAGAACAGCCTGAGTTATTGGTGAGAAATCAAGCGAGTTAAGATGACAGCTTGAAAATTATAGACGAGTAGAGAGGACAGCCTGAGATACTGATAGGAATTCCAAGCAAATTTGTAGAAAAGCTTGAAATTTAAAGGCAAATCGAGAGGATAGCCTGATTTACTCATCAAAATGAAAATCAATAATTGTATGGTTTTCGGTGATTGGCTTGTGTTTGTTTTTGTCAACAGGATAAAATTTAAAAAATATATTATAAGTTTAAATAAATTTCGATGATGAACACAAATTTAAAATTCGTTCAGTATTATTTTTTATTCCACAAAATTGTTATCTAGGTAGCTTTGGTAAAAATTGGTGCATGATGTTATTGGATACCTGTAATGACAATAAAGGCAGGGTGGAATATTTACAGAATTTATAAAACTTTGATATCGAGTTGTTTTTAAATGCCTATTCCCATTCCCTTAAATTTTTCCGAAGTGTTCGTTTAATCTCAATGCAATTACTCTGCTGCTCTGACTAAGAGAAGGTCAAATTCGGTATTTGGAAGCTATTCGAAGTTTTGAATATTTCCAGAAGTAGGTACTGAAGTTCTATCCTGGCAGGAATGAAGTTCCTTTGTTAGCATTTCGCAATGTTCAAAAAACGATGGGTGGTGAAAGTTTCAATTGATTACATTTGAAATGCTTCGTTTTGAGTGAAACTTGTGAAGAAAATCTGATCCTAATCGAAAACTAGAGTTTACGATTTTTGGAATTATAATTCATATGAAACCAGACACATAATTAAACTCTTGTATTACCTTTTCCTTCTAATAACAATGTGTTTTTATTTTCCCAAACAAAATCAGTCGCTCAATACAAAACAAGCACCAAACGAGGTAACATTGCCAAAAGAAAAAAAAAATCTCGTTTCAAGAGCATATAGTTCTTGTTGTCAATTTCATTATGCTACTTTTACTATACCCCAAAAAAAGAAAACTAGTTGAACTCTGTTTTGGTGCGATCTGGAAGTAAATCTTGGGTTTTTCATGTTCTGAGTGTTCTCAACTGTTGACAAACAAAATCGACAACAACAGCTGAGTT
Source organism: Uranotaenia lowii (assembly GCF_029784155.1). Classification (NCBI taxonomy): domain Eukaryota; kingdom Metazoa; phylum Arthropoda; class Insecta; order Diptera; family Culicidae; genus Uranotaenia; species Uranotaenia lowii. The sequence goes on from NC_073691.1 coordinate 179,635,102, forward strand.
ACTCAGCTAAGAGCCACTAGATGGTGCTGTTCTTGGCCAATTTCACATCTTTGCTCGGGGCCCGTTTTCTGGTTCTCTGTGATAGCTCATACATCTACACTTAAATATGTACGAAAAAAATACTTTATCAATGTGTTTATTTATCTTCAGCTCTTAGTTTCAAGAAATCCCGGGAATAGCGCTGCAGGAAGGGATAAAAAATAATCCTTAAATGACTAATCTTGTTGAATAATTGATTTTGGTCTCTTACTCTGCTGTGACATGTTACTAGGATGTTGTCGATGATTAATATCTATCGATTCTTATTTTTTATTCGGCCTACTCCACGCGATAGTTCAATTGACAAACTCAATACCGCATTCCAAATAAATAGCCGAAACGCTGAATTTCAAAAGCAAACCTTGTTGTTTTGGTTGGTTAATAATTTTTTCCTGAATTTTCTTTTATTCTATCACCCCATGTTAGCCCAATTTTGGTCATATCATCGTACGAATTCGTCGAGTACGTGGACGGCAGCATGGTTGCCTCGTGTCTGACTCCGGTGGAAACCTTCTGGCATCAGGGCTTCTTCGTGGGCAGCATTGTGCTGTTCTTCTTTCTACCGCTGTTGATCCTCGTAGTCCTGTACTCGGTAATAGCCAAGAACCTGATGGACAATCCGGGCATCATAATGCCCAACGCAAGTGGAAACCGGGGCAATGTGGTTAAATATCGAAAGCAGGTCATCTTTATGCTCGGAGCCGTAGTAGTCAGCTTTTTCTTTTTCCTGCTCCCGTTTCGGGCATTGACCCTATGGATCATCGTGATGCCCAGCGAGCAGATTGTGTCAATTGGAATCGAACGATTCTATATCATTTTATACTTTTGTCGTATCATGTTGTATATGAACTCGGCCATCAATCCAATACTGTACAACCTTATGTCCTCGAAGTTCCGGAATGGCTTTCTGCAGCTGCTGGGCTGTGGGAAAATCGTTCGATCGGACAGCCTATCGTCGGGAGTTCGCAAGGGAACATTCCACACGGCATCAACTAATTTGAGCTGTTCGAACGGTTCTAGTCAACGGAGACTGACGCGGGAGGAGAGCAGCGTCAGTGGAAGTATACGAGCAGTGCTAGATGTCTCGGATAAGTTCGGTGGTGGTGAGCCATTATTAATCCCTTGAATAATTTCAAAATTACAGAATAAGAAGGTTTCTTGGATATTTGAAATCCTGCTAATATTTCTCTTATTTTTCTAGGTAAGAGACGATCAGCATACCACCATCGGCACAGTAGTACGATATCGACCAGAACTGCTCATCAGGATCAGGAACATGGATCCGGTAACAGAGATAGTATTAACACACCTAAAGTCAACGTGACCCTCATGGAAACAACCCCGCTCAAGGCGGACAAAATCGAAGAAATAGACGAAACAGCTTCACTGCCAAACGGAAACGGTTTCATCAGACATAAGCACCTATCCCGCGGGTCTTCCATTTGTAATCCCGGGCATATTACTAACAATAACAACAACAAAAATAACAACAACAACACTACTAGCATAAGTTCCAATAGCTGTAACGATAAGACTAGTCATCGGGTGAACAACGGACAGGTGCCGATGGAATCGACCGTCCAACCCGTTCACCAAGTGGACAATAAATATCTAATTGTAAGAACCGCCCTTATGGTACTGAGACAACCAGAGGATTCGCCCAGCTGCCAAACCCGCACCGGAGCTGTTGAAGCCACCGGATCACCTCACTGCCAGTAACAACAACAATAAAAACAACAAGCACAATCCGGGTGGGTCCGTCAGTGGTAGGAGTAGCGACAGCAACAACAGCGAAACCCCTATCAACGTTTGTGATGACGAGCCGGATTTTGATGAGATTACCAAAATAAGGCAGTTTTACGGCTCCATGGAATGTGATATATAGAAATCTGATTACGTTGCCAGTTAGTGTGTGATCATGAACGGAATAAAGCTCTCGCCATGTAGCATAATGTTAGAACTGTAAGAATCATATTTTAACGAACCGATTCAAACTAACGATAGGCCTACATAAGTGAAACTTTCTCTCCGCTCTGTACAGTTGAAAAAAAATTCAATCAAGAGAGGGTAAAACAATCAAATTGCATGACATTTGATGGAGTAAAAAGAAACATAACGACAAAGATGTAATGCATAATATGCTGTTTATATTTACTGTATAAGAAGTGAAAGAAAAATTTCTGTAATAAAATGTGCAGTTGGCATTCAACACTAATGTACCTAGAGGTGGCGGTTTGTTTTTGTTTAACCGAAAGAAATGTACATAATAACGGTTGACGAATTACCTAGAAATCCGAGACAAAGTTTAGTTATTGTGGTTGGGAAGTACATATTGACAGATGCCTTGATTAAGATTTTTATTACTTTGATTTCCTCCAATTTTTAGATTAATGTAAGCATATATTTGTCTGAATACCTCGATAGTTGTTTTCAACACCAAACGTTTCCAGAAACTTCGGGACCTATTTTGGACCACTCTTGAAATAAACAAGATATATTTTCGAATTTTGTTACAGTTTCGACAGCAATTGTTTTATGCGCTTAGTTAACCTTTTTATGTATACTATCGTAGTTAAGTTTTGTTCACGTTAATTCTTCAAATTCGAGTCCTACTTTATTGAAGTCTGCTAATAAAGAGTTCCCCCATGTAAAACTTGGCCTACCTCTTTTCTTTTTCCTAGTTTTTAAATTGAAGGCAATACTTAGTGGATGATCTCTCTCTTCTTCTAATGTGACCATTGTAGCATATCCTTCCTACACTAACTCTCCTATTTATAGTTTTTGTAAAATTCCTGTTTCTATTTCTGGAGGAAAATCAACTACGACCTCTAAGTTAAGCTGTACAACGTTATTCGACGGTGTTTTACGCCATGACGCGATGCGCGACGAGTTGAAACTGAGGTGGCGACCCGCGACCAGTGTCACGACTCGGGAAGGGATGCCAGATGTTGATTCCCAAATAAACTCGCTAAATAATATAGTTTAAGCCATCTATTACAGTTTTCCCCTCTAAAAGTCTTCTTACGTTGAACTTGAGACCGCCCGGTTTGACACAGTTCTTGAAAATATTAATAAGAATAAAATTCTCGTAATCTGCCATTGAAAGTCTGCTCTTCTTGGTAAAAACTGCTACTTTTGTTCCATACAAAAGTGCAGGTTCAATAACAGAATTATTCATTAATTTACCTAAAGGGTGATACGGTCAAAATTTGGTCAATATCAACTTGACGTCAGTTAGAAAAATCCACGTAGATTTACATGCAACAACATGGGTTGAAGGGAATCGGCTATTTACGTGCGAAATAACGGCATATTTCAGGTAAATTTTCATGAGCATTCAATGCTGTTGTTTACTGTAGGTTTACATTATTTTGATCTTTTTTGTCAGGGAATATTTGACTTATTTAAAAGAATTTGATTTGTACGGAGGAAACGATTTATTTCACGTTTTTAACTCACAAGATGAACACTTGAACACTTTTAAGTAGGTATCAAAAAATTATAATTATCGATACATTTTCTTTAACTCGATTCTCCCAACGACGGAAACGAAGGCTGGGGCGATGATTTCACATTCAACTCCATCGCAGCATACACCATCGATTTCCTGTCAAGGAAAGTTGTTAGTTTGAAAATATGATATTGTTTAATGATATTTCTTACCTCTGTCTGTCTCAAATTAGCGCACAAGACCAGATTGAACAAGAAATTGATGAAGTTCGCCTGCGTTTGGAATCCAATAGGAACGAAAACAAAACAGAATTGGCAAACTGACGTTGACGCTGGATTTCGCAAGCGGTGACATGTAAAGTTCCTTTCAAAGCCTAAGATGCTATACTCTTCTTCATATTTTTTGTGGCGATGATGTGAAAACGTGCAATGTAAGATTACATTTTTCTTTCTGTGTATTTCTTTCAATTTTGCATTTAAAAAACCTGAACACCCCTCATTTTGAAGGTGTGTATGTGTAGAATGTTGATTTTGGAATTCACTCTTCAGTTGTCAAAATGCCGTCCAAGAAAGAAGAGCAGCGTATCAAAATTTTGCTCGCGCATCCGAGCTACTCGCACGCAAAGCTGGCAAAATCGCTAAAAGTTTCCAAATCAACCGTTACAAATGTAATAAAAGTGTTTGGGGAACGTTTGTCGACAGCCAGGAAGTCTGGATCGGGGAGAAATCGAAAACCGGAAGCCGCTGAGACGACAAAGAGAGTTGCCGGTAGTTTCAAGCGAAACCCTTACCTATCTCTCCGAGATGCCGCAAATAAGCTGGGTGTATCGTCTACAACCGTGAATCGAGCCAAAAAACGAGCCGGACTATCACTTACAAGAAGGTAGTGATTCCAAATCGCGATGATGAACAAAATACGACGGCCAAAGCGCGATCCCGGAGGCTGTACACGACGATGCTGACGAAGTTTGATTGCGTGGTAATGGACGACGAAACCCTCGTCAAAGCCGACTACAAGCAGCTTCCGGGACAGGAATTTTATACGGCGAAAAGAAGGAGAAATGTAGCGTTCGCGAAAAAATATCTGGTTTAGCAAGCCATCTGTACCTGTGGCTTGAAAAGCAGCATTTTCATAGCTTCCGGAACTGTCAACCAAGGAATTTATGTGAAAGAGTGTTTGAAGAAACGTCTGCTGCCTTTCCTGAAGAAACACGGTTGTTCCGTACTGTTTTGGCCGGATTTGGCATCTTGCCATTACGGTAAAAAGGCCATGGAGTGGTACGCCGCCAACAACGTGCAGGCGGTTCCCAAGGACAAGAACCCTCCCAACACGCCAGAGCTTCGCCAAATTGAAAAATACTGGGCTATTGTCAAGCGGAACCTAAAGAAGACCAAAAAATTGCTAAGGACGAGCAGTAGTTCAAGGCAAACTGGCTTTCTGCGGCGAAGAAGGTGGACAAGGTGGCTGAACAAAATCTGATGGCAGGGGTTAAGCGTAAGGCCCGGCAATTCGAATTTGGAAAAGCGGAAGCCTAACTGAATATTTTTCCTGAATTTTAAACTAATTAAACTTGAAAAAGATATTTAATTTGATTTTTTTAAATAAACGATTTCACCGATTTACACGCGTTTGCCCTTGACCAAATTTTGACCGTATCACCCTTTAAATTCCACGACGGTTTAAATGCTTTACAGAAATTGATTATAAATCTAGATACTTGCAGAGCGCTCCGACATCTGTCTCTATTCATCATTTTTCTATTTAATGTTGAAGTAATGCAAACTCCAAGATATTTTATTTTGTCACAAATTTCAAACTCTCTCTACCATTCAGCAAAATATGATTAGAAGTTTGTAATTTTGCAGTTGGGTGTCTAATAAGAACTTGACTTTTATTTCTGTTTATAATTAGACCTACTCCTCCCAATTTGCCCAGAATGTCTTCTAACTCACCCTGGTTTGGAGTAATTATGAGTAAATCATCTGCGAACGCCAATAATAGGGGAAGTTGAAGATGACCTAAACCAATCAATTATAAAATCTTTACCTGATCCTGTACTTGAAATAAAACATCCTGCATAACATAATTGAAAAGCAATGTTAAAAACCAATACCTCTTTTTACGCTGCTGGATAGCTGGTTCTCCCACAAAACTTGTGTCATCTCGCTCTTAACACAAGAAAGAACTCTATCGACGAATCGAGGTGGCACATCAAGATCTGATAGAACCTTCTGTAAACATTTCATATCAATTGTATCGAAAGCTTTTTAAATATCTAATGCCAAAACAAACAAATTTTTTCCTGCATTCCAATTTTCTTCCATTACTCTCCTAGCAATAAAAATATGATCACAAGTAGACCTACTGTTTGTGAAAGTTGCTTGATGTAAACCTACATCGCCTGCATAAATTCTTAATTTACTATCTAACCATCTCGCATAAATTTTGTAGACTACATTGTATAATGAGATTCTCCGAAAATCATTAGCAACTTTTGCCCCTGATTTTTTTCGGGATAGGAATTTGGACCGTTTGTTTCCAATCCGATGGAAGTTCATTCTGGATATAGGCTTCTTTTATAATTTCTGTAAGGATGTGGATGGTCTCATCATTTGCATACTTCAGAAACTCCATATAGACTTTGTCGGAACCTGGAGATTTTCTATTTGCTGAATTTTTAATGATTGACTTAAACTTAAGTTCTTCGCAGCTCGGAGGGTTAGGTACAGTCTAAAATCATGATCTCTACAAAATTCAACACCTGGTCCTTTAAATGACTGTAAAATGTCTTCCACGTTTTCAAACTTATTTTGGCATTTATTTTCTTTTTGGATTTTATGTATCCTTTCAAATAATTGTATGTTTTTTTAAATGCGAATGCTGGTAACAAAATCGTTAAGATTTAAAAACAATCAAGATTTCTCTTTCCTTATGTTTTTTTAATTGCCTCATAATATTCTTGTCTTCTGTTAACTAGCTTGTGTTTGTAGATCTGCATATCGGGATGTTCCTTTGTCCAGTTCATAGCTTTGTTCAAACGACTTAGAGCTTTCCTTCTTACTGGAGAACTTGGCGTTTTTGCTGTTTTAAGAGTACTGTGTGCCACCTTTTAAATTGTTTTAGCCAATGAATAATATTTGACATTTATGATATAATTCATTCCAGTGTTAGATAAATTGTCATTTATAGTTTATTATGGTATTTTTCTTGTACTTTTGGTATTTTCAGTAAGTCAAGGTTAATTTATTAATTTTTTTTATTCAGTCTGTTCATTTTTAAGCCCTTTTTTCAAAAGTATTCCAGCTATCAACAAGTTATGATCAGATTTAGTTGACGTCCAGAATCCCCTGAAGTACCTTACATAATAGTCTGTAAAAAAAATATTGGTTTCAAAATGTGATCTATTTGGCTGTGATTGTCAGGAACCCTCCACGTGTGCTTAGTATCCTTTCCTATAATTGAAGAGATGTTTTACAGGTTTGCGGCATGCAAAAACATTTTCAACAGTTCACCATTCGAATTACAGAATTCATGCCCTAAGACCTTATCAAAAACCTTTCATCTTCTGTAGATTTATCATTTAACCCTATCTGAGCATTGAAATCACCCAAAACTAATAATTTCCTTCTGTTATTTTTAGTTTTTTTCAAATAAATTTTATAGAAAGTTGCTCTGATTTTGATTGGGAGCGTGTACAATCACAACGAGAAGCAGATCATCTCCTACCTTTAACTTTGTCCACTGAATTCCTTGCTTGAATTCCTTCGATTGTATAATTTGTATGAAATCACTATCCTGTTTCCTCAAAACAACAGCTAATCCCCTTGATCGGTTTTGCCAGTTTTCCACTACTTTCCAATTATAATGAATAGTATTTGTTTCTTGGCCTAGTTTATTAACTTCTTGCACAAAAGTTAAGTTTATTTGTTAAGAAGTTAAGAAAGTCCTTGATCGTTAGCTCTGCGACACTAGTTGATTAATATTTTCTTCCAAAATCTAAGTGAAGTTGGTTTGTTTTTAGTACTGTACTTTTAGTACTTAGATTCAACCAACTTAAATCCTTTTAACCCTCTAAAATTCAGATTTTTTTCGCTGAAAAACTCACAGACGTTTTCTTTTATGATAACAAACAACTTTTGTTTTACCTTCTGATATTCCTTAACCGGTCGACAGCTTTCTCCAGACTGAGCCCGGCAACGAATAACTGAGACATTTCAACTTAGGTATACAAAAAATTACCTAGTTTAATTTTGCCGATTTGTTGTCGTTTTCTGCAAACCCCGATTTTGGACGGGATTTATATTTCATCATATCAACGTAATGAGGATCATATTTTACTCAAGAAGTCAAGCCTGAATGGTTGTCACTCTTAGACCTTAATGTCAATAGTGCTACCAAAATAGCCCAAAATAATATTAGGTGGTCCGTTCCTAGGTTTCTCATGTGTTTTTAGTTTTTTTAAGCTGTGGTTTTAGGGAACTGCTTGTCAAACAGCTGCTGTTAGTGTGGATAATTAAATTAACATGTTTTGACACATTCTGCGCAAAAAGTAAGTTAATATGGATGCGTGGCTTTCATATACAGAATCGTATACAGAAATACCACGATTTCAAATTTTAATTTTAATAAGGGAATGAAATAGTGTACACCATTCTATTCATATCGTCGTACAACGTCTTATCAGGTTCATGAACATTAACCAGCAAGTTTAATATCCTGGCTGTGGTGAGTTATTCAAAATATTTAAGTCCCTAAGAAATTAAGAAGGACCAATTTTCGACATGGTTCAAATTGCTCTTAAAACAAGTTTGTGTGGTTCTTCGAGCTTGCAAACAAGTTTTTAAGTGTTTTATCATAGCTATGAACATGTTTGTAGTAACTTGGATTCTCAGAAGCAGAAGGATAAATCGAATCTGCGTGAAACTTGTAATTTTTTATGATTTGCATTTAAGGTTTTATGGCAAACCAGACTGCGCAGACTAATGAAATTTCAGCTTTTCTTTTTTCTAATCGCCCTTTCGAATGACTATGAATATTTTTTTCATATTTGATTTAATTTCCACAAATTTTAACTAAAACAATCCATATCAGCAGTGGGGCAAAATGCACGCCAGACCATGTGTTTTACGTTCAAATTTAGAATGCTTGTTAACTTTTGAGAAAAACCGAATATCAAAGCGAAATGTCATTCTTTTTATTAGCTGACTCCTAAATTACAATAAAAAATGCATAATTATATCAATTTGCGTCCTTTTTCAAGTTTGAGCCTTATTTGCCGCGATATCAGCCAAAAAATTGAATTTCGTTGCCTTCTTGAAGGCGTTTTACATATAAGGTGTATTTCAAAAAGCGAAATTTTCGATACATTCAGCAATAACAAGTATGCTTGGTTTACAAAAATGCGATGAACATGTTACTATATATTTGATGTAACAATTTTTGACCACCCATCTGGTATGGTGCGTTCTGTCCACTACACGGAAAATAATAAAAAGGTAAAATTTACCGAGTTAGCAAAGGTGAACGCTCGTGAAAGCCAAAAAGGTAACTTCTACCTCTTCGAAGTGAAACTCACCTCACAGTGAGGTAAAATTTACCTGAATCGAGGTTTGAAAAAAGGTACAATTCACCGAGAAAAAAGGTGAATCCAAAAAAGGTAAATCTTACCTCGTAGCGAGGTAAAGTTCACCTGAATTGAGCTCGATAAAAAAGTATAATTCACCTAGAAAAAAAGGTAAATCCAAATAAGGTAAAACTTACCTCGTAGCGAGGGGTAATTGACCTGGATTGAGCCAAACAAAATGGTACAATTCTTCTAAAAAAAAGTAACTATTCGCCAAACCCGTTCATTGAGGTTAAGCTGTTTTGTCATTCTAGGAACAAGTTTTGCTTTGTGCCTAATATGTGAAAATCGGAATAGAATGGTAAGTGTTCTTAAATATCATTTAGTTGTGCTGGTTCTCGTCATAATACTATTGATTTTGTTTCAGATCAGCCCATAGAGCTTTGAGGTGTATTCCACGGCATCCTCCAGCCGGAAAAGCCGAACCTGACCGGATTAGTCGAACGGAGGAGGCCATGAATGTACGCAACGCAGGTGGATTCAGCGGCCATAGCGGCTCAGAAGAACGCGAAGCCGAATTACCAGTCCCTATTTATCTCCAATAAATATCATTTTTGAAAGAATTTTGTATTTTTTTAATTCTTATTGAAGAAAACAATCAAAACAACCAGCATTTACCTTTTAAATCAGTAAATGGGAAAACGGTATTATTTACTATTTTGCTAGGTGAATGCGAAAAAGGTAAAATTTACCTTTTTTCTAGGTAAATTGAAAAAAGGTAAAATTTACCTTTTTGCTAGGTGAATGAAAAAAAGATAAAATTTACCTCGAAAGAGGGGTGGAAAAAATTTACCTCGCAAAAAGGTAAATTTTACCTTTTTTTATTTTCCGTGTAGTTTCCGCGTTCTACCCCACGGTGTGTTCTCTAGCTGGTTGAATTTTTAACAAAACTATCATCAAAATGGAGTTTTTGATATTTTCTTTCCAGTCAGACGTAAAATAAATCCCTGAATCATCGTAAACGTTAAATTCGGTTCCTACATGACTTTTAGCGCTGTAAATAGCGTTAATGCTTAACTGGTGCGTTCTGTACAGTTTTCCCCTACTTACATCTTAGGACTACACTGTATAGGTGTAGGTAGGTAAATTGATTTACGAACGGACTTTGCATCATGAGATCGTTTCTTTAGAAGACATCATATTCAGAAGACTTATGGCAATAAGCAATAATATGAAGAGAGTGGCAAAAGTTTTTGAACAAAACGATAGAATGTAAAATTGAAATATTGACAATAATTATAATGCCAAAAGAGAGCATTCATTCACTCGGAAAGCCGATAGAAAATTTGTGTTGATGAGTAAAAAAGAAAATGTGGTGGAGTGTAGAGTTTTAGAAAAAGAATGAACTACGGGCAAGTGATTGAAAAAAAAAGAGTCAGTTAACAATTAATTAAACAAAAAATAATTTTGAGGAGTGATGGATCGTGTGAAATTTGTTCAGAAATAGGATAGAGAAAACGAGACCAAAAATGGTGGAAATTGCGGTCGGTCTCGACCATTACTGCATCAAGCTTGCTGATCGTTGATCAGCTGCCCGAAATTAAAAAAAAAATACGGACTCCCAGTTCCTTGTTGAGTTTCGCTTATCCTTGCCTACGTAAGGTATAAAGTAAGAGGTCTTTGATCAAAACAGATCATAAGTTCAGAAGAGCCATCAAATGGAGCAGCACACGATCAGCAGAAAAGACGACAAGCACCAGGAACGGAAATCTGTAGAGGCATTATCAGAAAAGGGGTAGGCTTAATAGCGGCATGTTATCCAAATAAACGGGAAAATTTTGCCTAACCTAACCTTTGAATCCTTAAATTTTATGCTATACATATGCTAATTTTTTGGCAAGAATTTACCATTTTGTGGTAATAAAGGATTTCTTTCGATAACAAAACAATTATTAGGTAAAAAAAATCTATTCCATGAAAATTTAAACTACATTTCTAGCTTTAAGTTTCATTTGAAAAATTGCGTTGAGCCAGACTAGGCTAGGCCAAAAAATTTTAACTTGTGTCGAACAAGCACTACATATTGCTTTCGAACCGATAGCAACGGAAGACAAATCATATTCGCTGTGTGAGAAAACAGAAGATTTACTTTGTTGACAAACTGAAATTTTGTGTGTTATTCTATCTCTTTAACTTTCTGTAAATCTGGTAACAGTTTATTATCGATCATTGGGGAATCTTTTGCCTAAACAGTCTTTCTAAATTTAATTAAGAAAAAGTTTTCAATATGGCTGTTTATTTCGTATTTTAACGTAATAAGCATATAAGACGGATTGAAATTTGACTTCAGGGAGCCTTAGTTTTTCTATTGATTGTTTCCGACCCAAAACACGGCGTCAATAAATAACTCGAGAAAAAATAAATATCCACTATTCAGTACAACAGAGCCGACGATTCGTGACGGATGTTACGCATGTGATATCCTCGACGAGAAGCGAAAAGAAAACTGCCACTGTTTTCCAGAGATGACAAAAAAAGATAATTGCGACGTTGAAGGATTCGTTTACAGACCACCAGACGCTGGTGATTAATGACCGGCAGCTCATTTGCCGCAACCATCCGCGGAGTCCTTCTCCATGGGCAACAACATTCGGTTCAACCCCGAGCGCGTGGGCGTTTCTAGCTTCGACTGGAAATGGTGCTTCATTTTCACAACCTTTCAGAACCGGGACCGAGAAACAGACAAGACGAGGGTTGCTTGTCGGTCGAAAAGGCCGTCCTTTTTTTATGAGTAAGTAGTATTTAGCTTATTTTAAGTTGGCTTGTTTGTTGAACTTCTTAAGAAAAATTTTGCTGAGTAACTCGTAAACTGCTAGGAGTATATTGAATGATAATTTGCTAACACATTTTTTTTCGGGAAATCTGTTATGAGGCGTATGTTTCCTTAAAGCGTCGTTGCACATGCTGATAGGCATTGTAGATTCTAAAAAAAAAATAGAAATTAGTTTTTTAATAATAAATTTAAAAGATTTAGAAATAAATTAAAGATTTTTGTTACTTACTTTGTCTTAGCGGTTTTGAAGGACTTTTTCCTATTCTTTGGTTTTTTGTCCATCGATTCCAAAGAGTTTGAGGAACTAGATGACGGCAGCTCAATTGGCTCAATATCGGTGCAGTTATCTAGAAATTAAAAAAAAAGAAAAACAAATTTGATCAAGCGAATTTTCAAGAGCAGCTTCCTTTAAATTTTTGATTTTGAATCTGTAATTTGCAATCAACCACAAAAACTTAACTAGAACTTACCAGGATGCACGAAAAATGCCATGGAATGTCGACCTCGCGATTTGAGTGCTTCTTCCTCCGGAATCACTACACGGTGTGGCTAGAAAAAAACGAAAGATAAAGCTGTTAGAGCCAATCATTTCCACGAAGAAATAGAACTTACCAAGGCAGCAATTTTTTCACAGGTCCAGGTGGCAAGAAGCTCACCGGCATTAATCAGGATCGCGCCAGGGAGATGGCCAACCCGCTTCCATTTGTCAGTTCCGGGCAGCTTAACCTCCAGGCCACCCTCCGAGTCCTGAGCCAGCAGGGTGAAGGTTCCATAATCACAGTGCGCCCCACAACGAGAATATTTGGCCACCCGTTCTTCCTCCTCCAGCTGTTCCCGTTCCTCGGCCATCTTTTTTCTATAGTCCTCCGGTATCGATAGGTCGATTTCATCCTTGGCGCAACGCTGCTGGCTGTACTTGCACGTTCCACGGAGCAGTTCATTTTTTCCGTCGTCTTCGATGAGTGGCGGATAGTACAGCAATCGGAATGTCGACTGGTTTTCACTTTCACCATCTAGAATGTGAGTATGCTTTTCGAGAAAGTATTTGTGCGGTTGATCCAGACCCACGGCCAAGGCTTGCAGGACTAGCGACGAAAGACGCTGAAAATCTCGCGCCAGATCGGAGATGTGTTCCCGGAACCCGGGAATTGGTTCCTCCGGTAGCGGCGCTTCCGGCTTCAGGGTACATATGTTGAACGTGTGGCGGAAGTCTTTTGTGACGCCATCGAAACGTTCCTGACCCGGTTTGATGTAGCCATGGTTGCCGTCCTTCCGCAGGTACATTTCCTTGGTGTCATCTGGCAGTTTGCAAAATTCATCCAAATGTGTATAGGCCAATTTGATCTGCAATAATAAATCGGAATTTAAACAAATTAGTGTTTGAAAAACAAATAAAATAATCTAGAAACGGCTTCTGCCTCCAAATTCTTAGTGCTAGAGAGAGAGTTCCATTTTAATGATCGGGTACTGTGGCATCCGGAGAATGCCTCTGAAGTTAGAGCCTGTATAAAGCATGATTGACAATCTATCAACCTATGTAACAATCGCTAGCACAATCGGTTCCTTCAGTAGATAACTATTGATGTAACATTTGTATGACAGTTTGGAATTGGACCTCGAATGCTCCGGGACTTAACATTGGCGATGCTGCATGTAGTTCCGGGATAAGGACTCAAATGAAGTGCAATTATAAACAACCTTTTTTCGGGATTAAAACCTAAAGAGTCTGTTCATCTCCGAGAATTCCGCACATCTGTCCATATCAATACCTACACACTAAGATTGTAATTTTCTCGATCGGGATAATGGCTCTCCGAACAACAGGGAAGTTGCTCAATTTTAACGAAATTCGAATGGAAATCTTCCTGAAAATTGTGACACCAGGGTGAAATTTCTACAGGTGCACCTGCACAGGTACTCGAACAATCTTCCTAAATTCGAGACAGTTATGACCTGTGAGGCTCGTCAGCTGTCGCGCGTTTCTTGTCATTTCCTTTCTTTCTATCCTTTTCTACCAGGTGAGAAATGTACACTACTGTCATGTTTGCTTTACATGTAGAGCAGTTCTTTAAGCGAAGCTAATAGTGGCGCTGAACAGTAGTGAACATGTACTCGGTGGAAAGAAACTTGTAGAAGTTGCCATGCCATAAAGACGTGCTGTGGCCATCGTCATAGCTCGATTAGGAAAACGGTCATGGTTCCAAAAAAAACGCGTCTGGATGATGGAAATCCAAAGCTGTATGGCCAATTAAAGGAAAAGGAAATGAAAAGCTGCGGGTTCTGCTCTACCAGCTGAATCCAACATCCGGCCGAAACTAAATTGAAAACAACATCGCCCCACCGACCACAAACAAAAAGCGCGTGAAAATGTTGTACTAAAAGCTGCTTATTATTCCAAACCCTATCGTGTAAAATGAATTTTTAAGAACGAACCGAAATTGTTAGAAAAATAAATTTGATTGAACATTATTCGCTTTAAAAAAAATCCAACCACGATCAATAATAACAGAAAACTCTAAAAAAAAATCGAGAGGGAATCGTTTCGAACGTACAGGACAATGTCTAAAACCGCTGCAAATCACAGGAGAAATCCGTTTAGATTCTACAGGTGAATTTGACGGTTGTTTTCCTGAGCTGTTTTTCTGTCCTGAAATTGTCCTGTAATTTCAGCTGTTGAAAATTCAGGACGAAATCGTCCCGACCACATAAGAGAAGATTAAGTGTGTAGATACTGGAGAAATCAGTTAGTCTAGTGATTGCTACAGTGGATGTTAAAAGCTTGTCTCTCATGTCTCATGCTGTATATAACCACTCACTTCAGAGACCTTTTTTTAGTTGGTAACCATCAGGTGGTGAATCTCGGTTTACGGATTGTATCCCAAAGCACAGCGAGCAACCGCGTCCCCCCAGTTTTCAACTCTGGGTCCATGGATACAACGAGAAGACTCGTGATCCTCTAACGACTTGAGAACTGACATTTCCTCGCAATGACTCGAGATTCCACATGAACCATGTGCATGATCTACACATACCTCTCCTCTGCCCGACTCAAGGCCCGATCTCTCCTCTAGCGGCGCGAGATCTGACCTCTCCTCGTAATGACGCCTTACACTTATACTCTTTCTCTTGTAGATTAAAGGCCTGATATCTCTTCTTGCGACTCGAGATCCGAACTCTTATCGTAAAGATTCGGGGTTGACCACACAAACCTTTCCTCCTGAAGACTCGAGGCCTGACCTCTCCGCTAACGACTCGAAGCCCGACCTCTTTACCCAGGATTCGAGGTTCGCCACCTTTAAGGCCGTCGTGTGCCAATCAAGAGCAGCTTTTCCTAGACTCGCGCATGTCACAGCACACGCGCGGGACTTAACGCAACTACTCAGATGATTCCCGACGAAGACGTCATTCTACACCACCTTGAATGGCTCACCCGGCGTCGAGAGCCACTCTACCCGTGAATATTCCTCGATCGCGAAATAGCCCTTTCCCAACGATTTCCACTGCGAAGATGGTATAGTCTTTTCCTCGCACTACCCAGATACTCCCCGAAGGTGTTGCATCCTACGTACGACAGCCCCCGTCGATGGGATCAGTCGACTCCGACCATTGTTGTATCCCTCTGGCTGACAACCTTAGGATTTTTGGCCCGCGACTTTTTCTGCCCATCGGGTGCCAGATCGAGAGCAGCTTGTCCTAAACTCGCGCCTGTCACGGAACACATTTGGGACATACAACTCGGATGTTTCCCGACATTGACGGCATCCTACACCGACTCGAGAGGCTTGCCCGGCACCGGAAGTGGGGTATCTACACACATTCGCGGCGTACCCATGACCTCGACTAGGCAAAAGTTGATGCATTATCTTTGTAGCTTCGATCAAGGGACAGGACGCACACTACTCAGATGCTCTCCGGCAATGGAGTCATCCTACACCGTTCGCGGACTGCCGTTGACTCCAGCTCCTCTGCAGGGCAGTCATGGTCCGGGTGAAGCCATCGCTGACCGCATGTCAAGTGTTGGAATCCATACACATTAGACTGCCCCAAATTTGTATGGGAAATTCAAAACCTGTGAAATGTTATGCGCTGCAGACTAAAATTGATCCTAGGCCTAGTACTAGATCTCATGCCAAATTTGGGCCAGATTGGATCACGGGAAGGGGTCGCTCAACGAGCCTGAAGTTTGTATGGGATTTTGAGACATTTTGTTCGGGAGAAACATGAAAAACTAGTTTTTCATCAATAACTTTGGTTCCCGTCGGCCGGTTTCTTTCAAAAACGGGTTTTCTTAAAGCCTAAATTATGATAAACATTTCATCTGAAGACTGCATATCGATAAAAGTTAAGACAAAAAAGTTATTAGGCTTCCAAAATGGGCTAACTTTTTTTACGGTGGTATTCATCACTGCTAATGAGGCGTCAATAAGTTCGACCGCCCCGACTCATTTACAGTGATGAATACCATCCTTAAAAAAGTTAGCCCATTTTGGATGCCTAATAACTTTTTTGTCTTAACTCTTATCGATATGCAGTCTTCGGATGAAATGTTTATCATAATTTAGGCTTTAAGAAAACCCGTTTTTGAAAGAAATCGGCCGACGGGAACCAAAGTTATTGATGAAAAACTGGTTTTTCATGTTTCTCCCACACAAAATGTTTCAAAATTCCATACAAACTTCAGGCTCGTTGAGCGACCCCTTCCCGTGATCCGATCTGACCCAAATTTGGCATGAGATCTTGTACTAGACCTAGGATCAATTTCAGCCTGCAGCGCATAACTTTTTCAAAAGTCGGGTCATTTGGGGCACTCTAATACACATCCTCTTCACCACAAGCTGGGTAATATGGCAAAGCCACATGTCCAAACCGGTAGTGGTACTTCATGCAGCATCCATGGCCAGTCACGAATTGCGTCACATGCAAGTCCACTTCACCGTGTCTTCTCCCGATCCAACTCTCGATGTGTGGGATGACGCTGGGTCCACCTTCCTCTCACTGAGCTGTCCCACAGCTGCTGCCAGTTGGACATCAAGTCCTCATTGGCGAGATCTGGTACGTTGGGCGTGACGTTGACGTGAGATGGTCCGGTATCCACTGATAACCCGAAGGTTACACTGTCTTCCCAGGGCCAGCTTTCAGGTCGCCGTTCCGTACCGCAAGATTGACGTGGTCACGCTTGACAGTAACCGCAATCCTACGAGTTCAACTCTCGATGGGAGAGGCTTATTCGTAGGAGCTCGTCCAAGGCCCGGGCCAAGTATTGACCCCTGTAGCACACCCGCCGAAACCTCTTGTGTTCGTAAGCCCTCACCGGTCATATACTGCAGTTGACGATTGTGAAAATAACTTTCCACAAGCCTATACAGATAGGCCGAGATCCTCATTTGGATGAGCAACGACGTAATCGCTGTCCAACTGACGCTGTTGAAGGCATTCTTCACGGTCAGAGTGACTACCGCGCAAAAGCGGAGCCCTTTCCTCTTCGTTAGCCTGATTCTGTCCGCTATCTCAGATAGCGGATGGCGTCTACGGTGCTGCGTCCTCTCCGGAAACCAAACTGTTTCTCTGGCTCTGAATCACCTTCTCTGGGACCTTACCCGCTGTACCCGATAAAAGCTTGCCCAATTTTGGCAGGGGGTCTAATTTCTGCCGCTTCCACGTATCAGAGGCCTATTCAGGATTAGGATGTGGCAGGTACCACCTGGGTTTTGAAGGTGGATCAACTGAAAGTCAACCAAACAGCACATGAAATATCGATGTGATACTGTTCATGACACTTTCAGGGCGTTCAATAAGTTCGAATACAAATTAAAAGAACGATATTTTAAAATAAACTGAAAAGATTTTTTTTTAACTCAAATGGAAATGTAATTAAATAATGGCCAATTACACCTTTTGTTTGGAAAAATTTTACCTTGAACCAATTATATGAGCTCCAGCGGATTGTCAAGTCCACCGTACTCGGCACGCTCCTCTATTGTTGAAATTTCGTTCCACATAAGAATGCTGACGATTTTTATATAGAGTCAAAATAGGTTTCCAGTATTTGTTTAATTTCGACAACATGTAAGATATAACTAACCAATTCAAGAGAGTTATATTTGAAGGGCAAGGCACTTTTTGTTTTGAGCCAAAATTTCCAGAAACCTGTATTATGTGTAAAATGGCCTATAAAAATAAACACTACAAGCTAAATTTGCAAAAAAAAAAATCTATTAATTACCAATGTAAACTTTCTATTAAGAAAGTTACACAAGCACATATATAATGGTTTTCGTCTATTTATGATAGTTGGAATAGTTCTATCCTCCATCACGTTGATAGGCTTTTTGATGAAAATCAGCTAACACGTAGCTACTGTTTCGACATTTCACACATAATACGAAAAAATGTATTTTATATGAGACAAGTTTAGGAATTCTGTACTTGTTTATTCTCGACAACATCAATGATTATGTGAATTGGACCAATGGAGACATATTTGGTGACCTGCAGGCTTGCCATTTCTCTAACGAGAATCACCGACGTGCACGGTTTTCGATTCTCGGTAGAGATTCTCTGAAACGCACCGCAGAGATTTTTAGCCGAACCTCTGTAGAGAATCTGTAAATAAACACGACAAAACAAACACACACTACAGTGACAAAAGTTTTTCACCACGGAGAGCGACAGCGACGGCAGCTGGCTTGGCGTGTTGCGTTTACCAACACATACGAAGCTGAACCACTCGCCCGAAACATTCATCGTTTGTTGATGCTATTCAGGGGTGCCAGGTGGTTTCGTCAAAAATCAGGACAACGCGAAGTAAAAAATCAGGATTTTTCAGGACACCTCTAGATTCATGAAAATAATAAAGATTTCTGCTAAGATTGCATAAATAAAGGCGCAATACAGGCGCTGTAAACGCCTTGATTTATGCAACAACAGTACGCAGCTTGTTTGCTGGCTATAGTTCATATCGAAAAACATTATTTAAATATCATCTGAACCGAAGATTACCATCTGTTAAATGGGTTTAGCTATTTTATTACCTATTTTTTCGATTTTCTCATAGTACAACTACAAATTCGACCATATTTAGGAAGTTTTTATGAAAATCAGGACAAATCAGGACATTTCAGGGACAAATTTTCAAAAATCAGGACAACTCGACAGTTTTTGAAAAATCAGGACGGTCTCTCGAAAATCAGGACAAATCCTGATAAATCAGGACACCTGGCACCTCTGATGCTATTATTATGCACACGTGTTTGTTTTTGTCTTTGCTTTTTCGTGGCTTGAACTAGTCGGTTCTGTGTTTTCACCGGGGTGCTCTACGATGACAAATTGTCGCACGCCGGAGCTATTGAAATTAGGTGTGTGTGACTTCGAAACCGGGGTGCGAATAATGTGTGGAGAGTAACACAAAATCTCGCCCGGGTGATTAGCAGCTATCGCACGGGGGTGTTTTATTCTCCGTTCTCCGTTTTTCTCGGTAGTGGATGGCATCTCTGGTGACCTGTAAACTATTTATTTTGATCAATAAAATGGGTTTTTCGTCTTTACCAGTTCTTTTGGTGTGAAAACAAAATAATATGATTTTTTTCATCAATACTTTTAGAAACGGATTATAAGTTGGTAAATAGAGCTATAGCTTTAACACAACTGGTAAGATTTAAGGTTGAGTATGAAAAGGTAAAAGTTTCACGGAGAGGTAAGATTTCATAATTTTTCAACAATTTCATTTATTGTCAATTGCATGAATTTTTAGACTATTGAGAGAATCTGATTTGACAGGTAACAATTCCGCACTCACTAACACCATCACATTCTTTATATAAACTATCATGTGCTAAAAGTTGAAAAGGGACTATATGAAAAAAGGACCAACATCAGAGTCCATGAACTGCAGTTACTTCAAATTATTTCTACCAAAAAATCAACTTTCATACGCACCGTTGCCGTCCTTAACAAACTGCGCAGATTGTACCTATTTAGACCCCCGTGCAAATAATTTGCGCGCAGTAAAATCTGCTCACAGACCTATACATAGACAATGACACATATCGATAATTTTTACATCTTTGGATAAAATTGAATTAAAAACAATTGCGACTGGTGTGTCAGTAAAAGTTGTCAGTGAATCCATAATTTTTTTTTCAGTAATTCGAAAAACGCCCGAATAATGCATGATTTATTTGTTCCACTGACATTCTTGTACCCGAATGTACAGAATGCTGTTTTCTGTTCGTTTCTTTTCATTTGTTGATCGGTCAATTTTCGTCATTAAACTCCTTGGTTTACATTTCATAATAATTTTCGCCAAAACAATAACAATTATGCTGTTTGGAAATGTGATTCGAAAATCAGAAGCGAGCAACGGCTGATTTGAAAAACTGACACGGGTTGTCTATGTGTGCGTCAGTGCGAAAATATTTTTGCGTGGAAATTATTTGCACAGGAGTCTAAATAGGTGCAATTTCCGCAATATTAAATAAATTAATTTTGGACGGCCACTCAGGGACAGGTAACTACACGAATGCGGAATACCTGTCGAAGATTCATAACACTGGAAATGTTATGAATTTTTGAAAAGGCTGTTAAAAAACGAACACTAAATGAAAACCAATTCTTCGACACCAGGAATAGTTTGTCTGATGATAGCACAAAATTGCTCTAACAAAAAGTTAGATGTACATATATGCTACGGCTTTACCACACCATTTGGTTAAAAAGTGTGTTGTGTTCGGAATATTGTGACCCTGGGATGCTGTCGGATATCGTAGAAATAAGACATCGTGTCTTGTGAACGTCTATAACTAGAAAGAACGTTTATTTTGTATGCATTCAAAATCAAAGTGGTGCGCTTATATTTAACATAATCAAAATCACATTATCGAACTGGCAACACTTTAAAGTACAAAGTAAACAATTGAAAGGGCTCACATGCCACCAAAAAAAGCATTGTAAAACTACTAAATCCGTGGTTTAAATCTGGGGGAGGAAGACTGAAATTTTCTGCATCGTTTTCTGCATCGTTTTTTTACTATTCGGCAAAAGCCAGCAATTGTTGAAAAGATTTGTAATCGTTCAAATTTTAACTTTAGATGATTAGTTTCGTGTTGCGAGTCATGTAGCTCAGTTGTTTGGGTGCTTAATTTAGATAAATTTTTAGAACAAAAATTAATCAAACCATTTTTATTGATCAGCTTCAAACTTTGACGAAATTTGAGCGACTTAATACGCCATATCATGCAAGAATTTTCCAGAGCAAAACAAAACCTAATTAAATCATTGTTTTATGCAGTGCTTTTCAGCATCAAACAAGTTATATTAAAAATCACTAAATAAGAAAGTAAAATTTTGAACCTCCGCACTGGTCGGTAGATTGATGAGAGAAATTAGACGTTTGAAAGATTTTTTTCTTTTTTTATTCAGTCTTCCTCCCTCAGGTTTAAATGAACAGCAGGAAACCACATTTTTGCGTCAAATATGTTTTGTTGTTTATAATACCTTACGCATAGCTATTTTACCTTGTGCTCAATTTGGCTGCGCATAGTAAATTCGACTGCGTTTTAGTAAAATTGTCAATGAAATGATGCGTTGTTTTACTTCGTGCCTAGTAAAATTGATGTTTCATGATGAAACTAGAATGTGTTATGATAAAGATTAGGAGGAGCAAGGAGCTTGATTTGAATAGTAAAATTACTATGTATGTTTGTTTATTTCCATGCATGCATTATTACATAATTAAAAACATTAAAATTCACACTTCCGACACACGTCCGTCAATGTTAGTGTGTTCTCCCGATAATCTGGAAAGATTTTCGAAGTTAATCAACTTGAAAGCAGCTCAAAATTTGTTTGTTTACTCACGGGTTTGATGATTAATGATCCTTAATTAGTATAAACAACAAGAATGTTTACCATAGTAAAATTATCAAACGCACTGATGTTTTTGAGTCAAATATGTTTTGTTCTCAAAAGTACCATGTGCGTAGTATTTTGTTGATATGAATTGGTGCCACTATGTCTTAATTACTATGCGGACGCTAGTTGTAATAGAAATTATGATGAAATAATCATGACCATAGTATATTCGACAACAAACATTGAGATTTATCGAAAATTACCAGGTACAGTAATTTCTATAATGTTTTATGCGCACTTTTACAAAATCGATGTTATACTTTTCGTGGTTGAAAATACTATAGCGCTGAAATGGTAAAATTATCATGACAACGTCTTTGGGATAATCACTC
Organism: Uranotaenia lowii; assembly: GCF_029784155.1. Taxonomy (NCBI): domain Eukaryota; kingdom Metazoa; phylum Arthropoda; class Insecta; order Diptera; family Culicidae; genus Uranotaenia; species Uranotaenia lowii. Next base: position 179,657,229 of record NC_073691.1, read on the forward strand.
GATTTTTTTCCGTGTGGTGCTCAGTTCAAGATGCTCAAAATTGATGAAATTCATTAAAGTGTACTCGAACTTTTTGAACACCCTGTAGAACAAAATTCTATTCTAATTTTGGCTAAAAGCCTCCTACCGTCGACATTGCGCGGCAACAATTCGAGCATAAAAATTTGACTTAATAGCATGTTCTTCATCCTGTCCAGTCCATTCGAGTTGTCTGAACTGATCGATATTTGTCAAATGTCTGGTTAAATTTTCCAGCCGGGCTACAATATTGATCGAAGCGCCTCTGGTATCGACATTGCTCGTTAATTTTTCGAGCAGTCAAAAATCGAAATCGAGTGTCCAGTCAGTGTGGTCAGTGGTTATACTTGTTAGACTTGTGGTTTTGACTTGCTGCCAATTGAGCAAGATTTCACATCTTTAGGTACATGTACCATAACTGTGTTTACAACGATTTTTTTTTTTTTTTTTTTTTTTTTTTTTTGTATGAGAAGATCCACTGCGACCAACTTTTTGTGATCTATTGTGGAATAACCCAATTTATTATTTGTCTGATTACGCAATACTGTCATCATTGATAGAGATGCCAGTTGTAGTCGGAATCGAGACATTATTCCAGTTTGGGATGGTATTTCTTATGAATCCCACCACCTTACTGGCTTTCATCTTCCAAATATCATCGGGCGTCAAGATTCGCTTACCAAGAACTTTCAGTCGATGTGTCATAAGATATCCACAGTCACACATTAAGTGCTCTGCAGTTTCTACTTCAGTTTGACAAAACCGGCACATCTCATTACTGAGTTTGCCTATTTTATGTAAGTGGTAGTTGCATGGACAGTGCCCTGTAAAAAGGTCTGTAATTGTTTTAAGATCTCTTTTCGATAGACTTAGAAGTTCACAAGTTTTCTTAGAATCGGGCTTTATGAATTTTTTAGATTGTCTAGCACCGATGGCTACAAGCCATTTGAATTTGATCTTTGAGTTCTCCCATTTTTTTAATTCACTTGTAAGAGCACAAGTAGATACTCCACAAAAAGGTTCAGGGCCAATCATGCGCCTTTCAGATCCTTTCCTAGCGAGTTCATCTGCTTTCTCATTGCCTTCTATACCACAGTGGCCTGGAACCCAGTATAGGTTCACTTGATTTTGGATTGATAATTGATTCAAAGCATTAATACAATCCCACACCAGCTTTGAATTGCACATTGGGGCTTTCAGAGCCCGTATTGCTGCTTGACTGTCTGAAAATATGCAGATATTAGCGTGTCTATACATTCTCTTTAAACATATTTCCACACAATAATATATCGCATAGACTTCTGTATGAAAAACTGTGGGCCAGCCTCCCATTGGGATCGAGATGTTTACCCCTGGACCATATATTCCGGCACCAGCATTATTATTCATTTTTGAGCCATCAGTGAAGAAATTTATCGATCCTATCCTAGTTGTAGGGCCACCCTCTGCCCATATGGATCGATCCGTAGCGATAACTTTGAAGCTTGTATAAAAATTTGGTTTAGTAATCATCCAGTCTTGAACGGATGTAACCAATGCATTCATGTTGAACCTGTTTAGAATTTTTAGGTGCCCTTTAAGCTCCCAATTTTGTAATAAATCAGTTCGTTTCAATTTTAAAGCTGCTTTTTCCGCCTCCAACTGCACGTACTCAGGTAGAGGCAAGAGATTTAAGATTGCGTCCAGCGCAGACGATGGAGTTGACTTTGATGCTCCAGTTATTGAAAGGCATGCTACTCTTTGTAATTTGCATAGTTTCTTCCGTGTTGTTTCCTGTAATGTTTTGGGCCACCAGACAAGAGCTGCATAGGATAATCTGGGTCTCGATATTGCTGTATAGATCCATGAGATCATATTCGGCTTTAGTCCCCATGATTTTCCAAAAGTCTTGCTGCATACCCAGAACGTTGATAGAGATTTAGAAATTGCGTATTCTAAGTGCGCGTTCCAGTTCAGCTTTTGGTCAAGAATAACGCCAAGAAATTTAACTTGAGTTCCTAGTGCTATGGGTTGATTATTCAAGGTTAATTCCTTTATATCAACTTTTCTTCTTGTTGTGAATGGAATTATTGTAGTTTTTGAGGGATTTATGTTAAGTCCTTCTTTTTTGCACCATTTTAGACAGTAATTTAAGGCATTTTGCATCCTATTACTAACAGTGCAGTCGAATTTACCTCGTACTATGACTACTATGTCATCTGCAAAGCCGAGCACTTCGAAGCCCAATTCAGTCAAGTTATTCAGGAGATCATCTACTACCAGTGTCCACAACAGAGGCGATAGTACTCCTCCTTGAGGGCAGCCCTTTGTTGTTTTCACTGTCAGTGATGTATCTCCTAGCTTGGCTGTAATTTTTCGATTGCTCAGCATTGCCTGAATCCATTTTATTACAATTTCGTCGAAACCACGGGATATCATCGCCGTTTTGATAGAATTATGTGAAGCGTTGTCGAAAGCTCCTTCAATATCAAGGAAGGCTGCTAGAGCAATTTCTTTCACTTCAATAGATGTTTCAACTTTCGCAACTAGTTTGTGCAAAGCTGTTATGGTTGATTTATTTGCTTGATATGCAAATTGTTGTTCATTTAAGGGTTTCTTTTTGATATATGTTGCTTTTATGTGAAAATCCACAAGTTTTTCCATAATTTTAAGAAGAATGGAGGTCAAACTTATTGGTCTGTATGATTTAGGAATATTATTATTACGTTTTCCAGCTTTTGGTATAAAAACAGCTCTTACTTTTTGCCAACATGTCGGAATATGTGCTAGCATAAAACTTGCTCGAAAAAGTCTGGTTAGGATCGGGACCAAATCCTTGCTCACCTTTTGTATGAACACTGGAAATATTCCATCCACTCCAGGAGACTTGAACGGTGCAAAAGAATCTATGGCCCATTTAACATTCGAATTTGTAAATATTGTGTTTGCTAATTCTTGAACTTCATCACTTTGATTCATTAAGTTTTCTGATTCCATATTATAGTCTACTTCTTCGTCTATACTAACAACTTCTGAATCTGGGAAGTGACTCTCCATCATCAGAGTTAAAGTTTCTGCAGATGAAGAAGTAAATGTTCCATCTTCTTTTATTAATTGACCCAGCCCATTAGAGTGATCTCTAGAAAGTGCTTTGTGTAGTCTTGAAACTACCGAAACACCTTCTATTTTTTCACACGTCAATCGCCAGTGCCTTCTCTTTGCCTTTCGAATTTCTGTATTATATTCTGTCAAAACCTTTTTGTATTGGTCCCAATTTTGAGTAGCTTTGGCTTTGTTGAAGAGCTTTCTTGAATTTTTTCTAAGAATTTCCAATTTTTTATTCCACCACACGGTCGAGCTATTTGTTGACCTTTGTTTTAGTGGACAACAATCTTCATATGTTTGTATGATATTATTATTTAAATTTGAAGAGGCACATTCAAGATCTTTTATTGTAATTAGTTCTTGATGCTGATCAAAGGAATTATAAATTTCAGATATTTTTGATACATAACTATTCCAATCGGTTTTTTTCGGATCCCGAAATGTTTCTAGTTTAAATTCGCCAGGTTCGTAGTTAAAAATTATATGTTTGTGATCGGATAGTGAAATTTCCTTAGATACATGCCAGTTTTTAATTTTTTTAGAGAGTACTCGGCTGCAAATTGTTAAGTCAAGTACTTCTTGTCTTATTTTGGTTTCAAAAGTCGGAGTATTACCTATGTTACACACATCTAAATCATTTTTTAAGATATAGTCAATCAGGCACTCACCCCTCTTGTTGATGTCCTTACTCCCCCATAAAGTATGATGCGCGTTTGCATCACAACCTATCAGGAATTGTTTATTGTTGGTTTTGCAATATGTAACGAATGCTGCGATTTCCGACGGGGGAATCTCCTCATCATTTCCGGGAAAGTAAGCTGAAGCCAGTATGATTTCAGTTTTTCCCCTAGTTGTTGGGATTTCCATTTGAATCGCAACTAGATCTCTGTTGATAAATTCTGTAATTGGTGTAAATTTTATTTTATTATTAATTAAAATTGCTGCTCTAGGTGAAGAATGATTGTTATTGTAAATTAACTTACAGTTTCGGTTTTGAAGTCCCATTATTTTATAGTGGTATGCCCATGGTTCTTGAACGAGGGCCACGTCTAGTTGGTCATGTATGAACCTCCGACAAAGGACAGCACTGGCTCCTTTTGCATGGTGAAGGTTCACTTGGATAAGTTTGATATTATTGGTCATTGAAATTAGATTCGTCTTGTTGGGGCACTCTATCTTCCCGCATGTTTGTCTGACGTACCAATACTCTCTTAGGATAATTTTTTTCGGCGCAATTCGTTTTGTTAGAACCATTGCTCACGTTCATTGATGATTGATTCTGATGATTATTGTTTCCAGAAATATTTTCCATTTCTTGATCTTTAAATTGGATTAGAGGTTGGAGATTGGCACTTACATGTGAGTCAGACCCTACTTTATCGTACTCTGCAACGTCCATGCTTTGTACTGAACTAGTTGATACATAACTGCATGTTTGCCCAGCTTCCAAGTCTTCCGTTCCAGAGCCTATTTTAGATTGCTCTGAGTTTGCTTGGTTAGAATTATACATTTGTGAGTTGGCTTTCCTTATAGGAATTACACTGTATTTATAATTTATGTTGAAATTGGTTTCAATAAGTTTTTTCTTGGAACCAGCATCCATTGTAAAGATGATTTCAACGATACACAACACTTTGAACTCCAAGAACAAATCAGTTTAGAAAAATGGATTGAATTTTAAGGAACACCTTCATTGCAAAATGTTTATATTAAGCTTAAACCAATACCTAAGAAGAGCTATGAATGAAAAGGTTGCTTGCGTCATCAAAACTGTCTGCAGCTTTGTTTCAAAAGTGGTTGCGTTTCATGATGATGTTACAATTCTTCTTGCAAAAATTTTCAAAACTCCTTAAACCTCACAGCTTAAAAATGCACCTGGAACTCGCACTCGTGATACCTTCGTTATCATCTCTTATCTTCCAAACGGCCACTAATGAATGGATTTTCGATGGATTATTTCAGATTTGCTTCCTTCATTTGGAAGAGAAAACAAACCGGTCAAACGTCTGTTCGTTTTGCGTCTTCAATATTTTTTTTTTTTTGCTTTTTGATCACACCGTTTTCCGGGGACCTGAACTGTTTTATCTGTTGAACAATTTTGCAACAACCGGCTGACGTCAACCAAATTTCAAACAAAAAACATGTTTTCAGCCTAGCAAGAAATCCAAGCCTTACAGTTAGCGTCGGTTTCGTGCCAGTTTTTTTGTTTGTATGCTTTGTTTTGCAGAACCCGAGATCCAGCGATCTGTATCGGATTCCTCCCGAACGTGTAACAATGCTAAAATATATACGGCAGCTACCTGTCAGCACAACGCGTTCTGAGTATATTAGCCGCGATAAATGTATGTATGCTTTCCCGGTTTCAGAAGCAGAAGAAAACGACTCAGTATAACGACTCAATTATCACGTGTACCCAGGCCGCGATGATGTCCCGGTCACGATTTGCAGAAAATGATTAATGTCAATATTATTCCTGGGTTGCGAGTTTGTCTCACCCACACAAAACCACAAAACAGACGTCAAACAGCTATAAATTTGATATATTTGTCCAAGTTCAGCGGTCCTGCCGTTGGGAGAGTTAGACTGCATCCCGAAATCACCAGGAAACCGACATAAAAACTTGTATAGGAGACCAAAACAATAAAAGAATAAAAAATAGCAAACATCAGCTGGATTCGCGTTTTATTTTCAACGAAACTTTAGCCACAGATTAGCTCTGGAGCGGAGGGTTTGGGTGGATTATTTTTATCAAAACCCAAGCCGATTGTGCCGCTATCTGATCCGGATGGCGAGGGTTGGTTTGCATGTCCGGCTCCAATTTACTAAGCACCTGCAAATTGTCGTTATGGTTTTTTTCGCAATAGAAACCGACTCAAACCGTCCCACAAAACTGAATTCGTTTGTCGTCAATGAAGATCTTAACGAAGTCCGGAGGCTCGAAGGGGACGACTGGAGGGAATTTATACTGCACTTGTGCCCTTGTAGCTTGTTTAAATTTACGGCATCCACTTGCACTGAACAAAATCTGGCTATAAGGTTTATTGGGAATTCTAGTGTTTTCGCACTAAAAGAAAATCCAATACTTTTTACCATTACACGAATGATTGATTTTATATTTTTTCCAATGAATTCTAAAGCGAGCCAATTTGATAAAATTTATTGTTCAAGGTAGTGAAATGAATGGTTTTATTAGTGTAATAAAATATGCTCGTATTTTGTTTATTTTTCGGCATTATTGTGATTTTATTTTTTAAGTTGTATTGATATACAATTGCTGGCGTGTGTGATATGATCAGTAAAGCAACTTAAGCTTCAAAATTGAATTAAAATTTGATGTATTTATAAATGCAATCAAATTTTGTTTCAGTAAGTGGCATCCTTGGTAAACGGGTAAAAAATAGACACTTGAGACGTAGTTTGTCTTGTTTGTTTGATTCCGCCTGCTCCAGCTTTTTCACTGCCACATTCCCGAGTGCATAATTCTGGAGTCAGCTGTTAGTTCGTCGATGATCCTAACGGAAATTTTTTTCAATCTGAAAAAACAAAAGCAGTTTATAGACCTGTTTATCTTAACATTAACCATCAAATTCTAATTTACCTTTCAATTTAAAATCAGAACAGACCTGGTTTCCGCCTCAATCCTGTTTAGAATCGGTCATGTTCTGTTAGTTGGATGATGGCATGCACTTTTTCCGGGTATAGAAAGCATTCTCCGGCGGGCCCTAGGAGACTCAATCCAGTAACGTAAGAGAATCGAAAGCACATCCGACCAAAACATACGATATTGAATGTCTGGAGTCGTAATTAAGTTTTATATAAAAATGCTCAAGATTATGTAAGTCATAAAAATTACCCTTAATAAATTGCAGTTCCATCCATCTCATCCGGGAAGAACAATCCAATTCCCTAATTAAGGTGATTTCCCTTTCCTCCCAGCGGAGGAACAATTTGTTTAACAACTGGTCTAAGATCGAATGCCTTTTTCGCTTCCTCTGCATGGAGGGATTATTGATGAAGCTCGTAGCAACCGTATCTATTCCTAAAAAAATCAATTTCAAACAATTATAACCATTTCTATGAGGTTTAAAACATATAAACTTACCAACTCATTGTACTCAAACTGAAAAATAACGAATTTTAAGCACACTGAATGGAGGAATAGCTATTCTGTAAAAAATATATTAACTTCAAACTGCTAAAATGTATCGAAAAATTCTTGTAATTGGTAGTGATTGTAACAAGCTGCTAAGATTCAATGGAATTTCCAATATTTTGTACTGGATTTATCAGTAGCTTCTATTACACACTGAACTTTAAGATTTATTAGATTGACCCTATAAATTTTATTGCCAGATTTGGTTCAGTGTGTTAGCTTTCTACTAACAGTGGGTTACTGAGGGAACATTGAAGTCAAAATTACAACTTTTAACAAGCTTCAATTACAAATCCCAAGCAACCATGAGTTACGGTATTTGCTCATGTAAAGGCTTTGAAAGTTACATATAAACTGACCAAAGGAAAACAACAAACCAATTCCCTTGAGTAAATTATACTTATGTACTTAATAACGAACATGAAGGTTACAGAAGAGATCTTTTAGTGCACTGTACTTAATTTTAAAAAATAGGGTAAAAATCATGAAATTGAGGAAAATGAAAACAATGGATGGTTCAACGTTTTCTCAAGTATTCGCAGGGCTGAAAAGCGTTCTCTCCAGCTTGATTTGGGAACTTGAAAGTATCAATATGACCATTAGACTGAGTCGATTTGGGGTCATTTTCGAATTTTTCAAACCCTGGGGTCTTAAAAGCTTCGTCTTGGTCCAAAACTCATCCATGATTTTTTGCAGAATTTTTAAGTAACGTTTACATGAGTAAATTTGAACTTTTAGGTTTGTATGGGAAAATTGAATATTTTGTACTGAAAAATCAACATCGTTTTTGTTTTGTCGGTGGAACCGAGCCAGTTGATGGTTTTTGTGCCAATTTATAAAATTCCTAAGGGAAATTTTCCGCTGAACAACTTTGTCGAAGACTTAAACTTTGTATCTCATAAGGCAAAAAAGTTATTAGTAGTTTAATAGGGGTATGTCTTTTCGCATTGATAAACCATAAATTCAATTGACATCACTGCTGGAGCCTCGCGAAGTATAGCGTGAAAAATAGTCATGCAATACCTCGATAGGCACCCTGCAGTGATGTCAATTGTATTTCATGTTTATCAATGCGAAAAGACATACCCCTATTAAACTGCTAATAACTTTTTTGCCTTATGAGATACAAAGTTTAAGTCTTCGACAAAGTTGTTCAGCGGAAAATTTCCCTTAGGAATTTTATAAATTGGCACAAAAACCATCAGCTGGCTCGGTTCCACCGACAAAACAAAAACGATGCTGATTTTTCAGTACAAAATATTCAATTTTCCCATACAAACCTAAAAGTTCAAATTTACTCATGTAAACGTTACTTAAAAATTCTGCAAAAAATCATGGATGAGTTTTGGACCACGACGAAGCTTTTAAGACCCCAGGGTTTGAAAAATTCGAAAATGACCCCAAATCGACTCAGTCTAATGACCATCCATTTTGGACTTGATTGAATGCACATCAGCACATTGAATGGGCTGATTAAATATTATTATTTTTAACCATCTAGATCTGAAAAATTCAAACAACTTTCGTAGGTTTTTTTTAAATATTGCATAAGCACAGGGTCTAAAGAACTTGACTTCCAGTAGGGGAGAATGAGGATACTTGATCCCTGGGGATACTTGATTCTTCAGCTATATCTCGAAACTGGAATGTCTTACAAAGATCAAATGTTCAAGAAAATTATGCCAAAATAAACAAAACAACCAACCTGTTATCTCAATTTTTTTTTATTAATTTTTTTTAACTTATTGCACTTTGTTTGAAAAATCTAACAAAATGTGACTTGAAGATCTTTTTTTATCACTTTGAAACGTTTGCCACACCAGGCCGTGCGAAAGGGGGAGGGGGGGAGAGGTTAGGGGTTTATCGCTCCCCCTCCCCCATGGAGATTTTTTTCAAGTGAAATTTTCAGTTCAAGAAATTAATTTACAGTAGTAATGAGAAATTGCTTGATCGGTAAGGGTGATAAATGAGTGTTAATAAACATGAAAAAAAATTCTCCAAAATCTCCTCCAAAACCGTTCTAGGGTCAATTAATTTCATATTTATAATACATTCACGAATTGAAACCAATTTTTTAATGTAAATTTTGATTTGCAATCAATAAACCTATTGCATTTAAATTCGAATGTTGATACATGAATACCTCGTCAAAAGAATGGGGTTTTATTTAGAAGTATAACTGAACAAGTTCAGAATTTAAAAACAGCCGTTAACCTCAAAATCTATTCACCGAATACTGATTTTACATATCAACAAGTTGGAAGAAATGTGACAGGTGTTCCCTTCTTATGATAGTCAACATATTTAGCAAAAAAATAATCTATGACTTATTTGGTATGCACGCTCTACTCCACATTAAATATTAACATTTTTCGAGGTGCAAGAATTTAGGAGATCATTTTGATTTATTTGGGTGCCCTGAATTCAAATTTGCATTTTTTATCAGCTTTAGTTTATAAAATACTTTTTGAAAGTTATTTAAACTCTTTTAACGGAGTTCTACATATGTTATGGAAAAAACTTTTAAACATTTCAAAACTTTTCTAAACAAAGATTTCAAATCAACTATCTGTGCAGACTGGCCAAGTCTTCCGTAGCGACGCCGTCGGCCCACTTGACTGCCCTAGCCGGGGAAACTACGCAATGTCCCACTTGGTTCGCTCTCCCGCTCACACTCGCTCACTGACTGACTGGCTCGCGTACACGCTTGTGTCGGATGATCAAGACCATACACACATCCCCCTCCTGTCCTATCAAAATGTAAAAGAATGATTACAAAAAAAAGTTGTTTGATATACAACAACAGGCTCATGCAGTACTTTCAAGCACAAGAAAGATGAGCAAGTAAAATAAAAAAAAACACACACACAATTTAGAGGCTAATTGGGCCACAAAGTTCTTAAGCCTTGCCTCCAAACAATTGTTTACATTTTTTTATTGTTTTTGTTGACGATTTATGAAGTTAAAACTTGGTAGACTTTATCTATAAAACTGTAATAAAATGTAATGATTACACATTTACGCTGGGTTAAAATGAAATGAATTGGAAATCCACAATTTTTTTTATAATTGGATTTTTTTAACCGAATGTTCAAGAAAATACAAGAGGGAAAAATTATCAACGAATATCTGCGAGCTTTAATTGCTATTTTGACAAATTTTGCTTATATTATTTTAGATTCAACCATTTTATGAAATGTATAATTCATTTTTATGTTCCGAATTCTCACTCTCTTCGCATGAACAATAACTTACCTTTATTGACTCGCTATCAAGAAATATCGTATTGATCATCTTAAATAACATTCTCAACTTGCTTTTCAATTTCAAGTTGTTCTATGAAGCTTCCAAGCTATTTAAACAATTTGCATGACTTAAATTCGTCACAGTACTCCTGCAATCCTCTCTTTTTTATTTTCAAGTTGTCTTTTTTTTTTTTTTTCCTTGTAGGGGAGAGCCCACTGCGACCAGTAATTGATCTATTGTGGTAATTACCCCGCGTTACTGTATGCTATCAGGCTCACCTGCACTATGGGTTGAAGTGACAGTTGATTGCTGATTAAGCATTTTATCCCAATCGGGTATGATATCAAAGATGTATGATATAACCTTCTTAGGGCTGATATGCAACCATATGTCTTGTGCGCTTATTAACTTTGCCCCAAGTACACGCTCTCTCCTATTTAGGAGGGCGCAGCAGTTGCATAGAAGATGCTCTGCAGTTTCTTTTTCGAACCCGCAGAACCGACAGTCATCGTATTGAATAATGTTATCCGTTTAAGATGTTGTTTTGATGGACAATGTCCGGTCAAGAGACCTGTGTAAGTACTTAACTCGTGCTTACTTAGTTTCAACATGTTTTTGGAGAGTCGTGCGCTTGGTTCAATGAATCTTTTCGCCTGAGCTGCTCCCTCTGCTGTTCTCCAGTTGGAGACAATAGTGGTGCTTTCCCAGTTCTTGAGTTCCATATTCAAGGCACTCCTCGATACTCCGCAGAAAGGTTCAGGTCCAATAAACAGGCCCTGAGACCCTTCCCTAGCTAGCTGGTCTGCTTCTTCGTTCCCTAGGATACCGCAGTGGCCTGGAACCCAGAATAAAAATACTCTGTTTCGTATGGCCAGGTTTCTTAGTGCAACAATACACTCCCATACTAGCTTGGAGTAACATGTAAATGTACTTAGTGCTCGGAGAGCGGCCTGACTGTCAGAGAATATATAGATACTTGTGTACCTGTACCCTCTTTTCAAACAGGCTAAAGTGCATTCTAGAATTGCTTGAACTTCTGCTTGGAATACTGTTGGCCAGTTTCCCATAGGAATTGAGATCCTGAGTCTAGGTCCGAACACCCCTGCCCCAGTTCTTTTATCCATTTTTGAACCATCAGTAAAGAATTTTATCGATCCGGAAGGAACCGCAGGCCCACCTGACTCCCACACGTCCCTATCGTTGATAGTTACATTGTATGGTATGTCTAGGTTGAAAACGGGCTCCATCCAGTCATCATTCTTTACAATAAGTGAGTTTATTTTAAATATCTTCAGAATTTTTAGGTGTCCTGTAAGATCCCCCTCATAGAGAGTTTTATGTTTGGAGAGTCTCAGGGCACTGCGTTCTGCCTCTAGTTCAATAAATTGATGTAGTGGCAGAATATTTAGTAGTGCATTAAGGGCCTCGTTTGATGTGCTTCGCATGGCGCCAGTTATAGCTAGGGTTGCTATTCTTTGAAGCTTCGCTAGTTTCTTCCGGGCCGTAGCTTGCACAGTTTTGGTCCACCATACTAAAGAAGCATAAGAGATTTTGGGTCTTATTATAGCTGTAAATATCCAATGGATAATTTTCGGCCGTAGTCCCCATTTTTTCCCTACTCCTTTGAGGCAGACCACAGAGATGCTGTAGCCTTGGCTATAACATGCTTTAATTGTGGGTTCCATGATAGTTTTGAGTCTAGTATGATTCCTACACCCAAAATAATTTAGAAATTATTTCTACTGTATTTTTCACGTAAACTAAGATTTTGATGCATCATATCGATTTTACGTGAATTTCGTAGTAACCTCATTGTAGCAAGAACGTCCCGGTAGCAACTACTTTACTTCCACATAACTGACTCATGAATTCCACGTAAAGTTTAAGTGGATGATTTCAAATCCGTTTTGTGCATTTTTCTCCAGCGTGTGGTGTTAAATTCAAATTAGAATATGGAATTGTGGTTCGTCAGCTTACTTTGTTCCATGGTGTGAATTTTTTTAAGCCGTTGTGTCTGTTGTCATCATGATCGGATATTCATCTATTTTGGATTTGTCGTTTTGGTAAGTGATAATAATTCTTAATTGTAATCAGCTAATTTTTGTTTTTCATTTTTCTCATAGCAATATGGCTTTGGATACAAGTTCTATTCCGTTGGAACTGATGACCTCTCGTTCTTTGGTGGGACTGTCCGAGTAAGGTGTTCAACGGAACATCTTTCACAGAACACCATCCACGGAACAACAGACAAGGTAAAATATTTTTTATTCACATAATACTTTTGTTTCATCAATGTATACATTTCAATTTTTACAGGATTTAAAAAAGAAAGCTCGTTGAAAGATGTCCAAAAATAAGTGTTTGTTAAAAGTGTAGTGTTAAAATGTGCAAAGATAATGAAAATAAAGTTTATTCACAACAAAACTTGTTTTTTACATCATTATGAAAAAAAAACAAAAACAGGAAGAAAAAAACACCCTTATTTTCATTCAGATATTAAAAACATTCTTCGTGGCATTCATAAACAAACCGCGTTGAACTGACAAAAAATTCACGTAAAATGTAGGTGCGTCCCATGAAGCACAAATTCTTATAGGGACGCGTTCACATGTCGGTTTCGTAGCATCTACGTGAAAATCAATTGGATAAAAATTATGTAGTTTTTCACGTAGCCCCGACGTGCGGATTATTTTGGGTGTAGATATTTCACTTGTGATTCGAAGTTTAGCACTTCCCCATCTAATGTTAGAGGTTTTAGTGCAGTTTTTCGTCTCGTAGTGAATGCTATCACAGTAGTTTTGGAAGGGTTTATATTCAATCCCTCTTCCCTGCACCAGAATAGTGCGAAGTTTAGCGCAGATTGCATTCTTTTTGACAACACGTTCTCATATTTTCCCCGAACTATTATAACTACGTCATCTGCAAAGCCAATAACTTCGAATCCCATAGATACAAGTTTGTTTAGGAGGTCATCCACGATCAGTGACCACAACAACGGAGATAGAACCCCACCTTGGGGACATCCCTTCGTTGGAGTGGCACTGATTGTAAGTCCTCCCAAGCTTGCATAAATGGTTCTATTTATTAGCATGGCACTAGTCCAGTCAACAATTGCTGTGTGGCACCCTCGTCTTTTCATAGCTGATTCGATTGAGTTGAGTTGTCCTTTCAATTCAACTGGAATTCAAAACATTGTATCCGAGTAATTCTCGACTTGCATCATTATTTACATTTACTCAAGCTGTCTCCTCACCTGGTTTGGTTATAATTTCTATGAGATACCAAAGCTGATCTCTCAACACCAAGTTGTAGTTTAAAGTTGTCTTCTTGGACTCGCTTGGAATTCGTATCATTTGTATCAATTAGTTGTGTTCCCAACAAACTGGACAAATTTAAGTAATGTTGTTCCAGCTGTTCCTCGACTTCCATAATTGTTTATTCCTATCTAAAGCTTAATTTTCATCTGATTCATTATGAGTTTGTGTAGATTCCGAAACTATCCTCACAATACGCTTTAAGATTTCAAGTAGCAATTTAAATTTACTTGAAATTTGAACAATATGTTCAAACGGTTCTCTCGACACGCTTCATAAACTTTTTTTATCTCAAGCTGTTATTTCAACACGTTCCGGCTGCCTTCTCAACTCGCCTATAAGTTTTCAAGCTGTGCTTTCAATTCACTTTAATTGAAACTCCAAGCTGTTCTCTCAACTCGCTTAATGGTGTTATTTTTAAATGTATTTCAAGCTGTCCTCTCAACACACTTGTTCTTCATCTATGCAATGCGTTTAGGCTGTCCTCTCAACTCGCCTTCAAATTTCAAGCTGTCCTCTCAACTCGCTTGATTTTTTTTTATCAATAAGTTCAGGCTGTCCTCTCGACTCGCCTTCCAATTTCAAGCTGTCCTCCCAACCCGCTTGAAACTGTGAACATAACTATGCTGTCCTTAAGACTCGCTTAATATTTCATCATAATTTTTATTTCGGCACTATTTCATAAAACACTTTCTGCTCATTTGCAAAAACACTAGTTCTCTATCACAGATGGCACTATGTTTTCTTATTTTCCACTTTGCACAAAATAGCTTCTGAAAATCATCCGACTTATTTGCTTCAACTACGAACTACCCATTTTTTTCGCAGTATTTTTTCGCTATGTATAATTAGGAAAGTGTCTGATTTTTAAGCATTTGTGATCAAAATTTTTTCAACGTGAACGCTTTTGTTTACTTTTCTTGATTCGATTTTTTGTGATAATTTCTCGTATAATTAATTTCACGAAAAATTACCTGTCACGGTCACCAAATGTGCAGACTGGTCAAGTCTTCCGTAGCGACGCCGTTGATCTACTTGACCGCCCTAGTCGGGGAAACTACGTAATGTCCCACTTGGTTCGCTCTCCAGCTCACACTCGCTCACTGACTGACTGGCTCGCGTACACGCTTGTGTCGGATGACCAAGACCATACACACACTATCAATTTTCCTCTAGACAAAAAGCTATTTTGTCTTCTGCAACAAAAAGTTATGGAATTTTTTAATTTTTTAATTTTCCTCTTCTGTAAAATATGGATTTTTCAAAGAAGATCTAAACCAAATTGAATTTCAGGTTTTTTTAAAGCAAAAAGCGAATCGTTTTGCAGGCTTCAACAAATTTGTTTAGTGAAATAAAACCTTTTTTTTGTAATTTTCTTCAGTAATGTCAGAAATACATTGAATGAAATGTTTCCAAATCAGAAGAAAAACTGTAGATTTTAACTTTATTAGATCACTCATAAATAAGATGATTCATTTTCAAACGTATAAACTCAATATAAATAAAACTAGCCGTATTTATTAGACAAAATCTGACAAAATATTCAAGTTCACGACCCCAAAATCTACCAAATCAATTATTAAAACAAAGGCATGTTAAATGCTTGAGTTATCAATTAAATTATTAAAATGTTTTTAAAATGGTAAGACCTTTTTTTAAAAAAAAATCCTTTTAAATTATAGAAAAATCATATGTTATTAATCTTCATATTTTGTTTAAATTTTTAAATTAATTCACCAAAGTTTATAGTTTTATTTATTATTTTCAATTCAACGCACCGAATATTATAGGTTTGTCTTTGTTTTTCAAATCTAATTTTTTGTGTTCTGAAAACAAAATCCCATAAATCTGAATTTTTAAAAAGAAAAACATAGTTTTAATCTTTCGCCCTATCCAGGACCCAATATTTCAATTGATGGGACACAATTTCCATAACTTGAAATTTTTTACTATGAAACCTGCGTTTGAGAATTTATTAACGTTTCACCAATTTTTATTATTGTAAACCTCAAAAATTATCTTATCAAGCCATTTATTGTGACAACAGGATAAATTTGAATATGAAAAGATTTTATCTCTGACTTTGATTAAAATCATGAACTGTAAGTTTGAATAAATTTTCTTAAGTTCAATATGTAGATATTTTCCTAATCAAGGATTCACATATAAAACCGTTATTATTTTTTTTTTATTTAATTCAAGACATTACGGAATTTTTTTTTCAATCATCTCTTCAACTGAAAATGAAGAATAGAAATATTAATTAAGAAGGTTTATAATGACATAACATTAATTACAATTTTGATAAACAATTTTGAATCATGTTTAATTGTTGGTCTGATCCGAAATTTGTTTTGAAATTCGAATTTAATTTCCTTTTTTTTTGTTATTACATTTAATGTTATGTATTCTATTATGCACTGATTGTTATGTTCGATGCTTTTAATTCAGATTTTATTAAAAAATTTCATTTGGATTTGTCTTCTCGTGATTTGGAAATATTGATTTAAAATTTGAAACTAGACTGCTTAAGATTTATTATCAAGCAAATTTGTAGTTCAGAATTAGGAACATTATTGTTATTGTTATTATTTTTTGTCAAATTTTAATTCCGATAGAAACAACTACCCCCCCCCCCCTCCCCCCCCCCCCCCCGCCTTCCCCCCCAAAATAATATGAGCTTCTTAAAGTTATTCTTTTTAAGCAGTAGTTAAACTCTAAATTTTTCTAAGACAAAGTTTTACAAAAAGTATGTTGAGCGTCACTTTATGCATTTCTCCTTCACTAATGGGTTCACGCGATCCCTTTGGTCCAGAATGATATATTTTTCATCTGAATGGATGTTGATCATTGCTAAGCCTGAAATTATTAATATATTTATTCAATGACTTATATATAGCCAGTAATAAAATAAAAATAGGACACAAAAAAGTTATTTTATCTAAAAATTTGAAAAATGCGCCTTTAAGTATGCAATGAAGCAGACAAAATTTAAAATTATTTATGTTTGATACTAGTTACTGTGAAATGAAAACTAATAAGGCAAAAAAAGTCAATGGAACTTTCATCTTTAGCTTTTGCATGATTTTTGCTTTTCTTAAATTTTTTTTTTCAATTATCTCAAACATCAAACTTTTGTTTTGCTATGATGGACTCTACATTTCCACCATAGTGCCGTCCACCAACAAACCCATAGATCATCAGTTCGGGTCCATGGATTGTTTACGACTCATCAGGGTGCTGGAAGGGAGAAAAAACAGTAAGCAGGGAGTACAAACGACAAAGTCTAGACAATCATTGTTGGTAGAGTTAACTTTTATAACCGCTTCTCGGTCGCTTGGTTGGTGCTTCAAAAAAGTGAGTAGTTTGGATTTGGATTTTTCGCCTTTCGGTTCATTCATATCGGTATCTGAGATAAATTATATGTGTTCCACATAAAGCGGAATCGAATTCTGGGACAAAACATCATTGAGAGGGTTGGCATTCGGTTTTGATCGAACCAGCTTACTCCCTATCGGAGTGGGTTTACTATCAGTTGTTGCTTTCGTTTTACGATAATGCACCCAACGGGTGGCTCATCAACTGTTGGAAAACAATTCCTTTTAGGACTGTAACCTGTTTTGGGGGTCCATTACTTGCTTCTTACCTATTTAGTGTAGCAAGAACTATAGAATATAGAGCACGTAGTCCTTCAAATGATCAAATTATCATGTGTTTATCGAAATTCCGTTGAATTGTGCACATTACCTAGTGCCTGTTGCACTACTGTTTTTCAACGCCTTTGTATAGTAATATTGAAAGACATGAGACATGAAACGTGAGACGTGGGACCAGAGAGTGAAGTGAGAAAAGTAAGACGAAATACGTCAGAGGTGAGCAATGAGACGTGAAAAGAGCGAAATGCGACTTTAGAAGTGAGACGTGGTGTGCTAAATGGGTCGTGAGGAGTGATGTCTTAGATCTCACATCTCAGGTCTCAGATTTCATGTTTCAGGTCTCCAGTCTCATTTTTCATGTCTCATATCTCCTGCACCAGGTCTCAGTTCTCATGGTCTCGATTCTCAGGCCTCAGGTCTCATGTTTCAAGTCTCATGGTTCAGGGCTCAGATTTCATGTCTCAGGTCTAAAGTTTGATATACCATGCTGAGGATTCATGTCTCACATCTCAAATTTAAGATCTTATATCCTTGTCGCTTACCTCATGTCACAGGTCTCAGGATTCAGATCTCATGCCTCAGTTCGAAAATCTCATTTCTCATGACACAAAAAAATGTAAAAAAAAACTGTGTAAAAAAACCGTGTAAAAAGTGTGAAAACCTATGATCCACTCTGTATACATTTGTTCTAAGGCACCGTCATTGGAATGTACAAAATACGAGTAATGCGAGTGGCGTCATGTTAGTAAATTCCTAAAATTCCCCCATTCTCGAGTTCCTGGTCAATTCCAAGGTAACTAACAAAAACTACTCAAAGGTATTGATTTCCGCCTAAGCTAATTCGATAAGCTGCGAGTGAATCCCATCCACTTCAACTGCCAGGTGATTTTCTTACCTTCTCTTCGGGAATCCCATGATTGACCAGCAGGGCGATGCCCTTCTCGGTCAACGCTCGGAAAAGTTGTCCACCGACTCGATTGACCACGGACCGTATCGGACATTCTTCGGTTCCTGCAAAGTAAAAAAAAAATTATGAAACGTCATTCAGTTGGCAAAGATTCAATTGAACGGTTGAATATTTATACGCCTATTTCAAATGATGAATACTTAAGTTGATTTTAGGTTTGGTACATAAAGGCATTAGAAATATTATTTGAAAATTTACCTATATAATCTACAGAACCGTTCATAATTGTATAGAAATTGTAAAAAACAACACTCTGTGGTATGAGGTATGGTGTTGTTTGTTCAAATTTCAGACCACTTACTCAGCCTCAACCGGGATAGAAGTGTTTTTTTTTGCTATTGCTGTTTTCGCTAGCAATCGTTCGTAATCGCGAAATTAATTTCTTTATAAAATTTATATTCAATCTGTTGTGTTGTGAGCCTACTTGGTTGAATGATTCAACTGAATCAAATCAATCGAAAGATTCCTTTTAATTCAACCACGGTGATTAAATTAAAAAGAATCTTTCGATTGCTTTGATTCAGTTATATTCTATAACTAGGTTGCTTCGATTCGTTATTACTAATACTCCTTCTCGACATCGATAGCTACTATTCCTGTCGCTCCACGTAGTTTTCCCAATTTCACGCTAGATAACGGTTTCGTCATCATATCTGCCAGCATGCCTTCCGTTGGGCAATACAGCTAACTGATGATATTCTTGCTTCGCAGATCCTTGATGAAGCAGTATTTTGTATCCACATGCTTTGATCTTTGGTCCATCTTTTCGTTCTCCACTTGTCGGATACAGCTTTGGCTATGCTCCCGTATGCGAATCGGCAGATCCACTTTCGTCTGGAAATCCTTCAAGAGCTTCGTGATCAATTGAATTTCCTGGCACGCTTCGACCAGAGCGATGAATTCTGATTCTGACAGTGCCACACACGATTTTTTTCTGGAGGAACAATTCACGTCTCCACCGCCGAGAAAAATCAGGAGAACCGAAGTTGATTTCCAGTCCCTAGTGTCTCCAGCCCAGTCAGAGTCGCAGTAAACTTCCAGGCCTTTAACTGTCACTCCCAAATTCGAGTTTGAAACAGGTGCGTTTTCACTATGGCCAATTCCATAGTTTTCTCTGGAACCTCGCTTTTCTATTGCAACATATACATGAAACAAAATCTACTGTAGTCGTCGATGACAATCAAAATGTCGATGACCGGTCATGACCGAAACGTTTACTATAGGGCCGAAAAAGTCGGTGTGCACAAGATCGAGCACAGCACTAAATTTTCTTTCTATCGACTCCTGAAATGGCTTCCGGCTCATTTTCGCCTTCTGACAGCAGTCGCACCAATCTCGTTCTCCGCAATCGTATACATCTTCAGTTCGACCATCAAATTTTTCTGCATCATCTCACCGACCAATGCGGGCTCACGATGTCCAAAGTGGCGATGCCACAACCACAAGTGCTGGCAGTCAACGTTATGGTGATCTTTTGCTACCATAACCACTTACTGCGATGTCTTCACCTTGTAGAGTTCGCCAGGCTTGACTGCCGTCGCCGCTTGTTGGCCAGCGACGAGAATCAAACATCCTACATCGTTTAATAGTACTTCTGCATCTTTTTCGATGCTTTGGTACAGACAGCAGATTCATTGCCAAGCTGGGCACAAACAGAACGTTCCAAGGGTGATCTTCGTAGCTTTTCCATCGTCATGGTAACACAACAATTGACCATCGCCAACACCTTCAACTCCTACGATTTCTCCATCCGCCAAGCTGAACATTTTCATGTCGCTTTCGACAACCTTGTTGAAAAATTCTCGGTCGCCGCACATGTGCCGGGACCCTCCTATTAGCAACATGAGTTTGCGTACTACCCATCAGAGCGAATCGACGCGAAAACTGCAAGTATTTTTAAATCGCTGCCTGCGGAATATCATCCGCGCTTGATGGCCTGGCAACTGGATCTCAAATGAGGAACTACATCGCCGGTGTCATCAAAGGGCGCTAGAAACCGAGATTCGGGAACGTAAGTAGAGATGGATTAGGGAACACGCTGCGGAAAGATGAAAACGAGATTTGCAGAGAGGCGCTAGATTGGAATCCAGAAGGTCATAGAAGAAGAGGCAGACCCAGAAACTCGTGGCGGCGAAGCCTAGCTGCTGAAATCCGAACTGTCGACGAGAATCTTGACTGGGACCAGATGAAGACGCTGGCTCCGGATCGTCAACAATGGAGGTCTTTTACCACGGCCCTATGCACCGGTGGATCGGCGCGGGATCATTAAATAAATAAATAATAAACAGAGCGAACGTTACGGGCAGCATTTGCCTCCATTTGCTCCGCGTTCAATCTACATTCCTTTTGTTTATGGCCACTTTTCTTGCAGAAAAGGCACACCAGCGATTTGTTTTTCTCAGTGAAACTCTTAATCTTCAACAGCTCCAGGTTCAACTCACCGTCTCCAGTGCCGTCGTGAGCGTGTCGGAGTAATTAGGGAGGCTCCTGAGGACCAGCGCGACCATCAGTAGCTCGCCGAGATCCGGTCCAGCACACGACACCTTCGCAAACAGCTTTTCCAGTTCAAAAAGTTGGCTCTACATGTCGTTCCCATCTTTGTACATTTCGTTGCAGATCCTCCTCAGTACCGCAACCTTCGTTTTTTCGTGGTTCTTCTTGAGGTTCTTCCAAACTTTCCTGGCGGTCTCCGAATTGCGTATCACGCCATGTTGCGTATCATGCTCTCGTTTTACGATCTCCTCCCTTCCATACATCCGTCATCGGCGCCGAAGCTTCATCCTAAATGTACCTACTTCCAGATGTCCTCACAATTCAGGAGCATTTCAGCCTTGAATTTCCATACCGAGTAGTTGGAACCATTCAGCTTTACGATCGAAACTTTGTTTCCCTCCATGGCGATTCCCGAAACTTCCAGACTTGACAGCAAAACAACTTTTCAAAGTAACGTCTACTGTGATCTGGGCCAACATCCTATTTATTGAGGATTCAGAGGGCAAGTTATGTTCAGCTGAACTGATTGGCTGTTAACTAAAGACTAAATTCATTTCTGTATATGTACAATTATAGTATTCTATGACAAGGTTCCTTCGATTCGTAAATACTAACAGAAATGTCGTCAGTGATGTCGCCGTCCCTGATGTTGACAAAAACTCCGGTTTGGGGATTCAGCGACAATATTAAATAGGTAAAAAAAGTTTAGTTATGTACGATGCTGTCCTAGCGTAATTGTATGGTAGAATGGTCGGTGGGTGTTTATTTTGAAAAGTAGCTCCCACTCGAAGTCTGTATACCGATGATTATCAACCGGAAAATGAGTCCATTATAATACCTATAAACGACCGAAGAACTGTGTATGGATGTTGATCGGGAAGGCTCTGCTGCTCTTCAAATTACAACTCAGTCGGCATCTATTTTCAATCGACGGATACTTATGCGAGTAAAAATAAACTACCAAACTGGCTCAGCTGGCTACCTCATTTAATGGGTCAGCGATTTTGCGCTGCCAACTCGGCCTGGGATTTAAGCCGAATCTTGCAGTTTAATGAGTTTGCATGCCTTCACTCAAGGTTTGGTTGATTGAGGTGAGGTGTCAATCAACTCTTGATGATGCTCTGTGATGTTCATTTGAAAAATAATCCCTAAAAATTAACACAGTTCATCGAAGCTATCAAAATTCCGTCATAGTTGTCTCGCTAAGTTAGTTTCTTATAAAAGTTTATTGGAACTATAACAGTTCCTTGTAATGGATTATTTCTCTCGCCCAGCGCCACTTAGCAACAGCTCGTGGGTAAGTCCGTGTTGCTTTAAGATTACAAGCAAGTCGTACATTTTTTACCGGTGGCTTCACCATTATACATATGTACATTGTTACAGTGCAAAATAACTCTGTTCAAGTGTTGAGATGGATGCTGCTGGCGATGAACGAGCAAGCAGTTTTCTATACGAAGGATTACACCTAGGTTTTTTTTTACACGGTTTTTTTTACGCGGTTTTTTTTTACACGGCTTTTTTTACACGGTTTTCGGGAATTAACACGGTTTTTTTTTACACGGTTTTCGCGAATTAACACGGTTTTTGAGAGAAAATATTCTAAGTCCTTTTCAAAGGAAAACACTTATACTGTATTTGTTTTCTCCACTCGTGGAGTGTTCCACCGTACCCGATAAAAACAAACACAAATCGTCGCCAGTGTATTGCTATCTTATTCACTCACACGCTCTCTCGCAACACTGGCAAAATTATCGGTGGGCCACCGTCCGTAAGCAGAACTCCGACAGGTCAAAACCAGTGCAACACCGTCCGAATAAACAAACAGTTTGACAGCACCTAGTGGTGCACCAGTGCAACACTAGTGCAACACTCGGCATAAACAAATACGGTATTAGAATCTTTTTGAAGTTGGGAAAATCTTATCTCTTAGACTAAGAACATGATACATGAGACCTAAGACCTGGGACCTGAGACCTGAGACCTGAGACCTGAGACTTGAGACCTGAGACCTGAGACCTGAGACCTGAGACCTGAGACCTGAGACCTGAGACCTGAGGCATGAGACATGAGACCTGAGACATGAAACATTAGAAATTAGACATGAGACCTGAGACCTGGAAGCTGAGACAAGGGATATTAGACTTGATACCTCAGCATGAGACATGAGACCTGAGACCTGAGGCATGAGACAAGAGCCATGAAATATGAGACTTTAGACCTGAGACATGGGACATGAGACATGAGGCATGAGACATAAGACATGAGACCTGAGGCAAGAAACAAGAGCCATGGAACATGAGACCTGAGACCTGAGACATGAGACTTTGGACCTGAGACCGTAGACAAGCTACTAGAATTAGTACCGCGAGAAACAAGTTTAGCTCCGATTTCTACATGCGACCCCTCTAGTGAAAGGGTTTGACTTGTAGATGACGAAAAATAGTGTCGCGACTTCGCTAGTACAAGCTACTAGTGTTAGTACCGCGAGAAACTTGTTAAGCTCCGATTTATACTTGCGACCCCTCTAATGAAAGGGTTTGACTTGTAGATGACGAAAAATAGTGTCGCGACTTCGCTAGTACAAGCTACTAGGATTAGTACCGCGAGAAATTAGTTAAGCTCCGATTTCAACTTTCGACCCCTCTAGTAAAACGGTTTGACTTGTAGATGACGAAAAATAGTGTCGCGACTTCGCTAGTACAAGCTACTAGTGTTAGTATCACGAAAAATTAGTTTAGCTCCGATTTCAACTTTCGACCGGTCAAATGAAAGGGTTTGACTTGTAGTTGACGAAAAATAGTGTCCTGACTTCGCTAGTACAAGCTACTAGGATTAGTACCGCGAGAAATTAGTTAAGCTCCGATTTCAACCTGCGACCCCTCTAGTAAAAGGGTTTGACTTGTAGATGACTAAAAATAGTGACGCGACTTCGCTAGTACAAGCTACTAGTGTTAGTACCACGAGAAATTAGTTTAGCTCCGATTTCAACTTTCGACCGGTCAAATGAAAGGGTTTGACTTTTAGGTGATGAAAAATAGTGTCGCGAGTTCGCTAGTACAAGCTACTAGTGTTATTACCGGTAGAAAGAAGTTTCATTTCCGATTTCAATCTGCGACCAATCAAGTTAAAGTGTCTGAAACAAACAGAACTCAAGGTTAGTTGTGAGATACGTCTCGCTGGTCGAGTGGTTAGCGTGGTAAGACGGTAATCGCTGGTCCACTGATGGCATGGGTTCGATTCCCATCTCGGTATTGGAGTTAAATGTTAATCTTAAATTTTCAACGCAATTAATTCAGTCTACAAAGCCTAAATCGGCATAGACAACGTATGTCTTTTAAACAGAGATACCGTCTGGTGCATCTGGTGCATCATGCAACAGTTTTCAACTTCAATGGCCTTTAAAAACATTATTTACGCAGATAATCATGCCGTTTGTACAACAAAGTTTTAAAGTTGATTGCACTTAAAATTGAGGTAGTCAGAAAAATTATTGGTTCCACCAGTTGTAATGTATTTGTAATGTCGTAATGCATGAAGTACCAATTGCAGTAGTTTTTGGCTTTGTTCGAATTAAATTTTATATTTTTTGAACCATAAATGCTTTTATGGAAAAAGCATGAGGGTTCAACAAACATTTAGGGGTGAAAAACACTGTACCAAATTCTACTAGCTGAAATCATAAAAATTCATGATTGGATGGATAAAAATTTTGAAGTTATATTTTCATTAACCGCAAATTTTTCAAAGAATGCGATGTTTGATAAAAATTTTCGAAAATTTGTAGCATCTTGTTCAAGTTTTCAAACAATCAAAAAACGCACGGGCTCACAGCTCTCAGAGCTCTCTAGAATGATGATTTTACTCAATTTTCAGCTGGATGCTGCAGCTTCTGCTTGCGCGTTTTGATTTATTTTGCCAGTTATTAAAACAAAACGTGATACAAAATATAAAAAATACACCTTAAATACTATTCAATTCCCCGGATTCTCAAGATTACCCCCTGTAACCAATATCACCAAGAAGTCGACCGGTCGAAAGTTGAAATCGGAGCTTAACTAATTTCTCGCGGTACTAACATTAGTAGCTTGTACTAGCGAAATCGCAACTCTATTTTTCATCATCTACAAGTCAAACCCTTTCACTAGAGGGGTCGCAAGTCTAAATCGGAGCTTAACTAATTTCTCGCGGTACTAACACTAGTAGCTTGTACTAGCGAAGTCGCGACACTATTTTTCGTCATCTACAAGTCAAACCCTTTCACTTGACCGGTCGAAAGTTGAAATCGGAGCTTAACTAATTTTTCGCGGTACTAACACTAGTAGCTTGGACTAGCGAATTCGCGACACTGTTTTTCGTCACCTACAAGTCAAACCCTTTCACTAGAGGGGTCGCAAGTTGTAATCGAAGCTTATATAATTTTTCGCGGTAATAACACTAGTAGCTTGTCTCAGGTCTAAAGTCTCATGTCTCAGGTCTAATCTTTCATGGCTCTTGTCTCATACCTCAGGTCTCATGTCTTATGTCTCATGTCTCAGGTCTCAGGTCTCATATCTCATGTCTCATGCCTCTTGTCTCATGTCTCATGTCTCAGGTCTCAGGTCTCAGGTGTCATGTCTTAAGTCTCAAGTCTCATGTCTCAGGTCTCATGTCCCATGTCTCAGGTCTCAGGTCTCGTTTTTTATGTCTTAGGTTTCTAGTCTCAGGTCTCAGGTCTAATGTCCCATGTCTTTGGTCTCATTCTTCAAGTCTCAGGTTTCATGTCTCAGATCTCAGGTCCCTGAACTTGGGTCTCAGGTGTCATGTCTAAAGTCTCAGGCCTCATGTCTCTAGTCTACATTTTCAAGTCCAGGTCTTATGTCTCAAGTCTCAGGTCTCAGGTCCTAAGTGTCAGAACTTCAAAGCTGCAGAATTCGAATGGTCTTTTTTTACACGGTTTTCGGGAATTAACACGGTTTTTTTTTACACGGTTTTCGGGAATTAGCACGGTTTTTTTTTACACGGTTTTCGGGAATTAACACGGTTTTTTTTTACGCGGTTTTTTTTACGCGGTACGTATATCAGTGTAAAAAAAAACCTTACTGTACTCTATTCGTGTAAGAGATCGCGTTACACTTTCGTCAGAACGTTATCGCTCACGTTGCCATACGGCACCAGATCTTCAAGATGTTACTTACTGCAGTCGGTGACGTGCAGTGAGTGACACCCTGTGTTCTTTGCTCATACATACAACTGTGCAGAATCTGGAACAGTGCTCTTGTTACCATTCGAGGAAAGTATACTCGTCATTAGACAGAAACCGGGCCTTCAACAAATTTACACAAAATATATAGTGGTTCGGAAAAAAATAACATACATTCGGTAAGACAAATGCCAAATAGATACATTTTTGTTCGGTAACCGTTCTATTGCAAAAAAAATACTGGTTTCAGAGTTTCCTGTTCCTGTGTAAGGCCTACTTTATCCGAAATAAAAAAAAATCAATCGTAAAAATATATATTCTCACATCTACTAGCGGTTTGCAAATTTAAATCTCCGATTGATTTATACACAACGATGGGCCGTGGGTGATATTTTTACGGCGTGCTTCACGACTTATAAGAAAAAAAAATCAAGTTAAACATTCATACACGTTTCCATTCTCGGACTAATCACTCTCCTTAGATAAAGTAGCCGGTTTTAACGATTGAAACTGACACAAAACTAAAGTGAATTACTTTTATTTACAAATTTATTATGGTGAAACATTTACAATAATTGTGAACAGAAAATCACAGCGTCACGCTATAACCAGATACGAAAGGTGTTTCCCGGTTGTAAAATTTCACAGATCAAACAACCACTTATGTGGGAGGGTGGGAAGAACCGCTTGTTTGGGAAACTCGAAAACATGTGCCTCTATACGTTTGTTCAGCCGCAAAACAATCAATTATTTGGTTCGGCATATCGGGAGCGATGTCAGACTGTGTGACTCATTGAAGATTCACTCATTACACGAGCAAAGGCTGAAAGTTGCAACAGATACCTACCCCAAAAGCCCAGGGACAGCAGCAGCAGCAATCGATGTTAATGGGAAACAAGGTTAGAAGAAAACAAATCGAGCCTCGCATTCGCCATGCCTGATGGGCATCGGCCAAGCAAATAGAATGCCAGATGGGGGCATATCGGTAACGGTCGAAGCGCTTGTCATTTCTCGTGCCAACTGAATGAGAATCGTCGAAACGATCATAAGTACATACCTATTAAGCAAAACAATTTTATAATTGATGTTAGGCTAGTTCAGAGGTTGAAATCTTTTCAATCTCTGTTGTTTACCTATTGTTAAAAAATCTGTAGCTCTGTTGTAAACTATCTTTTTTCTCTTATATCGTTGAATCCTGTTAATTATTAGGAGGAGTAGGTTGAAAAGTAAGAGGAAATTTAGTTAAAAAAGTTTTGATTTACTATGGTTGCTACTCCGTGATCCGAGACCATCAATTTTGTCCAGAGGTGAAATGAACGGTGTCTGGGATCGACAACACATTCACAGTGGTCAGAACCAGTGCTCGCTCTTTTAACATCAACAGCGGCGCCGGCCACGTCCTAGTAGTCAATAGATAGAGAGGAAAAAAGAGAAAGGGATGATAGAAAATAAATTCATGCTTTAGGACCGAGGTTACCTCTGCATTCAAGCGAAACATTTTTTTGTGGATAAAGGAAAAGAATATGCTTAGGAGACACTTTTGACTAGTGTTATGCGATCTGGGTTAAAAATACCATTTCCTATGTTCCTGTCATTTCCTTTCATTTTATAGATTATGTAAAAAATTCGTTTGACTATACATTACAAAAACTACAAAATTATTTCATAGCGTTACTAATTTGGCTTCATCTTATTTCTATTTTATTGGACGCATTTAAAAACCTTACTTATCAATTCAAATTTTGAAAAGATATCTTGTTACTTCAATCTCAAATAATTGTTGTTGAAATAAATTTTTACTATTGAACAAATCAAATATTACTGAAAACCTTGGTTATAAATCGAAAATTTTGAATTAGTTTTGAGGTGAAGTTTTTTTTTTTAATAATTAAAAAAAATTATCAGAATTCATATGAAAGCTACCGTTGCATATCGTTACACACACTTAAATTCAATGTCCGCGAGTTCGAGCCCAAGAGCAAACATCGAACACATTTGTACCGGATAAGTTTTTCAATAACGATCCGCCAACTGTAACGTTGATAAAGTCGCGAATGCCATAAAGATGGTTAAACGACTATAATCGAAACAAAAAAAAAAAAAAAACTTAAATTCAATTCCTTGCTTGAATTGAATTTCGTATTAAACATTGCAGTGAAAGACTTTTTTCACAAAAAAAGAGTTGAGTTGGGGAATATCATTACGTCAGTTATCAAGTGATTTTTATTTCATTTTATTCGCACAATGATTAACTAAACTTGGGACTATCTTTGAAAAGCAAATTTTAAGAACGAAAAAACTTGTTCAATTTTATATACATGCAAAACGATTGTCCAATACCGTCAACTGGGGCAACATGCAACAATTTTCAACTTCAATGGCTTCTAAAAAACTTATGTTCACAGTTAATCGTATCCTTTATGCATCAAAAGTTTTAAGGATGCTGGGGCATCAAATTGGCGTAGTTAAAAAAAATATTGGTTTCTGCAGTTATTTTTAATTTTCTTAAAACATGCGATTTTCACACTCCTTAGAAAATGGGGTAACTTGCAACAAACTTTGTTTTTAATGAAAAATCTTATGAACACGTATGAAAATTCATAGTTTTTAATATATTTGAAATGTCTTAAAGACCATTACGCATGACAACACCAATTGCAGTAGTTTTTGGGTCTGTAAAAACAAATTTTCACATTTTTTCTGAAAATAAGGATGCTGCATACATTTAGGGGTTAAATAATACTACGAAAAGTTCTACAAGCTGAAATCATAAAAATAAATGTTTGGATGAATGAAATTTAAATGTTTACAAACGCGTGATGCAAAACATTCATATTCCAGCACATGGAAACGAGATTTACAAAGTATTTCTTTGTTTTGCATTTTGTTGCATTTAACCCCAGACACCTAACTGAATTTTAAAAATATTCATTTAAAAAAATTGGGTGATTGTTCGAAAAATATTTTTACACCAACAATGTTGGTATAACATGAGGAAACCTGTAAAAAGTTTGTAGGTAATTTTATCAAGCCGATCCGTCATACTGGGTAAAGTTTTTTTCGGCATCAAAAAATGTTAAAATTTGTACATTTATTGCTCGATTTTTCAAATTTTACATAAAAATAAAAAACTTAAGACAACTAGCTTAAGATGCGAGAAATTATGTCATCATCATTTTGTTATCATTCAAAGATAACTTTATTACAATACATTAAATTAAAAATTGATTCTATGTAGTGTTATGTAAATGTTGCATCGAGCCCCGCTGTTGCATGATGCCCCGTTTGACGGTAGTGATGACTGATGTGATTAGGTTTACGAAGAAGACGATTAAGATATCCTATTAATTCGCGATTTACTATCGATTCAATACGTTTTCATTCCAGTTTTAGTTCATTTTTCAAAGAGACAATTAAAAAATTTTACAGATTTTATACGGTAAAGTGTCTTGATAGACTGAGTCGATTTGGGGTCATTTTTGAATTCCTCAAACCCTGGGATTTAAAAAGCTTCGTTTTGGTTCAAAACTCATCCATGATTTTTTGCAGAATTTTTAAGAAACGTTTACATGAGTAAATTTAAATTTTAGATTTGTATAGGAAAATTGAATATTTTGTACTGAAAAAACAACATTATTTTGGTTTCTTCTGTGGAACCGAGCCTGCTATTAGTTTTTGTGCCAATTAATAAATTCTCAAAAGAAAATTTTTCGCTGAACAACTTTTACGAAGACCGAAACTTCGTATCTTATTAGACAAAAAAGTTATTAACTTTTTAACAAAGGTATGTCTTTTGACATTAATAAACAATAAATTCAATTGAAATCACTGCTGGGTGCCTAGCGAGGTATTGCATGATTACTTTTCATGCCATACTTCGGGCACAAGCGGAGATTGCAGGTTCAAGTCCTGCCGGTGAGCCGTTGTATCTTTTTCGAAAAATTCATGATTTTTACGTCTTATGTTCTTTCGTTCTTTGATACCTCATGTTTCTCTAATTCTTTCCATCACCTACGAAAATGGAATTTTTCCACTTTTTCGCTATCAAATTTGGCAGTAGCAAAAACTTTCCACTTCCTATTCAAGCAACGCCTACTATCTATATCAAATATGTGTTTCAGATAAATTTGAATAACATTTCAACGGATTTCATTATAAAAAAAAGTCAGCATGTTTTAAGAAAAAATAAACGATAAATGAAATCCAAATTTTAAGACACATGGAGGCAGCTACTTTCGAAAAAAAAATCCGCTTCAATGTTTTTCTTGTTTTGTGACAATGTATTTTTCGACAATGAGCGTTCAACGTCTTCACCAATTCGCTTGCCTGCTGCACACAGTAAGTTGTTGCCTTAATTTCCAGCCAAATAAAATAGTTTTCTTGAATTTTCAAATTTTTAAACACCAAATAAACTAAATTTTATACTAATTACACAAAGGTTTTTCACGCAGTATCGAGTCCTCCGTTTACATGTACGATTTGAAATATTTTCACTCGAATAACGTGTTTATTCGCGAGAACCGGTGCATATGGCAAAAAAAAAACCGTGTAAATAGAAGTCATGTAAGAAAAACTGAGCAAAATCAATCCGCATTAAAAAAAAACCTTAATGTACTTAATGTAATATCCGTGTACCTACTCTTACACTTTCTGATGTTGATGTCTATAATGCCCTTATAGCAGTGAACGTTTCGAAAGGACCAGGACCTGACAATTTGCCACCCGCCTTCGTAAAAAACTGTGCCTCCGCAATAGCAATACCTCTAACAAGGATTTTTAATATGTCCCTGTCATCTGGAGTTTTCCCGCAGGCGTGGAAAATAGCATCGATCACACCTGTGCATAAAAGTGGCAGCGCTCATTCCGTCGAAAACTACCGTCCGATTTCAATCCTTAACTGTTTTGCGAAAGTACTTGAATCTTTAGTGTACGATGCTATATATCCGTCCATAGCTCAGTTAATTGATGGTGCTCAACATGGATTCATGAAAAAACGTTCAACAACCTCAAACCTTATGGCATTTACAAATTTTGTGTTACCAAAACTCGAAAAACGTCAGCAAGTGCAAACTGTATACATCGATTTCTCCAAAGCTTTTGACCGCGTTCCTCACATATTGGTAATAAACAAACTTAGACACCTTGGACTTCCTGAGTGGATAACAAAGTGGCTTGCTTCGTATTTGAACTCCCGCTTGGCCTATGTTAAAGTCAACTCCTTTTGCTCTTCGAAGTTTTTGATAACATCCGGTGTTCCCCAAGGCAGTCATCTAGGACCGTTAATATTCATATTGTTCGTTAACGATTTATGTGACATGTTGACGTCGCATAAACTCTTTTATGCAGACGACCTAAAGCTTTTCCGACAAATTACATCACCGCTAGACTGCATCATGGTGCGGTTTGAATGGAATGTTGGTGAACGTCAAAAAGTGCAAAACAATGAGTTTATCAAGAACCCGCAACGTGCATCAGTATAGCTACACAATGGGTAATACCGTTCTCGAAACTGTTGACACAATAAAGGACCTCGGTGTTACCTTCGATAGCCGGTTGAGATTTCACACGCATATCACTACAATAACCGCCAATGCTTACGTTATGCTTGGTTTCCTCCGTCGCTACACAATCCATTTCAACGACGTGTATGCACTTAAAACACTTTATTGTTCGATCGTCAGAAGTATACTTGAATACGCAGCACCCGTTCCAACTGACTTTGAGTCAATCTCTCGAAGGAGTCCAGCGAGCGTTTGTTCGGTTTGCTCTTCGGAAACTTAACTGGAATCCCGAAGTCAGGACTCCCTATGAACATCGATGTAACCTGATTCATCTTGAAACGCTATCCCGTAGAAGGAAGTTCCTGCAATGTTTATTCACATTCGACTTACTGAGCGGCAATATTGAAAACAACGATCTCCTGGATTGCATAAATTTGTATGCTCCTACACGCCCGCTGAGGAACCAAATGCTTCTTTGGATTCCATCTCATCGAACCACGTATGGCTACTACAACCCAATAGACACATGTAACCGTTATTTTAAAGAGTGTGTTAGTATTTTTGATTTTGGTATATCTAAGCAATCATTTAAAAATAGGTTAAGGCATCTCTTAGAACAATAAGTCTGTGCGAATCAATATTTTTTCGAAGACTAATAAATAAATAAATAAACTTTCTATGAGCAACTTTGGTTGATTGTATACATATAAGTTTGGTTACACAATTAAGATGTTTCAAGAGTTTCATAAACGCTATTTTCGGCTGTGTCCCGAATTATTGATTCCGGCAATCAACTGATCCATACCTTTCTGTAAGAGATAACTGCTACCTCCGACAGACAAGCAAATCTTACAGGCAATGCGCTTATAAAACCGGCTTCAACCACGTAGAGGCGTACCCGCTCTAGGTTTTCAATTTCAACGTTTTTCAACAAACCAACTTTTGAATTTTGGTAGTCCAGTTAAAGAAGTCTCCTACAACTAACCAACTCATATCGCGGATACTCAGAAACTCGCCCTCTAAAAGGAGAAAAAACGATAATGAAACTTCTAAGCGACTTCTTTCAAGAAGGATCTTTACGTTCGATAACTACTTTCTAATAAACCTTCAATGAATCTTCTAGGTATTGTACAGAACCTGTTTGAGACTTTCAAGCAACATGTCAAATATTTCTGTCATATAAAGGGTGATACGGTCAAAATTTGGTCAATATCAACTTGACGTATTTCTTTCAATTTTGCATTTAAAAAACCTGAACACCCCTCATTTTGAAGGTGTGTTTGTGTGTAGAATGTTGTTCCTATTTTGATTTTGGAATTCACTCTTCAGTTGTCAAAATGCCGTCCAAGGAAGAAGAGCATCGTATCACAATTTTGCTCGCGCATCGCGAAAATCCGGGCTACTCGCACGCAAAGCTGGCAAAATCGCTAAAAGTTGCCAAATCAACCGTTACAAATGTAATTAAAGTGTTTGGGGAACGTTTGTCGACAGCCAAAAAGTCTGGATCGGGGGGAAACCGGAAGCCGCTGAGACGACAAAGAGAGTTGCCGGTAGTTTCAAGCGAAACCCTAACCTATCTCTCCGAGATGCCGCAAATAAGCTGGGTGTATCGTCTACAACTATGCATCGAGCCAAAAAACGAGCCGGACTATTGACTTACAAGAAGGTAGTGACTCCAAATCGCGATGATAAACAAAATACGACGGCCAAAGCGCTATCCCGGAGGCTGTACACGACTATGCTGACGAAGTTTGACTGCGTGGTATTGGACGACGAAACCTACATCAAAGCCGACTACAAGCAGCTGCTGGGGCAGGAGTTTTATACGGCAAAAGGAAGGGGAAAGGTAGCAGATATTTTCAAGCACATGAAACTGTCAAAGTTCACAAAGAAATATCTGGTTTGGCAAGCCATCTGTACCTGTGGCTTGAAAAGCAGCATTTTCATAACTTACGGGACTGTCAACCAAGAAATTTACGTGAAAGAGTGTTTGAATAAACGTCTACTGCCTTTCCTGAAGAAACACGGTTGTTCCGTACTGTTTTGGCCGGATTTGGCATCTTGCCATTACGGTGAAAAGGCCATGGAGTGGTACGCCGCCAACAACGTGCAGGTGGTTCCCAAGGACAAGAACCCACCCAACACGCCAGAGCTCCACCCAATTGAGAAATACTGGGCTATTGTCAAGCGGAGCCTAAAGAAGACCAAAAAAACTGCTAAGGACGAGCAGCAGTTCAAGGCAAACTAGCTTTCTGCGGCAAAGAAGGTGGACAAGATTGCTGTACAAAATCTGATAGCAGGGATTAAGCGTAAGGCCCTATATTTTTCCTGATTTATACTAATTAAACTTGAAAAATAAATTTAATTTGATTTTTTAAATAAACGATTTCATCGATTTACACGCGTTTTTCCTTGACCAAATTTTGACCCTATCACCCTTTACATTCGAAATTGATAATCTATGATATTTTTATATTTTTCAACGGATTTTCTACCCTACCCGATCAGGAGAGCATATCAAAATAATAACTCAAGCGTATCTCACCAAGATATTTACATTTGATTCAGTTATAATTAAGCACTTCAAATTTTCGATTTTAAGTTTCTCCAATCTGAATTATATCTTATTCTGATTGACAGACTTGAATGGGGTTGAGCTCATTTTTAATGATCAAGATTTTTTTCGGGTTGTCCTAAAAAAAGATTATATCTTATTTTGATATACGTACAACTTTTTCTGAAACACGGACATCGAAGTCAACGGCCCAAACCGTACGTTTATGATTTTCGCCCAACAGATTAATAAAATTGAATCCAAATTTTGGGAAACCAAAAATGGAGCATGGTTTTAGCAAATAATGTGGTTTATTGACATTCCACTAGAAAATTTTCTCGAAGCACTCATATCTTGATAAGTTATAATTTTGATAGGTTTTGTTCTGCCCAATATCAAACTATGCTATCTGAACGAGATATAATCTTGTAAGGAGCATATCTGAAATTGATATAATTTAGCTATGATCGCATAGATTTTTTGATATAATTTGAGATATTTTAACATCCTACAGGTACTGAATAATAACTCATTTAGATAGGAAAAATATTAGTATCAAAATATCTCATCTTGATATAATTTAGTTTTTCCCTCCTGATCGGGTAAACATTCAAATACATTCTCTTTAGTAACTCTAAGATCGAATGTTTTGTGTGCTCGAACCACCCTTCAAACCGAATTGATGGATTGCCACCATCAACATACCCAGAGTGTCTGGTGATCGTGATTCTATCAACAATCGTCATACATATGCATTGCTAACAATCAACAGACATGAAACAGCAGCTGCCGATCGTGCATTTATCTGGTTTTTGCTTTTTATATAACCACCCTGGCCGCCGATGGGCTTCCAAAGGGGCAGTTAACATGATCGGATGGTTGTGTACATACCATTCTCCACGTCTCCCTCCCAGGCAACGAAAACCGCCATGGCTTCAGCAATGAATCGATACGCTCCAAATTGAATTATCATTTATTTTTATCAGGCCGATCAATTAGATTGACCCGCACGACCATGTCAACTGTTCGTAGCGACTGGGGTAAAATTTATAAGGGGGTTTGATTTAAGGAGAAGTCAACGGTGTAGTTCGACGAAGAGTTAATTAGAGCGGCGGAAGATTTTATTAATTTGAGATTTTTAAGCTATTAGAGATACATACTTGAAATTTAAAAAAAAAAGAAAGTAAAATGCAAAACCTATTGCCTCTAAGCAGTTGGCTAACGATGAAATTATGATAAACTAAGAACTGCAAACATAATGTTTCAATTATTGGGTATCAATTGTACTGAAAATAATATCAATAATCAATTTCATCAATGATAAACACTAATCAATTTTTAATCCATGTCAAACTTCAAGAAGTGGTCCTCAACGCCTTTTGCAATTGCTTCAGTAAGAGGCCCCATTAGACTTAATTATCGTTCAGTTATCTACTTATCACAGGAGGAAGACATTCGAAACTCGTTTGTACTCAATTCGAACATTCTCCCCATTTTGTGGTTATAATGTGCCACATCTAGATATATCTATGTACCTTCCCTCTTCTGCCAACAACAAATTTACACATCGAGCACGTCGATTGGTCTACTAGAAGTGACTCGGCTATAAAACGCGTATTTGCAATTGATGTTTATTTTGCATTTTTGTACTCGAATGAATATGTATCAGTCATTTTGTAGTAATAACTCGGACACCACAAACTTTACTGCTATACGACGAAAAGCCGCGTTATTCACAGCTTTACAATATGCTGTTATGAATGCGTTACCATGGTATGCGTTACAAACTTTAGCTAGATGATTCACTGTTCAGTGCTGTGCATTTGGCTGATTCGAATCTATTTACTCGCCGGAAGTTGCAATTGTAGCAAAAACGTGGCAGGCGAAACAAACCTGAATGTGTTTTATGAACTAGGTATTATATTGAAATTGAACTTCTATGATTCATGCAGGCGATTTCAAGATTGCTGCAACAGTAGATGCAATAACAAATATGTGCATGGGTTTCACAGACTAAAAAACTGTTGGTAGAATTTCTGCTTCCTCTTATTGATTCTGGAAAACCTGATTTAAAATTCAGAACTCTGTGCGCCTACATGATCGAAAACTGGTAGAAAGATTCTTTTTGATTCAACCTAATTAACCACGGTTATGAAAAGGTTTTGTACCGATGTAGGGGGAGGACCTTAATATCTCCCTTCATCTACACACTATCAATTTTTTGGTGTAAATTTATGTCAAATTGGATGCACATAATTGAAGCATCACTTTTGACATAAAATTAAACTAGAGAAAACAGAGACGCTTGATGCCATAAATTTTAAGACCGAAATTTTATGAGGTTTTCGACATAATATTAAATCATCGATGATGTAAATTCTTGTGAAATTGGACGCACAAAAGTGAACCATCTTTTTTGACAAAAATTTAGATCGTTACAGAAATAATGTAAAGTTATAACTAATCGATAACACTCACTGATGAAGATAGTAAGTTGCTACCGAGATACTTCAATTCAACGTTAGGCTGCAGAATCGGTGTTTCAAGTTCGGTGGTTTTAGAACTAGTAGAACTACAAACTGATGTGTAATTTTAAATTCTTTATTCATGTTTAACTGTTTTATTTTATTCACATCGCTGAATAATTCACAGAAGTTTAGTTCCATGATAGCAAACAATTGATGTTCTACGAAAAACTTTATCTTTGAGGACATTTTTTTACAATTGTTTCAAAAACTGCACAATCATAGGAGCTAAAGAACTCAACTTTTAGTTATTGTTTTTACAAACTTCAACATATTTTTCTTAAATTTAGAAGTACATTAAAACTACCTCATAGCTATATTTTTTTAACTTTTGTTGAAATTATTCCACAAATATTTCAACATACATTGAGATATTTCAACTTATACGAAAAGTACACTATGTATCCATGTTTAAAAACTGTTAACCGAAAAATAAATTCGAACAAAAACTTGTTTTATAGCTAAATTGGACCTCAAGAATGCGTTTTCCATCGATAGCTCAAAAATGATGATGGGACTGTACATGGGACTGATATGAGAATAGGGACATTGTAGCTCTTAGACCTGATTGCCAATAATTCTTATCGATCTAAAAATACATGGAACAAGGATTTCTAAGGCTACCAAAATAACAATTTCTAGCTTCTATCTATACCATAGATCGGCAACCTTTTGAGTAGGAAGAGCCAAAAACTTCATATTTTCAGAATTTTAAAGAGCCACATTAAAGATTTATTTATTTTTTTTATTTAAAGTAAAATTTAGATGAGTGATCAATAAACATTGGTTTTCCGAAAAGTATTTAAAATCCATTAGAGTGTTCTTACTTGAATATTTCTTTTCAATCTATTTCTTATAACCAATAAGTACATGGATTCTTGAATTGAATTTTTCATTCAATCTCAATGTTGATTCGAGTTTGAAAACCTGTCAAACTTAAATTTCAGATTTTTTTTTGTACGTTTCCAGGCCGGGAATATCCGGGCATTGGGTTTCATTTTACCCTCAAAACCTTGTAATAAATATACGGACAAATTCAGCCAAAATCTCGGTATTTCTGATTTTACCTAGGCGCAACAGCGGCGTTCAAATCGTATCTCACAATTCCACAAAAAGCATGCGAATTTAATTGGCTAAAACCAGTTGAAAATTTGGAATTCATAAAAATTGAACTAAACCGGGAAAAACCTGGCCTTTTTCCACGATATAATTTTTCTTCGAAAATCAAGATTCCATCAATCTGGAATGTTAATGAGTTGTCTATTTTCAGATACATTAAAACGATCGTTTTAAATTCAAATTATTAGGATAGGATTGAGGTAGAATTTCCAATATTTGTATGTCATATTTGTTGATATGTTTCGAAATGGTTGATAATTTCTAAAACGAATTAAGAAATTGCAACAGATCAATTTTCATAGAGGGCAAAAAGTGATTGTGAGTTCTTTAAATACAAAATTTTATGAGGATTGATGTTTGATAACAAAGCAGTGGCTAAGAACTACTTTTTTGTAAATGATAAACTTTGTTTTTTTTGCTACAGTTCAACTTTTGTGTGCGATTGATTAAAAAAACACATTTTGGAAATAAAATATTTGAATTAAGTTTTTGTTATTATTTACATTTACGGTTAGGTCAAGGTTAGAGACTTAATTTTTCTTTAACCTTAAATTTTGAGACAACACAAACTAAAATCAAATTATGTACTACCAAAAAACATTAAAACATAAAAGTTTAGATGTAGCATAAAAAAAAGATGTAGCATAAAACATAAATGTTTAGATGTAGCAAACAGAAAAATCATAGTTAATTATTTACTTAAAAAGTAGATCTAAGATAATCTTAGATTATCTTAGATCTAACTTATAATCTATCTAAGATTATAAGTTAGATAACCTGTGTTTTGTTGATAACCAAAATGACCTACATCAAGTTTCACATTTTTAACATTCGCAATTATTCTCTTGTCCTATTGAAAAATGTTTAGTTGAAATTTCCAGAATTTTATAAGATTCCATCAATCATTTCGTAAAATATTTTCAACTTTGACGAGTGAGTAGGTAATAATTAAAAAAAGTAAAGCCATCTCAATCCTATGATTCTTTTTTAACACCTCATTTTGAACCTTTTCAACTTTTCTTTGTTTTATTTTGAAATTAAGAGTTAATCACTGTCAATTTTCTTTTTATTGATTTTTTTTAAATTATGTTTCGAAATTTGAAAAAAATATCGTTGAATTGATCTTGCTAGTTAAAATGTATTTACTCTTTTTTATTTGTCACGAATTTTCATAAGAGCTACGAAATCACATAATTACAAATTTATACTGATCGAACCATATTTTTTTCAGTTAAATCTAAGCTTAAGCAAGCATAGATGAACCAGTCTACAATGTATTACATTTCGTTCTTCATTCAATGCTCAATCCACAATACTCAAGAATCACTTGTGAAATAAAATGAGATTTTTTATTTTTCCAGATGCATAAAATGCTGAAGAGACGTTAGCATGATGTCATGAAATTTGGGAAATCTTAATTTGAAATGACATATAAAACCAGTATAATTTTTGAAGTTAAAACTAGGGAAATGCAATGGAAAAAGCTTGATAATTTAAAGAAAAATGATTTTTCTTTTTATTTGTTAAGTTTTTTTTTTGCCGGGGAAGAGAAAAAATAAATATATTCTGCTAATGTTAATACGTTCAAATCTTCCACTTTAACATTATGCAACGTATTCATTGAAGCTTGGTTTCATTTTGAATTTTCTTGACCCGATGTTTGCTCAAGCATTACAATAAAACCATTTTTCCATGTGTCCCAAAGACAATCCATGTTACTTAATGGTGAACAAAAACAGAACTAACAGAAATATACAAGAGTTAGAAGAAAAACTCTTAAGATTTTAACGTTCTTTTTTTCAAACCCCAGGTTCGAGGATCATTCATATGCTTCTTTTATCAAACAACAGCAATAAACCTTTAATGTGGCTCTTTAAAATTCTGAAATTTAAAATTTGTAGTTTGTGTCTCCGATTCAAAAGGTTGCCGACCACTGTTCTAAACAGCTAACATTAGTATGGATTGTTAGATTAACATAATTCGAAATGTTCTGCTCAAAAAGAAGTTTAAAATAATGATTGACTTTGATTTTATGCCGATTTTAGTAAACCCCAATCAATATTTTCGAATTAGAATCCCTTCCATGTAATTTCTATCTCTAATTTTAATCATTGTGAGAAAATTTCGTTTCTTCGTGCTTTTGTCTTTTGAAAAAAATATTCGTCAGGATTGAACCACAACAATTTCATATTATGTTATCCCGGTGATTAAAGTAACTCACTCCAGTTTACGGTATGATTGCATTTTTATTTTCCAATGAAACATTCAAAAATCTTATTGCCAGTCTCCACACATCACGGACTTTATACGAGATATTTCATATGATATGAAAGCATAACTCATTTTTTTTGTCAATTTAATAATCAAACTAACCCTAATACGTTAATATAGATATCCTTCTGTTAAAATCACTTAAATGATTTTAATTTTAAAACTTATGCACAAACTCAAATCCTCGTCAAGGGAAAAAATGTAACATAAAATATTATTCTAAGAAACTCACCACAATGAGCCAGATCGATGATCGGGATCTGACTTTTAGACAGCAAGGTGTCTACCTTCTCCTCTCCGGCTTTGCTCTTAAGCATTTTGTGTTTTTATTGTGCTATGTTTTATTATTATTATTTCTCGTATCCTACTCCGAAGCAACAGTTTGCGGCTTTTCTCTTCGTTCCAACCTCACTCAACTCCCACAACTTCAGCTGGTTTATGCTCTCTTTATGTTTCAGGTATCTTGCAACATACACACCAACACACGCGACTGAAATAATGCAACCGATGCTCTCGTTTTATGCGCTTACCGTTCATTCACCGAACGTTTCACGAGAGCGACTTATTCGAAGACGTTTGAACTACCCCGGAATTCCCACAGAGAGTAAGACTGTAATAAAAACACAAAGACGATTTCTTTCACCCTTCGGGCAAGCACTGATCTTCGAACCGATGATCCTTTCCACTTTTGCTGTGAAACTATTCCATTGGGCGGACTCTTGTCGAAAGTTGAATCGATCACCCGTGGCCTTCTGTAGTAAGGGACAATCAATTTGAATAGCTGTCGTGAAATCACTTGGTAGTTGTTTTGACTTGTTACCCGATCTTCATCGACCTCGCCAGTGATTGATGATGAAGATCACCTCGGTCAAGAATGAACTTTCAAGTGTGTTTTTCCGCTTCTCCAATAGGTGTTCTTTTTTCCTGACAATTTGAAAGCACTTTCCATTTGGTGCGGTTTGAGCGATGGTTTCTGCAAGCGTTGCGAAAACTGCGATCACTTTTCATTCGACGTCTTTCCACGATTACACTCAGCTACTCCACGTAAGCGCGCCTCAGTAAAAGCGATGATGATCTATGAACTGTTTGGACTTGAATCAACCGTGTCCCGTGTCACTTGCGGTCACTTCGCTCCCCTCTCTGTATCCGTATGCGTGACAGATAGTCGGAGGGTTGTGATTCAAGCGAAGGTCTCCTACCGATGTACCACCTACTGTCGGTTCGGTTTAAACCTGATGCGAGACGACGACGACGTCGTTGACTGTACACTTCAGCTTGAAACGATCGACTGAGCTTGACCCACCACAAACACTCTTACGATATAGCATTCGCTGCGCAGCACCAACTGATGAATGAACGTTCAGTCCTATCGACCACTGACTGTATTGGTTTGGATTCAACGGAGAATCCCTGTCTCTCTAGCTCTCTTTCTCCGAAATAAGTGGACTTACGCCAAGTGACAGCGTGACACTTTTGGTAGAATCCATTAATCTCCCCTGTCGCGAAATCGTAAACCCCTCACTAAAAATGATAAGCATCGTGGAATGTCTTACTCTAACCAGAACTGATAAAAACCTATACAATCCATGGTAAATACTGTAGGAATATTGCTAGCGCAGAAATTCTCTCATTGAACGCTTTGTACAAGCAATTATCGTTGTAGACATCTACATCATAGATAGCCACGGGTGGCGTATAGATGAAAACCTTGAGGTGAAAATCTCCGAATGGACTGTGAGTGACTCACCACACGATCCCCGGCCAGAGCCTTCGACAACTTCCAGATTACGCGATGGTCTTGAACGTAAGCTTTATCATTGTGATTAAAAGTTGTAGTGCCCGTCTAGAAAAAAAAATCTGTTATTGCTCAGGCGGGTGTAACTAAAACACACCCTCTCAACCAGAAGTGCCTATACAAACCGGTTTATCTGCCAGCATTTCAATGCGATTAGTGGCACAATTAATGCGTTACTGCTAATTGGACAAATTTTCAAATTAATCATTTAGAAGTCCCTATTTAAGCCACTCGAGCCAGCTTTAACCAGTGCGTAAATGAACCACACCACGCCGGGCGTTACATTAGTGGTGAGCGCAACCTGACCTGGTTAAAACTGATGGAACACTATAAATCTCTATTTTACAATATCACAATTCACAACTTAATAAATCTCTATTTTAAGCTACATGTTTTTTATATTATGCATCAAAGGTTGTATTTTCAAATTTCTCGAGATTCCCACAAGCCCATTTGGATCCTTCCTCCACTCCATACGCTTCTATTGAAGTGGGAGGGACAGTTTATCCTATTGATAATTTTGTTTGCATTATTTTATCAAATTCTGTACGACTTGTTTGTCTAACTCCCGCGTATGTCCATCACCGTACAATTTTATATCTGGTATTTCGTCAGATCTTCAGTATATGCTCCCTTTAAGGATAAGTCATTTTTTCAAATTGTCTCTTTAACGTTTTGTATTGTCAGTTTTTTTTAAAGTTTTTATGTTTGAACTGTCTTTGATAATCTGCGGCAGGCTGTTTTACATTTTTAGACCGTTGTAGAAAACTGATAGCTTTGTCATTTCCTTTCTCGTATTAGGAAATATGATGGGCTCTTCTCGTATTGTAGCTATGTCCATCGTTGCCGTACTGCAGACCGTCCATTAGGTAAGCCGGTAACATTCCGTTCTTCATTTTATGTATAAAAATCTAACTGTTATACGCAATTCTCTGTTTCACTGACAACCATTGAAGAATGTCGAGCATTGATGTACTTGGTGTGTATCTATTGCATCGTTTCACTACTCGCATAATCTTATTTTGAATTCTCTGTAGGCGCTTTGCCTGTGTATCAGAGGCGAACCCTTTCGATCTCACCAACATCGATTGATAACTCATTTCCAGTCCAATAGGAGACTGAATCATCTGCGAATAGCTTCAGACGGCCGTGCTGTAAGCACATTTTCATGTCATTGATGTATGTATAGTATAAATAACAGGGGACCCAACACATTTCCTTGGAGAACTCCTAGGTTTTTTTCCCTGTATCGCGAGTAAGATGAACCATATTTTGTTCGTTGCATTCTTTTCTCCAAATAATTTTGAACCAGCTTAGAATCGTACCATTGATGCCAAATTTTACCAACACTTTTAACAGCAGTAACCGGTCAATAGTTTCAAATGTTCTCTTGAAGTATACATAGAAACACAGCCACTATGTAATTTCCGTTTTTAATATTAATCTTCAAAATTAGAAATATCAGGTTAACTTAAGCGCAGTTGACGAAAACCTTGGCTGGCAGCAAGTGAAGACGCTGGCTCCGGATCGCCAACAGTGGAGGTCTTTTATCTTAGCCCTATGTGTCGGTCAATCGGCGCCAGACCCTTAGGTAGGTAGGTAGGTTAACTGCAGATTTAGTTGAATGCTGCATCCTGAATCCAGACTGTTTAACAATCAACATTTCTTCACACTCAATAAAGCGCAAGAATTTGCTGTTTTACTGCTAACTCTAGATATCACGTCGCCTCTCATGCATTTTTCTGTTTTTCAATAGGAACTACAGTAGAACACTTACACGTTTGAGGTATTATTCCTAACTGCAGACTTGTGTTCATAACATTCTTCAACAGGTTGGCTAATAAACAATTTTCGGGAGACATTTTCGATACCAGCTGTGGGTTTCATATCGTTTACTATTTCGTCAAAATCTTGACTACTTATTGTTTCGAATGTGCGAAATTCTCCACTGTTGTACATACTCTGATCCACGTAGCCATTACAGCTTGCCCGGAATGCTGTTATGAATTTCCATCATCAATAAAGAACTCATTGAACTTCTCTGCTATTTCTGTGACTTCAACTCTGTTGAATGAGACCGAATCTG
Source organism: Uranotaenia lowii (assembly GCF_029784155.1). Lineage (NCBI taxonomy): Eukaryota > Metazoa > Arthropoda > Insecta > Diptera > Culicidae > Uranotaenia > Uranotaenia lowii. The sequence continues at coordinate 179,701,190 of NC_073691.1, forward strand.
TCCTGGTACCATTTGACTTCATCAACTTTTTTATTGATTTCCACAATTGTTTTCTATTAGATTTGTTCCTTTCCAGCTCATCTTAGATAGATTGGTTTTAAAGCTTCATTTATTTTTCGCAAATATTTGTCTCTCACAACTTTGTACTTACGCAAACTTTTTGAACATTTCGTCCTTAAAAATTGTTTGTAAAGCTTGTCTTTACGTATTTTTTTTCATTTAGGCCTCTGGAGTACCATTTAGTAGCGCGCTCAGTACCATGTATTACCATTTTTAACGAACAAGTGTATTAACACTATCTTTCAATAAAACTTCGATACGTCTTACCAACTCATAAAAACCAGCGCATCTCAATGTTGGCAAACCTGCCTCAAGAAGCTGTCTAAACACAATGTTGTTATACTGACTCCAATCATTTAAAATATGATGGATCTTAAGTAGACCATCATTGATACCAAATCCATCTCTCATGACCTTACACCCGAAAATCAGGAATGATAGTCGCGATTTTAAACCGGTTGGTATATTCTTCCCAACTTTTCAAATTTGTGAACACCAAATCTATCATAGAACTGCTGGCTACCGTTGAGCGAGTGTCTTCCATAATAATAAGTCGAAAACCATATGCCTCCATGACACGTTTCAGATCCCTGCTCTCTGCTTCATTGTTGAAATCGCCACAGAAGATGTTATCAATTTCGTCTATAATAATTTGATTCAGCCAACTATTTTCCAGAATATCTAATAACCGAGCATTGCTTACACTCGGAGAATGATAAATTCCTCCAACGACGATTTGCCTTTTTCCATAATTTAGTTTGGCTGCCAGAATCCAAATCATTTCAATACCTGCATTTTGTGAAATGTTGATTTAAAAAATCTTTCGTACGTACATTGTGAATCCTTCAGTATTTCTCGAATGCGCAAACTTGAGCCTCTACGCACACTTCGTCGTGATTACTTAACAAACCGCAAACATTTATGTATAGAATATCTGATTTTGATTGTTATTTACCGTAATTGATGAACATTTTTGCCTTAGAGGATTTTCTTCTATATATTTCGCAATCATAACTCCATGCAGGGTGGCAAATATCAACTTGTTTCTGCAAATCTCACTTCACTGTGCTATTAAAATTAACACAATTTATACACTTTTCACATTGTGCACTGCATTCTTTTGTATCGTGACCTTCGCCACACTCAGCCAACGTATCGGTTTTCTGCAAAATTCAGTGTTATGACCATAATGACCATAACACTGACACAACGCAAAACATTAATGTCTTCAAAAATTTTGCAACGTCCCAACCAATATTTACTTTACCACGTTTTATCAATGTATTAAAAGTTTCTGAATCGACTGCCACAGTAGCAGTCATCGGATTATGCATCCATTTCTTTTTTTTTCCAATATGAACAACTTTGATTACAGAGTCAATTTGACAAACTTTTCATCATCAAATTCATCTTCTTCTGCAAATCCCACAACTTTAATCTTAGGTTTTGCTGGTTGTTATATTTCTTTTTGTTATCTATTGAATATCTCTTTTCCAAAACTTTCAAAGCATGTGCCATAAAGTTATGTGTCTTTTTCTTTGTAGCACATCTCACCAACACTTCCGCTGTTGATTCAATATAACGAACTGAGATTACTCCCAAAGAAACCGGATGTAACGAAGATTTCACATCTTTACATCTTTTACACTCTGTTCTTTTATTGGTTTCAAACGAACTGTTTCCTCCAATTTAGTTAAAGAAGCATATTGTATTTTGCCATTTGATTTCATGGACTTCTCAAATTGAAACTTTGCGAGAGTTTATCCTCTTCCCTATAAATTGATATTTAAAGAAGAACTTCCACTTACCATCTTACTTCTTGATCGTCGAACATTTGAAGGCACTCTTAGCCAAAAAAAAATCTTATTATTCTTTTCAGTGCCAATATGCATGTATGGCTTTGTTGAAAGATATCCAAATCTTGGTTGTTCGTTATCACGTTCCGCTTCATGTTCGATTTCTTACCAAAAAATATCCGGTGTCTGTCATTACTTTCGTCGAACAAATCATCAATTACTACATTCAAATTTCTTAAGATTTTCTTGACTTGAAATTCGGATTGTTCCAGTTGAAGGGTCCATGCTTCCGCTCGGGATATAGCCCTTTTTCCTAAGCGATACTGTCCACCTAATATGAACTTGTTTGATTCAGCGTCAGATCACATCGAAGAAAGACGGCTAATCGAATAAACCTTGCTACACCCCAGAGCATAACCAGAGCTTCCTTTTATGTACATATGGAGATTATACTCTCCTGCAATTGACTGTGCTCTAGATAAACAAGTAATTGCGCTTGGCTTTGAACTTTCACAAAACTGTACTAGAACTGCTCCTAATCCATATGGCGTTGCGTCCACATATAGGTCTGATTTTTTAATACAGTAGAAACCTGCTTAGCCGATGTAATGACGGGGAGGAGCACCTCTAGAACCAAACTTTAAGGTGGCTGTCTCCGCCTTTGTGGGATCAATATAGTGAAGGTTACATCAATAAAAATGACAACTGGCTGTTATATGAACAATATATGAACCTCTTGAGGAAGTGTTATCTGGCGCTTACAATCATTATCAGTGGTACTATGATACATCCTAGAATATAAAAAAAAATATATCCCTATTACTAAAGTGCAATCCGTAATTTAAGCGTTGTTATAAATTTTTGACGGTAATACACGAACTACCGAAAAAGATAGTGAAAATGAAAATGGTGATATCGAATCAAAGACCAACTTTTTGAATAGAAATAAGTAACGGTATAATGACAACACACTTGCGCTGGTGGTTTTAACGTGATCGGTTCCAATTCGAGGAACCCATTGTTGTTATCAATCCTGCATTATCCGCACACTGTTGGACAAATCAACGTGTCCATGGAGAACCTTCCTTTGCAGGTTCTACAAGAGAAAAAAAAGTTATTTCATAAAAATTAGTTTTTACATTAAGTGCCGGAAACTTACCTTGTTAAACTTGTCTCTCAGAATAAGATTCTTTCGTTTCAGATTGTTAGCCTTCTCCAATTCTTTCTTCCGAAGCACCTCCGGTAAGTTGCGCACCTGCCGTCGAGTATTTTCGCGGATGTCCTTGGAGGAGAAGATACGCCTTTGAGCTGCGGAGGAAGACAAAACAAAGTTGGATAAATTTTCTAGGGTCCTATTAAGGTTAAAACTCATTTCACTCATCGTCGTACCAAGCGGCGGTGGTGGAAGTTTTCGGTTGGTATCGTTCCTTTTCAACGAATCGTCCGAGGTGAGCAACAGTAGCTTTTTTCGTTGTTTGTTCCGCTCAGAGCGTAGCTTGTTGAGTTCGTTGATACACTGCTGTCGTTGTTTCATGCGGTTTACCGTTTGCGGTCGATTTCGGCGGAGTTGCTCCTTCAGGGGTAACAGATCGGAATCGGAGTCGTGTTGTTCGCGATGAGATTCTTTTATCGAATTTCCTGTTGACAGGCTGATGTCAGTGGATTCCGCACGGTAGACCCGATCCTTTTCGTGAGTAGATATGGTTGGTTTTTTCGACTTGGAGTTGGAATCGCCCTGGAATGTGATGACGTAAGCGATTGAACTGGGTTTGGCTTGTTGCTGTTTATCCCTTTTGTTGTAGGTTTGTGTACTATGAACTATCTCAGTTTTTCTCGATGCATGAGATTGAGCTGCCGGAATGGAAGATCGTTCACGGCAGGGACAATCACAGGCGCATTGGCAACCGACGGCCGATGGCACTTGGACAGCCGTAGATACTGCTTTCAGTTTAGGTTTAGCTGTTTCGAAAATAGGTTTAGTTCGAAAAATCGATCCGGTAGTTTGGGTGCCTACTGGTTTGGCATTGAGAGATGATTGGGAACTCGACCGCGAGGTCTTTATATCGTATTGGTGTGTAGTTGTGTTGGAAAATGTGTTAGCTGCAGGAATTGACATGGAATCAGATGAAATGAACACTTCGGACCTTGGAAGGTTTGTCTTTCGAATGTTTTGAATATTATACTTTGGATCTGGTCGAATGTAATGATCATGTTTACTCTGCCTGCCACTGTATGGTCTGGTGTATAAATGGCCAGGATCTTCAAACATTTGTTTTCTTTGACGTTGATATACTTCAATAAACTTCTCTTGGCGGTTTTTGATGAATGTGGCCACACTCACATCGGATGTTGGCGTTTCAAGTTTCGAGCGGTTCTGAATCATCTTTTTCATGTGGTAATGAGAGTTCCATGCAGAGCTCCCTGAAGATTCCTTTGTCTTTTCACTCGGCGTTTCCGGCTGGATTGATGTGTAAACAGGAGCACTATTACGACTCTTTTGTTTCATATCTTCAATAGTGTTTTCATAAATGTTTTCCTTCTCTTCATATCCAACCTTCCGGAGCTTTACTTCCACCGGATAAGTAGTACGCATATCTCCCTCGATTTCATCTACGACCCTTTGATCATCTAGTAACAACTCTTTCAGTGATTTCAAATGCTCAATCTTCTTATCAATCTTCATCATTTGGGACTGCTTTTCTTTGCGGAACAGTTCAAATATTTTATCACCCTTAGCGGATGAAACAACCGAACATTGGGTAGTAGGAGCACTAACTGTTTCTCGACCAACAATTCGCTTCTCGGCCTGTCTGCGTCGTTCTAAACTCCGAAGCAGCTCCTGCTGGTTAGCATAATTAAGTTCCGAGTGAGTGATTGGCTTTAAAAATTCGGACATCGCACGACTGACCCGCTGATCATCGGACATAAGCTTTGATGTTTCTCCTTGTTCTTGATGAGGCTTTGGACGGGGACGTGGATGAACCAATGAACTTGTGCCCGACGAGGGCAGTTCCGAGGATCCAGATTTATGGGACCTCTGGTTGGTCGCTTTATCACTAGCAACGCTAGGTTCTTCCACAATTTGCGAATGGGCATCTGAAAAAGGCCAAATATGATAAATTGAAACCGCTATTTCAACACTACTTAGACAATAATATGATCGCGCATCTATATTTGGTGCAATAGGTATATCGTTACGTTTTGATATTCACTACACAGTTGTACTACAAATTTAGGACCAAATCAGTACTAACAAAAAGTCACTCTATCATTGACTCATCTCTGTTGGGATAACTCATCCTAAACAATAAGCTAGCGTGAGGCAAAATTTAGGCCAGTTGGTAATAATTAATGTAAGTATTACGAATAATTTTGAACGGTAGAGACATCAAAGGTCGAAAAAGAGGTAAAACTTAAAAAAAAAACCATCAAATTTTGGAAACAAATCAATAACCTACCTTCTTTTTCGGTCGAATTGTCGTCTTTCGAACCAATGACCTCGTCCTTGTTAACGATCACCTCTTCGATGATCTTTCCGCTGGACACAGTGCTATTCCTATTCGATTCCTGCCGCAAACTTCCTTGGCTACTTTTTCTGCTGCTACCGCTGATAGGATGTTCGCCTAATCGGTCCATTCCTTTCAACAGTTTACCATCCGCTAGCAGCTGGTCCTGACTTCGACCCCGTGGGTCATTTCGCATCATTTTGCGGAAAATTTTATCGATCAAACTCTGCTTCACTTTGGCGGGTAAACTCTGCGATTCGCAGATGGTTCCGTAAAGGGTCATGCCTAGACGCAGCTCTTCATCGAAGTCGTACGGTCGATGGGATGCCGAGGACAGCTGTTGGTGTTTTTTCGATGAGGACGAGGACGAGTTTGTAGAGGATTCGTGGGCCGAGGTGCTGTTTGTCGAGGAAACTTGAAAACTGGTACTTGTTTCCGGTTGAGTTGTTTTAATAGTGGATACTGCTGAGGATTTTTGAGCTTTTGAGTTTCTTTTCTCGATGGGCGCAGCAGTGAAGAACTGAAAACTTGTTGCCTCACCTTCGGTTTCGTCAATTTCTAGATTTGATGGAGTTGGCTCAATTCTGGAAACAGGGTTCTGATCATTTGAGGAGTTGGAGGAGGAAGCGAGCGATTCTGTTCCTATGAGTTTTTCTGAGGTAGTAATTTTCTCGACCTGCATTGATTTGCTTAAGTTTTTTACCAGACTGGTTTGCGTTGACTTAACAGATTTCTTGGACATTTCTTTAACCGTTGTAATTTTTGGTGTACTTTGTGCATCAGGATTCATCATCATTGATGAAATGTCCGAAGTGTTTCGGTACTTTTCGATATACTTTTTGTATACATCCTGCCACCTTTGTTTAATTTCACCCTTCCGTTGATCTTCTTTCGATAAGTTTGAAGCGGTTTTAGCGCTTTTCGGAAGATTCTTAACCACCACGATCTTCTCGTCTAAATTTATACCTTTCTTGGCAAAATATTTTTGCAAACATCGTTTTTCCGTTTCGTTCAAATCGGCCGCCCCACAGAAGTAAAACTTCTCGTTCGAGTCGTAACCAATATCTCCGAGAGAATCCCACTCCAACCGTTGTCGATTGGAAGCAACGCTGCTGACCGGCGAGATATCTCGAGTAGTGTCGATCGTTGTCTCGTCGACATTAAGAAAGGTGGTATTCGATGGTGCCGGAGCCGGTACTCTACCTGATGGGACTGCAGCACCCGAGGGATTTTTGGAAGGCTTTAGAACCGGTCTGATCGGATCTTCTTCGGTTTGTTGTTCGACTGAGCGAGCTTCCGGGAGGGTTTGCGTTGCGGTTGAGTTGATCTCGTGAATCACCGGTGCCGGAGCTGAAAAATAAATGGGGTAAATTTAAACAACTTCAGATTCAAACTTCAAAATCAAATCCCTACCCAGAAGCGCTTTCGAGTGTGGCAATATAAATTCCGGGTGCTTAACGACCGGTGCCGGAGGAAGCTTTATTTCGATAACTGATTCAAGGTTGAAATTAAAGCTTCGTCCGGATTTTTTCTCGACCTTCGATTCCTTGACCACAACGGTTTCTGCCTTTGGTGGTGGTGCCTCGTTCTTGGGTTCACTTTTATTGCTTTTTACTGATTTGCCACTTCCGGTGGAAGCATTTAGTAAATCTTGTTGCGATTTACTTCGTTCCTGGTTCTGTTCCTCCTGCTGCAATTTGTTCAAATTTTCCATAGATCGTCCCAGTTTTTCGGCGACCTTGCACCTTCGGTCCAGCTCATCGAACGCTGGCAGACTTCCATCACTGGACGATCGGGTTGTGCTGGCTCGTAACCGCAAAAACTTTTCCAAATCTCGATTCTGACCGTAGCGAAGATAGTAATCCATGATTTGATCCGTTACACGACCTGTTCCGCTGCAAGAAGCCATTTTTTACAAGGGTTTTTTTACTTACAAACTATGCGTTTTTAAAATCAGCAAAAGCAAAGGCACTTTTTGTCGGTTGAAAATGGGTCGCAATCAATCAAACAGCAACCATGGGAAACGAAATCCGGATCAAGGCGTTAGTATCGAAGCAACCAAAATTCCGTTAGAACGTGTGACAGTTGCATCGCAGCCCGTTCGAGTGCGGGGGTGCGAAATGTGCATTTGTGTGCGGCGGTTTAAAAAAAAGGACAGCAAGTTGGACCATACTTGGTTTTAGCCAGTCGTTTTCGACAAATCCATAAGAAAGAAAAAGAAAAAAAAAGGACGCACCGAAATAAACAAACAAGTTCAAGATGGTACCTTGCAAAGGTGAGTACCATTTTGCTATTGTTAGCGACATCTCTTTATTAGTAGAGGAAACTAAACTACACTGACCGAAATCGGGCTATAAGGTTTATTGGAAATTTTAGTGTTTTTGCACTAAAGGAAAATCCAATACTTTTTACGATTTGTAGAGTTTATATTTTGCATTCATGTGTATTCATGCATTTTCGTGTAGTGTCTTGAATGACTGAAAGAGTTCTGCGCATCAGCTTAAAAAAGAAAAACTAACGATTCCGGAAAACTCCGGGAATTGGACCGGAAAAACCTTGACAGCACTGAAAGATTTTCACACCGAGGCCGACAACAAAGAGAGCGATAAAGGTAAGTGAAAAAAAAACTGTTTTCAGCAAATAATTTATTTATTTCTTAACCCCGTACAGCTCGACAAACTCCATCATCCGACCGGACAAAAATCGGAGCAGTTCCAGCGGAAACAAGGTGAACACTCCGCCGGAACAACCAGCACCACATCATCAAGAGTCACAGCAGTAAACATACTTGGCGGAAGAAAAACATCGTTCAAATTGTGTTTTGGTTTTATTCAAGTGAGCAGAACACACGACTTCCTGGATCGCACCAAAAGGAATCTCCGATGGCCCCTAAATATTCTTCCGAGGTAATCTCTAGGCATTGAAACAGGTAAAGTTTCGCAATTTTCCTTACATATTTTGTTTTTTCTTCAAAAGGAGCACCACGGGCTACGAAATCAGGAGAATCGGACAGAAGAAAAAGCAATGCCTTTACGGAAAACCCGAACGTTAGGAATTCCGTTAAAAAGTGCGGATAAAATGGTTTTGTTCATTCTCCCGAAGTTACCATCTGTTGACGGTAAAGTTGTAAATTTGTATTATTCAATCATATTTGTATACTATAGTTTGTTTTTGTTTTTCAAGGTTGCATTTCGCCGGATCAGCAGAGTCGGGTAAAAAAGCTCTTACCATTCAAGGTGGTCAGTGGTTCAAGAGTCCCCGGAATAAGCTTCAATGGTTCCGAAGACTATCGCGTAGTCCACCTTCTGGTATTAAATTTGTAAATTTTAAAATCTTTTTTGCTATTTATGTTCAATTTTTTTCAAGGTAAGCTTCCGACGTTGCGTTGCTTGATCGACTTTGCCAGAAGCACCTTCATTGATACAAAAAGATGATGGCAGCAAAACTCTAAAACAATTTCGAACACTTGCTCGGGGATAAATGCTGCAGGGGTATGTAAAAATTTTTACTATATATAACCAAAACAGTTCTCTATCTTAATCCTAAATTTGAATTCTATTTCTAAATTTTATTCTTATATCTCTCTAATGTTTCGTATTTGATTTGAATCCAATATAGGAATTTCAGAGATCAGAATTAAATATGAACAATCATGATTTCAAAGTAGTCGATGATTCCTTTGAATTCAGTCACAGTATTTGAAAAACCCAAATACTAGTATTTCACTAGCTACTTGCTTGCATCCTCAGTGAGTTTCGTTATTCATTATTTGATTTATTTACTGATCAGAGACGAATTAACTGGAAAAGTCTCTCTAATTAAATTAAAAAAAAAACATTAATATTAGTATTTGGGTTGTTAAAATACTGTGGCTGAATTCCAAGGAATCATCGACTACTTCGAAATCGGAGTTTCATTCAGCTTAGAGTTTCTTGAAACCTGCTCTTTGAATATAAATAAACAATCAGAAATCAGATTGAATCTAGTACCGTTTGTATACTTTTGAGTCCAAATTTAAAATTGACGGTTATGAACTATGATAAATTTACTGTAATCTGTTATTATGATTAGAAAACTGAGAATGGTTCTGTAAACATATTGGAATTAAAGTTATGTCCCAGGAATTTATCATTCAATTTGTAAATTTATAATTTTTATGTCGTTATTTTTATTTCATTTTATTACTATCCAGGTTCACTATGATCGTTCTGCTATGTAGCTTTTCTCTGCTCTTCGAGTTTTTTTAAACCAATCTGAAGCAACAAAATCAACGGCAGCTGCAGCTCCGCATCAACTACGCGTCAGGTTTTCCGCAGTCATCATATCTGATGGTAAAATGTGTCAACTTATCTTATTTTGTTGTAACATAGTTTTTCTTTTTTAGGTAAAATGGTTAAATCTAATAATGCTAGTCATGGCCACTCAACATCAAAAAGTGGTTGGAAAGCCCGTTGTTCAGATTTAGAACGCGATTTAAAAGATTTCACATGAAGTCTGATGTATCTAAGAGAATCTGTAATCGTTTTCAGATGCTTCTGTTCAAATGTATCTGTAATCTGCATCACCCTAGGAGCTCTCTCTCATCAACATCATTTATCAAGCCTAGTGTAGTTTTTAGTGCCTAGTGAGTTTTTCATTCAAATATCGGGATTACATACAATTGGATATAAACAGAGATAGCTATAGGAATACATTGGTATTAATTTTATATAAGAGCGGATGCGCCAAAAAGGTTTTCAGTAAATCGCGTTTTAAGTGGGACAGCTCTATTACCCAGCAAAAATATTATTTTATTTCCTCAATACTTACTCATTCAACCATCCGGCTCCGGCAACGTTAGGAGACCTACTTTTTAATTCAACACGCTTGTCAGTAGGTCTTTCACTTAGCTAACAACTCGATTTTTTTTACATTTGGCGCATTACCAATTTTGAATGAAATTTAAATAGAAAAATGATTTTTAAAATGTTAATTGAGGCTGCTTTAAATTTGAAATTATTAAAAAACAATTCCATAATAATGTTCGGAATTATTTTTAGATATGGATTTATTATTTAAGTTTATGAATTGGAGCTAAATATAATTTGTTAAACTGAATCTTGACTGTGGAATAAAAACTGGAAGTCTCAGATCTTCTAGGAAATTTTTTTAGTTTAAACTATTCGTCATTTACATTTTAAGATATCATATGTGCCATGAATGTCCACATAGTCGAGGCCAAGCCGATATCAAGCCAGGTCGTTATAAAAATCATTCTCTTTGAGGTAGTGATAATTGTTGATAATTTGATTTGTTTTTAAATTTACTTTTTGGCAGTGTACTAATAAAAGTTTTTGTGATCAATAAAATATTATGATGCTTCAAGCCCAGATGTTTCATTTTTCATAACAAATCAATTTAAAATCGAAAGAAGAATTAAATACATTCATTTCATTGTAAAGAATAATCATTTTCATCATATTACAATTAAATTATTTCTACTGTAAATTCCTATAAAATTTATCGGAACGCTAAACTATATGCGCAAAATTTTGCGCTTACCTATAAAAAGTATTGGATTTTCTAGTAGTGCAAAAATACTAAAATTCCTAATACTGTTTATAGCTCGATTTTGCTCAGTGTACTTGGTTTTAGCCAGTCGTTTTCGACAAATCCATAAGAAAGAAAAAGAAAAAAAAAGGACGCACCGAAATAAACAAACAAGTTCAAGATGGTACCTTGCAAAGGTGAGTACCATTTTGCTATTGTTAGCGACATCTCTTTATTAGTAGAGGAAACTAAACTACACTGACCGAAATCGGGCTATAAGGTTTATTGGAAATTTTAGTGTTTTTGCACTAAAGGAAAATCCAATACTTTTTACGATTTGACGGTCGAAATAGAGGTGATTAATTTTATAGGAAATTTCAATGAATTTCAAAATTCTCCAGGATGATTTAATTTATTATTTTAAAAAGTAAAATGAATAGTTCATAGATTCCGTAAAACATGCAGTGGTTCAATTTATTCATAAGTTTATTTATTTTTATTCACTGTAGCGTAAAGGAAATACATCATTAAACTTGATAAAACAAATTTAATGGCATAATTGAAAAAGAAAACTTTCATCATATCATGTAAATTTGAAGATTATTACGGATTCAGATCTATATATGTTCTCAGCAGTAATGTCCAGGTTTAAGGATTCCACAGGCCATTTCGTACTCCGTTTGTATGTTGTCACCTGCAAATAATATTTATTGAAAAAAAAAAAACTTATCGTTGAGGAACCTTTTTTTATTTAAACTTACCGATTAAAAACTTTCCATAATTGCGAAGATCTGTTCAACTGGCATCGGGGGCAGGTCCGGGGTTCTTCTGGTTCGGGTTCCTGTAGAGTGTCAGAACCAAATCCCGCGAATCGGAAATTGAATAAAAACAGCGGTATTCATCAGCTTTTTCAAATTTTAGCTTAAAAATTAAGCTTAATTATTATTATTCTTCTCATGTTGATGCTGGTTAAGTATGATGAACCTCTTCAGTGAGCATTTTCCGGATCATAATTACGCGCCCGAAAGTTTCTCTGAACAGATGACTAATTTTTATTAATCCGGATGTTCTCATTTAAATAAAATGTGAGCTGAAAAACACAAATTCATTGAAAAAACAAAATTATTATTTAATTTGGAAAAGTTATGTTAACTTACAACGAGTTGTAATATTCTTGAGGATTTTTTTATCACTCATTGTTCAATTATTTGCTGCTGAAGAAGTTTCCGATTCCGCACCAACCTGATAAACAAACATGGGATCAGAAATAGACCTAACCATATTCTTTAGTTCAATTTATGTTCGGCGGCAGCTTATAGTTTAATTTCTCTGATTCTGAACAGGTATCGAAAATTAAACGAACCACTACTGGATTTTCCTGTACATTTTAAAAAGTGTTAAAAGCTATTAAAATTTATTGAATTTTCCAGTATCTTTCACTGGATACTGTCAGATATCGTCGAACTGGTAGAAAGTATTGGATTTTGTTATGATTTTCAATGAATTTACCGTTAGTTTCTATTAGTCATTGTATTGGTAATAATTATTAGAATCATCTTATACATTTTATAGCCCGATTTGGTTCAGTGTAGGTACCAAATCTAGCGTAACATTTAAAAAGGGCGAAACTAGCAGTTAGCTCGAAACGAGAAAAACGCGTTTGAAAATTCGGAACACCTATTCAAATCCTATTTATAAAATCGACCACTTTTTGTTCAACAAAATCAAAAAATGTGCATTATATTCACTTATTGTTCGATGGTTATCAGGAACTTTAACTTTATTGGGAGTATGACATTTGGCATAAAGCCATTTGGCATAAAGCCATTTGGCATAATGCCTTTTGGCATAAAGCCATTTGGCATAAAAGCCATTTGGCATAAAGGCCATTTGGCATAAAGGTCATTTGGCATAAAAGCCATTTGGCATAAAGCCATTTGGCATAATTTCTTTTTTCGTGTGATCACGTTGAGATTAACTTTTCGGACAACGTTGCATGTTTTCTTTTCTTAAGTTTTGCGGCATTGCCGCAAACATCGAGGATGCAAGGGGTGAGGCGGCACAAAGCCGCCGAGGCTCCCCAATCCGAGGAGGCCGCCGATCCGCCGTCGGAAGCGGCGGCCTTATTACATTGGTCTAGGTCTACTGGGGCCTCCTACACGCAGAAAAATATATTTTAAAAATAATAAGATTTCGACCAAAAATAATAAAAACTTTGGTTGGGAAAAAGCCAGAGGTGCAAAGCATCGCATCATTTTGCATGCAGCGTTCGACTTTTTCCCGACCAGATCAAACTAACTTTATCTTCGGAAGCGTCGGCTTGCGAACATAGCACGCCGACTTTTGATTGCAAATGAACGCATCGCAACGACGCTGTGGCACGATTGGTTCAAATGACTGCATCTCTTAAGTTCATTCCGATGCTTTGCGAACAGTTCGCCTACTGATTTTAAGGCGACGTCAACCGAAGGATCCGTTCGTTTGAATTCATCGGGGATAAGTTCAAACAACCTTATCGAGATAGGGTCGTTTGAACGTTCAATTGAATGTTCACTTTTGAACGTTCAATTGAATGTTCGTCTGATGCGTTCGGCAGCCTAAGGCAAGACGCCGAGCCGTGTTTGGATGGGATGGATTATTGATATGGTGCATTGCTTGCGTGTGATGTTCGGTCGTCGCTCGACGATAGAGGGTGTCGGGTGTCTTGTAGCGCGCGGACGACTTGGTAAAGAGAATGAGGCGCAGCTACAGTTTCATTTAACGGTGCAATTTTACTGAATAAAATGCCCGAATAGCAAAGACCATGGTAATAATATATCGTAACAATGATTTTGAATTTAACAGTAAACTTCATAGTGATTTCAAAATATTTATCAACCGGTTTAAATTTTGAAAATACCATGATTTTTAAAGTTACCGTGAAGTATATCATTAATTCAAAATATTTCAAAGTTGCAAATATTTCAAAAACACGAACATCGTACGGTATCACATTGAAATTCTTGTGATTTTTATTGTACCAGTGTTCTTCATGGTTGAATGATAATCCGAACCACGCGAAAATTGGTAATTTTTTGCTTTTTTACACATTTACATTTTTTCGTGTAATGAAATTTTGGCGCTCTAAAAACGTCACTTTCTCTCGGAGGAAGTTAACTTAAATTTAAATTTTCGCGGTCGGAATCAGTGAATCCGGACCAAGTCGAAATCAAGCTGATCGGAATCTGAACAGAAAATGATGGCTTTAAATTCGGTGATCTTGGTAAATAATTTTATTATTTATTCATTTATATGTAGGCTAACTAAACCGAAATTTTTTTTATTCTAGAAGCTGACGGAAATTCAAAGTTCCCCATGGCCAACTTTAGATGTGGGCCGTATACAATGGCTGCGACGTGGACAAGATAGACGTCCGAGGCAAACCGATATCAAACGGATTTGTGGTCTGGTACTTCATGATGTGCAGGAATCCAGCCTTGTCCCAGGATCGGGCAGAAGATGCGGTACAAGAGCCGCCAATGTTACAGTTTAGAAGCTCCGTAGTGCAGATGGTTTTTTATAGCTTCTGGAAAGTGATGATTTTTTTTTAAACAAGACGAAAAATTTGAATAAAAATTGAAGCAAACAAATGAAACCTGTTTATTTCATTCAATAGTAAATATGAATTTAGAAGAAAAAATAACTGAAAACAATAATTTTTACCATGGAATTTCACGGTCCTGGAATTATGATAAATTGTGAATTAAAATTGATGTTCAAGATTATTGAACGATTGAAATTCAAGGGAAAACAATGAACTCCACAGTTTCTTTGAAAAAAGTGGAAGCTGTAATAACCGTTAACTTTATCGTTTTGAGTTTCCAAATGTATGGGAAAAAGTCGATTTTTTCATTGTTAAGTTGCTTAACAACCCCCTTTTTTCATGGTAAATTTTGCTAAAACCATAAATTTCACTGTCCAAAACTATGAATTTGACAGTTTATTCAAGGTTTTATGTACCATGATTCGCATAGTTTCAACTATAAAATTCATGGTTGCGTGAAAATGAAATTCATGGTCTTTTCACAATGTTTTTCTATTCGGGTGCAAACCGCCCAACTACGGTTGGGCTTGTAAGGCTTGTAAGAGATTGTTTATTCTTTTTCATTCCATGTTAGGTTCAGAACTGAAGCAAACCGTCAAGACCCGCGAAATTTAATTCAAATTTTCAGATATCAGATTCAGATTTCAGATTTTAGATTTAGATTCCAGATTCAGATTTCAGATTCAGATTTCAGATTCAGATTTCAGATTCAGATTTCAGATTCAGATTTCAGATTCAGATTTCAGATTCAGATTTCAGATTCAGATTTCAGATTCAGATTTCAGATTCAGATTTCAGATTCAGATTTCAGATTCAGATTTCAGATTCAGATTTCAGATTCAGATTTCAGATTCAGATTTCAGATTCAGATTTCAGATTCAGATTTCAGATTCAGATTTCAGATTCAGATTTCAGATTCAGATTTCAGATTCAGATTTCAGATTCAGATTTCAGATTCAGATTTCAGATTCAGATTTCAGATTCAGATTTCAGATTCAGATTTCAGATTCAGATTTCAGATTCAGATTTCAGATTCAGATTTCAGATTCAGATTTCAGATTCAGATTTCAGATTCAGATTTCAGATTCAGATTTCAGATTCAGATTTCAGATTCAGATTTCAGATTCAGATTTCAGATTCAGATTTCAGATTCAGATTTCAGATTCAGATTTCAGATTCAGATTTCAGATTCAGATTTCAGATTCAGATTTCAGATTCAGATTTCAGATTCAGATTTCAGATTCAGATTTCAGATTCAGATTTCAGATTCAGATTTCAGATTCAGATTTCAGATTCAGATTTCAGATTCAGATTTCAGATTCAGATTTCAGATTCAGATTTCAGATTCAGATTTCAGATTCAGATTTCAGATTCAGATTTCAGATTCAGATTTCAGATTCAGATTTCAGATTCAGATTTCAGATTCATATTTTGATTCAGATTTCAGATTTCAGATCCTGATTCAGATATCAGATTCAGGTTTCATATTAAGCATTCAGTTTTAGGATTAAGGTTAAGATTTTGGGTTAAGATTTTAGATTCATATTTGAGGCCCTTGGAGCCAAAAGGGGTATAAGTGCAAAATGGAAAAAATTGAGTTAACCATCTAGAACAAATCTTCGACTGTCAAACATCATATGCTGTTTTAATCACAATTTTATTTCGCTATTTTCTCATGTTTTGATATTGTTGAAAAAATCCTGCTTACTGAAAATTACTTTTTGTTTGGAGCCAAAGGGGTATAAGTGCAGACCCATTTGCTACCAAGTAATTTACTTATACGGTATAAGTTATACCCCTTTGCCACCAACCCTAACGTCATTTCCATTTAAAGTGTTCATTCCATCGGGATGAAAAAAATATGGAAATTAATGGGCATTTGAAAAGTAAATCATGTTAGAAAATCTACCACCAACAGTTAATCATTTCATTACATTTAGTGATAGTTCTGGTGAACAAAATATTACCAAATTTTTCATTTTTTCTATTCTAACCCCAATAAATGAATTCCAAATTTCTGATTTCGGGTCTTAATCAAATGGTGTACGCCATGAATTTGGGACTCAATATATTTAATCATCAACTCATTAACTCATATATGTTAAACATAAACTCATATATGTAAAACATCAACTCATAATGAGCGGAAGTCCATTTCCAATCTGAAATCTGAATCTGAAATCTGAATCTGAAATCTGAATCTGAAATCTGAATCTGAAATCTGAATCTGAAATCTGAATCTGAAATCTGAATCTGAAATCTGAATCTGAAATCTGAATCTGAAATCTGAATCTGAAATCTGAATCTGAAATCTGAATCTGAAATCTGAATCTGAAATCTGAATCTGAAATTTGAATCTGAAATCTGAATCTGAAATCTGAATCTGAAATCTGAATCTGAAATCTGAATCTGAAATCTGAATCTGAAATCTGAATCTGAAATCTGAATCTGAAATCTGAATCTGAAATCTGAATCTGAAATCTGAATCTGAAATCTGAATCTGAAATCTGAATCTGAAATCTGAATCTGAAATCTGAATCTGAAATCTGAATCTGAAATCTGAATCTGAAATCTGAATCTGAAATCTGAATCTGAAATCTGAATCTGAAATCTGAATCTGAAATCTGAATCTGAAATCTGAATCTGAAATCTGAATCTGAAATCTGAATCTGGAATCTAAATCTAAAATCTGAAATCTGAATCTGAAATCTGAATCTGAAATCTGAATCTGAAATCTGAATCTGAAATCTGAATCTGAAATCTGAATCTGAAATCTGAATCTGAAATCTGAATCTGAAATCTGAATCTGAAATCTGAATCTGAAATCTGAATCTGGAATCTAAATCTAAAATCTGAAATCTGAATCTGAAATCTGAATCTAAAATCTGAATCTGAAATCTGAATCTGAAATCTGAATCTGAAATCTGAATCTGAAATCTGAATCTGAAATCTGAATCTGAAATCTGAATCTGAAATCTGAATCTGAAATCTGAATCTGAAATCTGAATCTGGAATCTAAATCTAAAATCTGAAATCTGAATCTGATATCTGAAAATTTGAATTAAATTTCGCGGGTCTTGACGGTTTGCTTCAGTTCTGAACCTAACATGGAATGAAAAAGAATAAAAAATCTCTTACAAGCCTTACAAGCCCAACCGTAGTTGGGCGGTTTGCATTTTATTCAGTAAAATTGCACCGTTAAATGAAACTGTAGCTGCGCCTCATTCTCTTTACCAAGTCGTCCGCGCGCTACAAGACACCCGACACCCTCTATCGTCGAGCGACGACCGAACATCACACGCAAGCAATGCACCATATCAATAATCCATCCCATCCAAACACGGCTCGGCGTCTTGCCTTAGGCTGCCGAACGCATCAGACGAACATTCAATTGAACGTTCAAAAGTGAACATTCAATTGAACGTTCAAACGACCCTATCTCGATAAGGTTGTTTGAACTTATCCCCGATGAATTCAAACGAACGGATCCTTCGGTTGACGTCGCCTTAAAATCAGTAGGCGAACTGTTCGCAAAGCATCGGAATGAACTTAAGAGATGCAGTCATTTGAACCAATCGTGCCACAGCGTCGTTGCGATGCGTTCATTTTTTCCAACCACAAGTTAGGCGTCGTAGCTGATCTTAACCTTTTCAAGAAATAATCAGCTTGCGACTTTTTCTCGACGACGTTTGCGCTGAACGTTCATTTGCACCTCTGGAAAAAGCACAAATATATTTTTGGCCACACTGAATAAAAGTATCGTTTTGATTTAAAGTTATCGTTTGATTGAAAACGAAATACACCCTTTTTATAAATGATCCATCCTACTTTTCAAAATAATAAAATTTTGGGTAAAACACACAAAAAGTTTTTAGCCTAAAATTAAAAAAATTGGGGGTTGAAAATTAGCAGTTTTGTATGATTCGAATTCATTTTTTTTTTTTCAATTCAAACGAAAGCAAAATTGTTATTGGTTTTCGGATTTATTTATTCGTTTTCAAAGAAATGTTTTATGCTTCATTTATTCGTATTACAACACCATTTTTCATCGGGAATTCTTCGTGTTCCCTCTTAGCATGTTATGGCCAAATCATCCTCACAAATCGCTGGCCAACCCACAGTTGTGTTGTAGCTGCTGTACGAATGTAATGCACCATGGTCCGTCCTACTACACGTTCATTGAAATTAGCCGATTTTTGATTTCGAACTAAACCAAATTTTATTTTTATATAATAAAAATGGAGTGTGTAAAAATTACAATATTTTATTGTTATTTCCGATCGATTTTTTTGTGAAAGCTATCGAAAAATCTGCATTGAAAATGTAAAATAAAATAACAAAACGTATTGTTGTAACCAACCCCCTGTCTTTTTCTGCGTGTAGGTTTACGTGAAAGCTAGGGGTGATCCCTTAGCCCTGTCCGCCGCGCGATAGCGCGAAGGACAATATTTAATAAAAGCTCGAACGCGCAGCGTGAGGAGGCTGGTGTTGACTTTTGTAGAACCGCAAAAAGTAAGGCGTTTAGACCTAAGCTTGAACCGACTCCTCACGCTGCGCGTTCGAACTTTCTTGAAAGTGTGTCCTTCGCGCTATCGCGCGGCGGACGGGGCTAAGGGATCACCCCTAGCTTTCACGTAAACCTAGGAGGCCCCAGTAGACCTAGACCAATGTAATAAGGCCGCCGCTTCCGACGGCGGGTCGGCGGCCTCCTCGGATTTGGGAGCTTCGGCGGCTTTGTGCCGCCTCACCCCCTGCATCCTCGATGTTTGCGGCAACGCCGCAAAATTTGAAAAAAAATTGCAAGTTTATTTAAACAGTCACCACTCGGTACGCTGAAATTATGCCAAATGGCTTTATGCCAAATGGCTTTATGCCAAATGGCTTTATGCCAAATGGCTTTTATGCCAAATGGCCTTTATGCCAAATGGCCTTTATGCCAAATGGCTTTTATGCCAAATGGCTTTATGCCAAAAGGCATTATGCCAAATGGCTTTATGCCAAATGTCATACTCCCAACTTTTTTCACGTAATTTCAGAGATTTTCGAGTTTCGCCCTATTATTGTTTTTGATTTCAGTTACGCCTGCAAGTTTCGCCCAATTGATCGGCCGTTTTTGTTTTGGTTTTGAAGTTACGCCCATTCATCCTACACGCAAAAACTAATTGGGCCGTTTTGTCACACACGGTCAACTCAGTTACGTCTTTTGGCTCTACACGAATAGAAAAATTCACTCCATTTTGAATAGGCGTAACTTCACGCTCCAACGAAAATGCATCAACATGAAGTTTCGCCCAATTGAATTTTATCAATTTTTTGAAAGTTTTAAGTAATTTTAAGATGAAACCGCGTTTGATAGGTAAAGTGCAACCGCGTGCATTCGGAATGACTGTTAACTCGATTTGTTTACATTTGGCAGTTTCGCCCTTTTGAAATGTTACGCTTGAAATGAGTATTCACGGTATTCACGCATAACCATGGTGGCTCGCAGTAAGATATCATTGGGGATACTCTTGTTAAATTTGTGATTTTTGTCATTTTTTGAACTGAAACTAAAAATTCTAGTCATTTTTGTGAATTTCGATAATTTTTTAGTGTTCTTTATCTTCTTCTTTTTTCTGATTTGGAGCTGGTGCTCCTTGGGGAGGGCTAGAAACTGGACTATATGCCCGTTGTTCTTATCATTTTTGCTATTTTTGTCATTTATATCATCTTTATCATTTTCGTCAATTCCCTCGTTTGTGTCATTTTTTGTAATAAAATTTTTATTTATCATTTTCGAATTTTTATTATTTTCATAAATTTTTATCATTCCTGCAAAAATTATATGTAATTTGTTTCAGTGTATTTCATCTCGCGACAACACCCAAATGAACTGTCAAAAGTGTCATCTTCGCTGCGCTTTCACCCGAACGAGAGATGTTTGTTGACCGAATTTGCACGGTGGAGTTGTGTTTTGTTTACGGCTTTTTTAATATTTTGACGAAAAGAATCAAAATTTTAATCTGTTTCGCGTTAATTTATAAATTGTATGGTGTGATTTTTACGTGATCGGTTCATTGAAGTGTGATAACAATTATTGCTCACGAATTGGAAGTGAATTCCTGCTAAGAAAGCGAAAATGAGTGTGGCGGATGCTGCTCCTGATGGAGCAGCATCACAATCTACAAGTGTACCTAACCTTCAAAACGGGTCAGGAAACATGGATAAGGATGTGGATCAAATGGAAACCACGGATACAGAATCCAGAACCAGAAAAGAACCGACGCGGGTATTCGTAAACTACCAGTATAAATCCGGAGATAGTCGTCCTTTTAGAGTGATGGTAGAAAATACGGATATTGAAAAAAGAAGAACCATTAACCGTTTGAAAGTAGGAGCCATGCTGCACCAGAATGGATTTGACAAATCCATAGAAGACATCTGTAAAACTGGGAGACAGAAAGTCACAGTTTATGTCGGGAATTGGAAGGATGCCAACAGACTAGCTAGTAGTCAAAATTTGCAGCTACAGGGATACAAAGCGTACGTTCCGAAGCAGTTTGTGACTGTCACTGGGGTGATTTCAGGGATCCCACCCGATATGGATGAACAAGACATCAAAATGAATATCAGAAGCCGAGTGGAAATTGATTCTATTTTTAGATTACACCGTTTCATCGAGAAGAAAAAGGAACCGACGTACAAAATAGGAGTGGTGTTTAGGAGTAATGTTCTACCTACTGATATAAACATTTTTTCTGTTATTTTCAGAGTACAGCCCTACATCAGAAAACCGGTAATATGCTACAAGTGTCTGAGATACAACCATGTATCAAAAAACTGCAAATCAAAGACTGGAAAATGCGCAAGCTGTGCAGAAGAACATCCTGTTGACACAACCTGTAAAACAGTGAAATGTTTCTACTGTGAAAGCAACGACCATAGAACGACAGACAAAACTTGTCCTCGTTGGAAAAAGGAAAGTAATATCCAAGCGACGATGGCCAAAAATGGAATGACTATAACAAATGGTCGGCTAGCGGGTTCAGCGGTGCTGAAACTCCCCTATATTTGCCTCAGGGTTGGCTTAAGCTAATAGACGATTCGGCTAGCCAAGAAAACACCTTATCTGTTTCGAAAACCTCCCACGTTTATTAAGTTAGCTTGATTGGTCTTGGGTTATGTGTACACCAGGGACTTCGCCCCACCCCTTATGCTACCTCCTACCTCGGTTCGGTTGTATCGCACCACCTAGTGTCCCAGCGGGTAACTCCTTCGTCAGGCCGTACCTTTTACTCCGGAATAGTCCTGCGTAAACGACTCCGCTTGGCAGCTGCTGCAGATCTCGGGTAAGTTCCAAGGCACAGCACTATCAGGGCTGTGGAATGTGGGCTCGCCAATACAACCTTTGAGCGGTGGTGAATCGGCGACTTATAGTGTGTAGGTCTGGAAAGCTCACACGATCAGCTGGACTCCACGACGGATTAAACCTACGAAGCTCGATGGGTTGACGGAACGACACTATGATGGCTCGTCTGAAGCGGGCTCAGGCCTCGGCAAGTGCAGCAGCTTCGTTCAACAGCGGGATCTGCTTCAATGGCGGATTCTAGTCCGCGGTTCAGCACGAAGACAAACCTTCAGCTAAGGTAAAAACCACGGGGTCCTATGGGAAATCGGGATAGGGTTTAGAATCGCGCTGAGAACGGTGGTCACTGCTGCTACGGGGTATGGGTTTTAGGATTACCTGGATATCCGGGGAATTCGATACTTGCGGATTCCAATACTTTCACTAATGGCACTTTACTTTTGGACACGTTTTCTGTGTTGTGCTCTGTTTGGCTATTACTAGTGAAATGGCCGATTTTCGGCAGTACGTTGACCCCGTAGCCGCGTAAAGTTTGACATCACCGTTCTTTCGCCCCATCCCGATACTTTATTCGCTTCGCCCTTTTCGCCGCATTACTCCACTGCCATCTGGTAGTGAAGTTCCCAACTCCTCTTATTCAGCGTTGACGTGCAGGTTGGTGCGTAGGGGTTCTGGGGCGAACTTCGACGCAGGGCGGCTTCTCCACAAATAACACGTCTTCTTGGCACATTTAACTGTATCGCGAACAAGAGATCAACTACCACTGACACTACTAACCGAGCACTTGTTACATGACTTACCAAGAAGCGAAGCATACTTACATATTTCCAACTGAAAACCAATTCGACGTGTTGAGGAGTACCGAAGAATACCCAACTCCAGCAGAATCTTACTCGTATGTTGCAGGAAGAGCACCAAGATACTATCAGAATGAAAATTTACAACGAAATAACATAAATACCAACAATCGTTTTACAAAAGGGAAGGAAAGAAGAGAAGAAGAAGGAAAGTTAATGCCAGGAGTAGCTAAAGAGTTAGTAAAGAAGAGAAAAATGGAGGAAGATAGAGAAGAAATCAGAGGGACAGGTTTGAACAACCCCTACAGGACGGAAGAGGCAGAAAAAATAAGAAAACAGATAGAGGAAACTATAAAGAAACAAACACAAACAGAATGGAGGAAAGCAATGAAGGAAGTAAGTACCAGATTGGTTGAAATTTTGAAGCCGCACGGAGCACCTGGAGAAGAGCTTACAAATCAAATTATGGGAGAATTGATGAAGGCAGGTGAGTGGACCGGAAACAGTTCATGATGCAAAGTAACTTTAATATAATACAAACAAACATACAAAGTCTGAAGACAAATAAAAACGAGCTTGCCCATGAACTGTTTACGGAGAAATATGACGCAGCACTATTATCAGAAATCTGGGTTAAACCAGATCAAATAATGACTCACAGGTGGAATATACAAGGTTATCACCGTATATTATCACCAAGGTCTGATGGTTTTGGAGGTACTGGTATATATCTACGTTCTGACCTTACTTTTGAAAGACTGATCTTAAGTTCATCGATGCAATTCGAAACGTTAGGTATAAAAATACATACCCTTGATCTTGTCCTTGTAGTAATTTACATCAACCCTAGAATTACATTACAAGAGTTAGAAAACGCTTTCACACTTTTACTTAGCCAATTATCGACACACTCCAAGGTCTTTATAGGAGGGGATTTCAACAGCCATAATGAACTGTGGGGTTGTTTAGAGACCAATAATAAGGGGAATCTTATATATGATTCGATCATTAGTACCAACTTTCTCATACTCAACAATGGTCAATACACATTCATCCCAGCTATAGCAAATCAAAGACCCAGTGCTATTGACTTATCAATGTGCACCACAAACATGTTTAATGATGCTAAATGGGAAGTATTACAAAAGAGTTTTGGTGGAAGCGGTCACCTTATGAT
Source organism: Uranotaenia lowii (assembly GCF_029784155.1). Classification (NCBI taxonomy): domain Eukaryota; kingdom Metazoa; phylum Arthropoda; class Insecta; order Diptera; family Culicidae; genus Uranotaenia; species Uranotaenia lowii. Next base: position 179,724,983 of record NC_073691.1, read on the forward strand.
AAAAGCACAACTTCAATTATCATTCAAAACAAAGAAAAAGTGTTATTTTGATCGAACAAAAATCACCGAAGAAATATCGCAAATTAAACACTGGGAATTTGAAGAAATTAAAGACCTTGCAGTAATTACGAATCAGATAAGCAATAAACATAAGAAAATGAATACATTTACACCAAAATATTACTGGAGTCCTGACCTTTCCCTATTATATGAATCTAAACAAAATGCTCTAAGAAATTATAATAGATGTAGCAGCACCACAAATCTCATAGAATGGAAAAAAGCTGTAGCACAATTCAAAAAATCAAAAATAAAACATATTAAAGATAAAATGATGGAACTATCAAGTACCATAGATCCACGCAATGTAAAGGAAAACTGGAAACTAATTAAGAGATTAAAACTGAGTCCTGTTGAGAACCCCAAAAATAATCCCATATTAAATAACAAAGACACAGCTGAAAAATTCCTTACAAAAAATTTTGGATTGCAAGAAATAAAGCAACGTCTCTCGCCTGACCTAAATACTCGACAAAGAATAATAACCTTTGAGTCCTGGAAGGCAATTATCAATAAGAAATCTATTAGATCAGCACCAGGAATAGATTCCATAAATTATGGTATGCTAAAAAGTATGGATTTAAATACTGTTTCAAAAATAATAGATTTATTGAACGAAATGTGGCTTAGTGGAAGCTTACAAGATCATTTAAAAGAAATTAAGATTATACCAGTACTGAAACCAAACAAACCTCCGGAACAGATTGAATCGAGTAGACCTATTGCTCTTCTTTCAACTATCACCAAAACTATAAATGCAGCGGTTCTTGAAGATGTTAACCTTACCTGTTCAAATAACAATATTCTACCTGATTTTTCATTTGGATTCCGTAAAGGCATGTCAACGGAACATTGTGTGACATTTGCAACAAACTATATAATGTCATCCAGAAGAGAAGGATTTGTAACAATTGGAGTATTTTTTGATTTCTCAAATGCATTTAATAGTGTAAATGTAGATAAACTGAGAATCATAATGCTTAATTATGGATTCCGAAAAGATACCATAACGTGGATCTTCAATTTTCTTATAAATAGAAAAATGATCATCTGCACAGATCAAGGAAAAGTAGAACACATGACAAGCTGCGGAGTTCCACAAGGTGATGTTCTTTCGCCTATCCTTTTCAATATCTACACCTCTTCTCTTCACAATACAAACCTCGACAGGGACACCATAACTCTTCAGTTTGCGGATGATTTCCTGAAAATTGTAAGAGCAAAAACTTTAGAAAAGGCTGTTAATAAAATGCAACTGGAAATAAATGATTTCACATCAAAAGCTGAGGAGCTTGGATTGATAATAAATTGTTCAAAAACAAAGGCTATGCTCTTCAAAGACTCAAACAAAACTCTCCCTCTTTCTCTAGGAGGTGAAATACTAGAAACGGTTAAAAACTACAAATATTTAGGTATCACTCTGGACCAAACACTAAGATACGGCTTACATGTTAAAAATTTAAAAAACACATTTATGGAGAGGATGAACATGTTGAAAATTATTGGAGGAATAAAATATGGAGGTACACCAAAAGTCATGGTAATGTACCACAAAGCACTCTTCGGAAACTATCTGAACTACGGTGCCATTCTTTACGGAAATGCTGCAAAAAAATATATTGACATGTTGGAGACTACCAACCGACAAGGACTTCGGGTAGCAACGGGTTGCACAAAAACAACTCCCATTAACACATTGGCAGCGCTGAGTGGGGAAGGACCTCTAACGTTGAAACGCGAATTTATTACAAAAAAGAGAATTGCTTTTCACATTTACAGGAACGATTTGATTGCTCAACAATTACAGTCTTTGAACCTGAATCAACTGAAACAAGAAAGGCAGTACTCATTCATTGAAAGAGTATACATAAAAAACGTCAACACATTCCAAAAACTTTATGTTCAGACTAAATCTTGTAGCATATTCAATTTTACGGTTAATGAGCAAATAATAGGGTCAACTCAAAAAAAGAAATTAACATCTCCTATAGTTCTAAAAAAACTCACTCAAGAAATGATTCAAACAAATTATTGCATGTACGAACAATGGTATACGGATGCTTCCAAATCTGGCTCAAATTGCGGACTTGGTATTTACGATGCCTCCACAGACGAAAGCATAAGCCTAGCTTTAGCGCACGAAGTGAGCATTGCTTCTGCAGAGCTACTGGCAATACGAGTTGCATTAGAACACGTACAAGTGAACGATTCGCGAAGAATTGTTATTTTCACAGACTCCCAAGCGGCATGCAAAATTTTAAAAAGGGATCGAAAGAACAAAACGTTCGATAAAGTAACTCACGACATTTGTTCTCTAGCAACACAAAATCGTGCAACTATACAATGGTTACCTTCTCATGTTGGAATCAGAGGTAATGAAAATGCTGACCAACTAGCGAAACTTGGACTCGAAAGTTCAGCAATCCTAGAAAACAAACTTCGATTAGATGATGCGATTCGATACTATAAAAAGACACTTATAGACGATACAAATAAGTGGTATAAGGATTTGGCAACAATCAATCAAAAAGGATTGAAATTTTATAAATTCCAAGAGAATTTTAATTGCAAACCGTGGTACTGGAGTTCTGAAATGAATAACAGACAAATTCGAACAGCAAATCGACTTCTAAGCGGACATGATTACTCACCATACTACCTGGGACTCATGCACATTCGAGAATCAAAAACTTGCGAATTATGTACAGAAAATTTTACGACCGAACATGCACTGTTTCACTGTATACAATACAATCATATTCGTAACCACTACGACTGGGAAAGATGTAATAATCTATTCGATCTGATAAAAAACTTCGATGAATCAAGGATCAAGGAAGTCATAAGCTTCCTAGAAAAAGCAAGATTTTCAATTTAATGAAAAAATCGCTCGTATTAGACACACTGTGTCTTCGAATAATCAAATAGATTCGACCTGATTCGACCTATACTCGTGCAGTGGTTATATAGAGTATAACACTCTAGGCCAAAATCATCAAATCCATACATACATACATACATACATACACCCGAACGAGAGAAAAAGAAAGCAACCGTTACGCTCGATACTCGATACATTTGTCGTTTCGCTCACACTTTTGCGTTTCGCGTTGGCACGCAAATGAACACTTTCGGTGAGCGAGCAGATCATTTTGGGTCGTCCAACTTGGCCCCACTTGTGTGTCGTCGCTCAGCTCAACGAGATCTCCCTGCAGCAGCAGTAGCAGCTACCATCGGAGGAATTTGTCAGCAGTGTATCTGGAAGTGTCACGCGGGACCTCACAGATCCACCTCAGGTTATTTGGCCTCGTTGGACAACGACGACGACGACTAGACCAGAGCCAGCATCCAGTAAGCTGTTCGGATAGGATTGCCCTGCCCCGGTAGTCATCCAAGGGAACCGTAAAGATGTCCATGCCCCGTCTATCGGCCCACCAGGCCGCGAAGGAACACGTCCTAGCCGTGTCACGGGATTTCATCTCCCAGCCGCGCCTGAGTAAGTACTTTTTTATTTCAATTATTTGGGGTTCCGGATGATTCTGGTTGCAAAAAGTGACTTGGGAAATTATTTTTTCGTTGCGCAAAATGGCAAAATTTGCCGAATAAATATGTGTCATGTGATAACCTTCAGTTTTGCTTTTTCGTTATCACTCCAATAGTCGATGAAAAGATAGAATGCTGCTGATGTTTTATGATTATTGGAATTCAGTTTTCCTAAATCAGTAGCTAAATTGTGCAACGATAGCCAAATATCGATTAATATCCGAATATAATTTGAGCTGGATTATTCCCAGCATCTTTCATTGTGTGTCGATTTGAGCATTCGAAACAAAAGCTGAATCACCTAGACCCTTTTTAAAATAGTGACTGTTTCTTAACAATCTGATTTCTGACATCAAATGTAATTATTTGGCTTGAGAAGTCATTAAAATTTCAATAAAATAAGTTGAAAATTATCATAAGAAAAAATCTGTTTTGATGTCACATGACTGTCAAAACACCTGACTCGTTCTTTCGGGGGAGCGATTAGCATGAGAGTGAGCGAGAGCACATATTCGGTCTTCATTTAACCAATACCATAGCGAAGGGGTATACTCAACTCAAGTCTGTTCAATCAAGTCTGGTCAAAACATCGATTTCAACTTGCTTCATTGAACAATGACCTGACTAGTTTCGATCAAAACATTGACCCATTGAACTGCCAGTTGGCAGAAATCAGTAGAAACCAATTTCTCCCTATCATTGAACTGAGCTTTCGATTCCTTTTATCGGGAATTTTCTGCTCCCTAAAATGCATTCATTCATGTTGGCTGTCCCGTTTCAACCAACGTTTGTTTTCCCATCTGCCGGATATGCTTCTGACTCGCTCAGATTCGTGCCTGATAGAAAAAGTCGCTGTGTGCGTGTGCTGTGGGAATTGGGCGTTCACGAATGAATCGATCATCTTGCTCTCTCTCTCTGTGGTTTTGGGGAGCTCTCACAGAAACACCGTACAACTTCGTTAATCGGAACTATTATCCGTAACTGTCGACAATAGAAGTTTTGATTAAAAAATTAATTTCCCCTCGAAATACATAAACATCAAACAAGGGATACCTCGGCGCGATAAGATAACGAACATTCTCCAGTTATAAGATGCACAAATTTAAAGCAGCTAAAAGATGACGTTCATAAATGAAGACGCATCACATGGCCGGCAGCCAAACGGTCACTCGATGGTTATGTAAAACTCCGTGAAAGTTTGGCCGTAATCTAAAGATAAATGGAAAAAATAAACCAGTATAAATATCAGTGGAGAAGACTCTTAATGCTTAATTTAATATATTTTACGAAAAATAATTATTTATCTTACAGAAGAAATATTTCTGCCCAATCAAACAAAATGGCAAATTTTATCAAAATAATCATGAACGGTTTCTCAATGTTCAGACCTAATTTTAAATACGATTTCAAATTCAAATTTTTTCGATGGTAAAAGAATGTTTCATGTGTTGTTCTGTTGATTTTTGTAGAAAAATTCCTGTTGTTCTGGTATTGATAAAATTAGCTAGGAGTTTAGGGGAACCATTTTTGGATCAGGGTGAATGACCACGAAGGTTAAAATCCTCTTTAAATAAATAAAAATAGAATTTTTGGATCATTGCCCAGATTTGGCGATGTTTTTAATAAACTTATACCTAATATAATCTAGCTCCAAATCCGGAATTTGAATTGAATTGTGATCCTAATTTCTGGTTTTGAATCGTGTTTGTGAGTTGGAATCATGATTTGGTATTTGTACGGTTTCAATCGCAGATTTCAAATTATGTTTCTTGTCTTATTTTTACATTTGGTTTATTATCTTCAGCTGGAATGCAATGTTAATTCGTGCATAAAACCATACCTTAAATATCCGTAAACGTTTCATCTATGTAGGTCCTCAAATGTATCTGTACATTGGTAGGTAACCTTAATGTTTTTTGAAAAAAGCGAATCGAGCTGAATGAAATGGTTCCTAAATGGTTCCTATAGAAAACTATTCAATGATCGTTCCCTATCCAGATAAATTAACCATCTTAAATTTTTCTCCCTATCCTCAATCTAGCCTACAAAACCGTATCCGGTGTAAACGGTCCGCTGGTTATCTTGGACGAGGTGAAGTTCCCCAAGTTCGCTGAGATCGTGCAGCTGCGCTTGAGCGATGGTACCATCCGTTCCGGGCAGGTGCTGGAAGTGAGCGGTTCCAAGGCCGTCGTTCAGGTGTTCGAGGGCACCTCCGGCATCGATGCCAAGAACACGGTGTGCGAGTTCACCGGGGACATTCTGCGTACTCCCGTCTCCGAAGACATGTTGGGCCGTGTGTTCAACGGTTCCGGCAAGCCCATCGACAAGGGTCCCCCAATTTTGGCTGAAGATTTCTTGGATATTATGGTAGATTTATAGTAATCCCTTCAGTGAAATTCAGCTCCTGGTTTAACTTTTATTCTATTGTTTAGGGTCAACCCATCAACCCGTGGTCTCGTATCTATCCGGAGGAAATGATCCAGACCGGTATTTCGGCTATCGATGTGATGAACTCGATTGCCCGTGGTCAGAAGATTCCGATTTTCTCTGCTGCCGGTTTGCCGCACAATGAAATCGCTGCCCAGATTTGTCGACAGGCCGGTTTGGTCAAGCACACGGGTAAGTCTGTTCTGGATGAGCACGAGGAGAACTTTGCCATTGTGTTTGCCGCTATGGGTGTCAACATGGAAACGGCCCGTTTCTTCAAGCAGGATTTCGAGGAGAACGGTTCCATGGAGAATGTGTGTTTGTTCTTGAACTTGGCCAACGATCCGACCATCGAACGTATCATTACTCCGCGTTTGGCCTTGACTGCTGCCGAATTCTTGGCCTACCAGTGCGAGAAACACGTGTTGGTTATCCTGACCGATATGTCCTCATATGCTGAAGCTTTGCGAGAAGTGTCGGCCGCCCGTGAAGAAGTACCCGGTCGTCGTGGTTTCCCAGGTTATATGTACACCGATTTGGCCACCATTTATGAACGTGCTGGACGAGTTGAAGGCCGTAACGGATCCATCACTCAGATTCCAATTTTGACTATGCCTAACGACGATATTACCCATCCCATTCCCGATTTGACCGGTTATATTACTGAAGGTCAGATCTACGTCGATCGTCAGCTGCACAACAGACAGATCTATCCACCGGTCAACGTGTTGCCATCGCTGTCTCGTCTGATGAAGTCTGCTATCGGCGAGGGTATGACCCGCAAGGATCACTCCGATGTGTCCAATCAGCTGTACGCTTGTTACGCCATCGGTAAGGACGTACAGGCCATGAAGGCTGTCGTCGGTGAGGAAGCTCTGACGCCCGATGATCTGCTGTATCTGGAGTTCTTGTCCAAGTTCGAGAAGAACTTCATCTCACAGGGTAACTACGAAAACCGTACTGTTTTCGAATCGCTGGACATTGGTTGGCAGCTGCTGCGTATTTTCCCTAAGGAAATGCTTAAGCGTATCCCGGCTTCGATCTTGGCCGAATTCTACCCCCGAGACTCTCGTCATTAAGCGTCGGATTCTTGAGTTGTATCCCTTTAACATTTTCATTGTTTATTTCTGCCTGTTACCCTTTGTGCTCATCTTGTTAATTTTTCCCATTCTCGTTATTTCCGAAAATTTTATTTTGCCATATTTCATACAACAACAATGGGCTTGAACCGTACAAGTATTGTTATTTAATGTGAAGAGAGAAAAATTAAGTAAAAAAGTTTTCCGTTAAAAATTTTGAAGCAACAAATCTTCAGCCAACATCCTTAAAACTTATCAATGTCGATCGGTGTTCATATTGAGGGACTTCTAGCTGTGCGTGTGTGTCTTTCCCTCGTGAAGCAGGGCAAATGTCATTTTATCATCAACGGAAATTGATTATCCAGAAGCTGTGGCAATTAAGCATTCCTTGTAACAAAAACTTAAAGCAACAATCTGCCCCTTCCATTCAAGTGAGAGAAAAAAACGTCCCAAAATTGAAAGTAAACAACTTCTAGAAAGACTTCCGGCCCAGAATTTTCCCTCGGTTTTCCAATCCGCCTTATTAATCGCATGCAATCCACGGAATAGCCTCACAAAGGAAAATAGAATCGACTTTCGTCCTGTCTGGTATCGAATAAAAAAGCTTACAAACAACAGGAAACACTTTAACAACGACAAACCAACATCAAATTTTAAAGAACATCAGCTCAAAGCAAACAACATCCAAGGACGAGCAAAACAACACACGAAAGAAGAGAAAAATCCATCGGTACCATACAGATTCTGCGGAATTGATTCCAGAGGAAATTTTTCAGCATCAAATTACCTTGGTCCGTTTTTCCCCAAGCCTCACTACCAAAAGCCCGAGGTTTTGTAGGTCTCTCCTTTGGGTTTCAAACGGTTCCTCTCCGAATTGGACCGATCTTGGAAAAACTGAACGGATCGTAGCAAAAGCTTTTCTTTATAATTAAACTTAAGATTTGATTTAAGGAAGGGTAAAATAATCAACAGTAAAACATATATTTCTTGGTTCGATTGAGCTTTGCAATGAAAGCAGGTTAATCCCAACCGTAGCCGATTTATTTAAGTGTAGAATGAAGTAGCACTAAAGTGTTTTAGGAAATCAATGAAAAGCGCAATCACATTTTCTTACATTTATTTTGCTAGTTTTGTTTATTTTCGAGCTGAAATCATCTAAACTTGTATCGATTGTTAATATGTTTTAGAATATTTAGTGTTAAAGTATAAGCGTTTCCTTTTTACATGTTCTAATTGTTGTAAACTAGGAAACTCTCGGCGAAAGTAGATTTTGCAAGTTGTGATGTGTTCCCCCCATTAACATGACGATTCTGTAGTTTTCAACTTAAATTTTTTGTGTTTTTCACAAACTTCATCATGTGCGAAAGTTTAGTAATCAACTTTAACAAAATATTCCCCTTTGATTATCACCACGTCCAGAATTCAACAGTTGACAACATCTTACTGTAGAGTTCTTATAAAGTTGTTGACAACTTTTCAGAGACAGAGAATTTTTAAGCTGAAACTACTGAATGGAACAACCAATGTGGTGAGCAAATTCATCAACAGTTTGTGAATCGTCGCTAGCACCGAGTGAATTCCGATACAATAACTAGACCTTAAGCTAAGAGTTAGGTGAAATGAAAATACACAAGCAAATTATAATCGAAAGTTCCCAAAAACCCCATTAACCTTCCTAACAGAAAATCTAAAGAGTTGAAAGTTTACGCGACGCCACGAACTAGTTCTGAGCTATCCATCCTTGAACAAAACAAAAAAAAACAATTTCGCTCTAAATGATTGCATTCGAAGCAAGTCAAAATTTCCCAGATTAACTTTAGTGGTAACAAAAAAGTGTATAGATTTTAGACAGGAAAAATTCTCCATTGAAAGCTGCGGATTGAATTAAGAATACGCGATGGATTATTATACCTATATTATATTATATTCACTGTATACATAGAAACCTATACAGAAACAAACCTACACATACACATACACCCACACACCATTGTGGCAACAGAACGCGGAACTAGTGGACACAGACAGACGATCTGGAAAGGTGGCGAAAGAAAACATGAAAACTTGTAAGAGAAATCTTCAAAAAAATGTAATAAAAAGCGGACAAAAACTTACTGCCGGCAGTTTTCTTCCGCGGTGGAAGGTGAAAGAAATCCATTTTAAATACATAATACTTCCTACAACAATTAAAGTTACTTACCTCTATTCTTATTTTTTATTATTTCACTTCAGTCTATTGAAGGGTTGGATTTTTTTATTCTACGTTTCAATATTTTGTTAGTCTATATTAACCTTCATCCGTCCCTATACATTTTTACCCGTTACAATTCCTGGAGTGTCATTTTGACACTCCTGACTAAAACCAATACATATCTCTCTTGTTTAATTTCTGTAAAACATATTTAAATTGAATTTTGTAGTCGCTTTCCACTTTAACAGAAAGTCCCTAGCAGTCTAGCACAAGAACAAATAAACAGCCTAAATTTCACAAACGACTTTCCATTAGACCTTACTTTAATTTCGAAGGATGATAAGGTTTTAGGCGAAGTTATGAAATGTGTCGAAACAAGGTAGCCAAAATTGAACCAGGTGAAGTTTAAGAATTTTTACTCACAAAAGGAAAGGTGGAAGTGATAAATGATGTCTTACTTATTGGAAATAGAGTGATTATTTCTGAGATACTCAATCCTTAAACCACCTTAAACTATTGCATGGTAATCATGCAGGGATAATTGAAATGAAAACTTTAGCTCGACGCACTATTTATTGGGCAGGAGTAAATCTGGACATTGAAGATTTTGTTAAATCTTGTAATGTCTGTGCATTGATGACCGTCTCAGCAAAACCAAAAGAAATATATAAGGTACACCGGAGTAAGTGGGGACGGTTTTTCGTATAGTTCAACTTCAAAAAATCATTAAAAAATCAGCAGTGGGTCAATTTTGATAAAATCGCGTTCAATGTGATGCAGAACATGTTGTTCACAAATGCTGAAGAGATGCGCTTGATAGACGCAAAGCGAAAAAAGTTATCACGTAAATTGTTATGGACGGCTGGTGTCTTCACTCACCCCGCTTTATGGGGTAAGTGGGGACGGTACATTTTCCTTTTGATTTCTCAGGAAATTTTCAACTAATTTGTGTTTTTTTGGTTGAATACGTTACTTTATCGCTCGAACCGTCCGAAATTTTGAAAAAAGTTCATGGTACTATTAATAAGGCATCTTTCAATGATTATTGTGTGTAATCCGATATTAACGAAAATATATACTTATTTTAGAAAAAACAATTACTTTTCCCAACTTTTCATGATCTGAAAGCTAAATAAAGCTAAATTGTATTGAATGAAGGAGAGAAAATGGAAAAAATGTGTTAACATCAAGTATGTATAAAAACGTCCCCACTTACCCTAGATAGGGTTTGGTTGGAGACACAATTTTAGAATTTTGCAAATAAACCCTTTTTTCGCAATTTTTAACCGTCGTTTCTTTTCCTAACTGGTTGTTCCGAATGTAAGGATTGTTTCAATAAAGAGTTTTTCGTCAAGAGCCAGCTAGTTAACGAGAAATTTGCGATTGAAAAAGATGCACATCAACTCCACATCGTAGTTAAAAATAGAAAATTTACAAAAAGTCACCGTAAACATCCGCAATTATCGGAACCGTATCTCTTTTACAGTTATTGGATAGATTACAAGTAAATTTAACATTCTGCATTAAAAGTTTGAATAAATAGTTCACAGTATTGTTTTAATAGCCACCGTCCCCACTTACCCCGATGTACCTTACTTAAATATATGGATATGGATACCGAATAAACGCCCGTTCAGTAGATTGCATGCAGATTTTTCTACTTTAAAAAGAAAACGTTCCTCGTAATAGTAGATAGCCATTCTAAATGGCTAAAGGTGAAAATAATGAACTACAGCACAACTGCACAAAAATTTCAGCTCTTTATTTGCTCGTTTTGGATTACCAGACATTGTTGTTACGAATGGAGGCCCGCCATTCAACTCGCGGGAGTTCGTAAATTGCTTAGAGCGACAGGGAATTAAAGTGGTTAAAAGATGTATTAAAAAAATTCTATTAGATCCTGCATTTAAAAATATAGATTTGGAAGATAAAATTTATTTGTTCTAAATCAACTACAGAAACAGCTGTCTTAGCGAGGATGGTACGTTCCCATCAGAGAAGATATTTCTTTACAACTTAAAAATGCTTTTAGATCTTTTAAATCCTAAGACAAAAATTGAGCAAAATTTGGAAAGACTTAAGATAAAAAAAATCAGCAAAGTTTGGAAAAAAAAAGAGTTAATTTATTCAACTACAAGTTAGAAACACTTCCTGACAACTTTGACAAGCTCGTGGCAGGAGATAAGCTGTTATAATGAAATCCTAATCGAAAAGAAATTCCAAAATAGTTAAATGCACTATTTTTTTTAGAAAATATTTCCTCTGTTTATTGCACTCTTCTTCGTGAATGTACCAAAAAAAATAATAAGTGTGTTACTATTAAAAAAAATGTTGTCCTTCGATGTCTTTTGACCCTATTACGTTAATAAAGATTAAAAATAATTATTAGAAAAGAGTTAAGAGCAACCCCGATGATTTACATTAAAAAGAGCTCCTCTGACACATTTTTAAAAAGGTCGAAATTTGCAAGATAAAAGCCAAGAAAGGTTATTATGAAAACCTTCTTAATAACTCATCGCCTGTCAAATTATGGAAAAATATAAACACTCTTTTAGGAACTTCCAAGAAAGATTCGAGACCAGAGATTAATTTGAATGTGAACAATTGCAATATTAACAATAAAAAAGTTATTTGTCAACACTTCAATTCCTACTTTACACACATTGGAAAGAATCTGGCCAATAGTATTGTGGTCGATACAACTTTAGATAATTTGTCATTTATAAATAGAGTTTCAAACACATTTTTTTACGTCCTGCAAGTAGTAACGAAGTTGTACTCATAATTCAATCCTTAAAATACAAAAAAGGTAGTGGTCCTGATAAAATACCTAGCAGCCTGTTAAAATCTAATTGTTTGGAATTTTCTAGAATACTCTCTGAGTGTTTCAATAATATTTTGGAAACGGGAATTTATCCAGAAATTTTAAAAATTGTTCTCGTCTTTGAACCAGGTGATGCCACATGTATCAACAATTACCGTTCAATTTCAACGCTTAGCGTATTTAGCAAAGTGTTTGAAAAACTTCTAATAAGCAGACTAAACCAATTCATTAATGAAAATAATATTTTATACAACCTGCAATACGGCTTCAAAGCCGGCTGCAGTACACTGATAGCTATGTGTGAACTGATTGATTCTGTCATAGAAAATATAGACAAGAAAAAAAATCGTTGGAGGATTGTTTCTAGACTCGAAAAAAGCCTTTGATACTTTAGATCACGAAATTCTCCTAAAAAACTCGAACGGTATGGTATAAGAGGTGTTGCTAATACCATCATTAAAAGTTACCCTACAGGTCGGAAACAATTCATTTCTATCGACCAAACAGAAAGCTCATTGGAACCCCTTTATGTGGGTGTACCACAAGGCAGTAATATTGGTCCATTGTTATTCTGATTATACATTAACGATTTAAGCAATCTACCTTTAAACGGCATTCCCAGACTGTTTGCGGTTGACAACATTCCCATAAATTTGAACTAGATATTCAGCAAGTCGATCCTACACGGGTTCAAGTGCTGCGGCGTACATTGAAGTGTAATCGAGAAATTAGTAGAGAAATGTAGCAAATCTATGCTGTCGAATAAGGCTCAATGAATTTAAAAAAAAGTTATAATATTTAATTTGAAAAAAAAAACTCCGAGAACTGTCATGTCCTGATAAAGGCATAACGCACTGTAAATGAATTAGTATAATCATCACTCATTTAAGATGAGATCTTCTACACATCTATGTGTGATCGTGGTCGAAAGATTAATAAACGATCATTCTTATGTTAGCCGTGACTATATACGGAGCCGATTTATACGCGTATTTAATCTCTGTCGGAAACTCTAATTCCATTTGTTTCAAGAAGTGTTTTATAATCGTAAACGATAAAAGTATATAACACATGAAAAAGTAATGCTGCAAAATTCCAGAATTCATTCAGGGTTCCTGAAGATTTTTTTTATTTGATTAACCCGAATAAAGTTACAAGCTGCCAAACCTCCAATAGTGTCATTTTGACACTGAAGAGTAGATTAGGGTTAAAGAAATGTTTGATACAATAAAAAAAGGCTACCTAGCATGCTTCGAAAAAAAAATCTATTTGTTAAACAATTTAAAAATATATATATATATACCTAGAAATGTACCAATTAGTCAGTCTTAAAATGTTTCCAAAAGTGGTTGAAGTGCGTAAAAATTAGAACCGAAAAAAGAGTGAAAGTCGATGATCATCTTCCTTTTCTCCTGTGGTTATGCAATTATAGAAAGAAAATTGTAAAAATGTTTTCCTCATTGATAAAGTTTTTCGTTCAACAAAAGTTGTTTATAATCATAAAACTAAGCTTCTGTGAATTTTTTTTTCGAAAAAAATAGGGTTTTAAATGGATAATTTTCCTTAAATGATATAATGAACACAGGAAATGAACATGAAGTAATCCAACTCTCCCCTACATTTTCGCCTGAACCAGGGGCGGTCCTAGACCTGGCTCTTGGGGGGGGGGGGGGGGGTGATTTTCCAATTTTTCAGAAATCAGACAATAAAGGGAACGTGAATATATAGCGAAACAACGTTCATTCTGCGAAAGCGAAGTGGGGGGTGATGAAAGGAGGGGAGGGGGGGGGTGCAATTGCAAATGAGACTTCCCCATTTGCTGTACATTCCTTTTTGTCTTTCCTTGAAATTTCATGTCACAAAATTAGAGGTTTGTATTTTGAAAAATCTAAATTTAAGAAGAACAGCAAACTTTTAACCAATTTTGGCATCCTTTTATATAACTTATACATTTTTTATAAAACAATCTGCGAGTTTTTAACATTCAATGCGATAAAATATTGATAAAAATATAATTTTCGTCATTTTTTATTAGGTAGTTTAAAAATTATCACTAAAAGAAATCTTTGACCATCTTTCGATTAAAATTTCATTTCATAAATGGAAAAAAATACACACATTTTGGTAGAAGAAAATGTTAAAAAAAAAAATCTTCATGTTATCTACATTACTTTTCCTGAGCATCTTCACATCAGCGCAAGAATTTCAACAAAATATTAATATTTCTCATTTTGCTAAAATACGTTTGGAAATTCAAAGATTTATTTGAGAAAATTGTGTGTTAATAATTGTTATGCATTCAAAATTGAATATTTTATTACTTTTCTTAAGTATTTTCTGAATCGTGATTCTAAAATATTGAACTACAGACCCCGTTCGATTTTGGCAACACGCCCGTACATTTTGTGTTGCCAAAATCGAATGTTGCCAAAATCGAACGGTTTTTTTTCTCATCTTTTTTCAGTTATTTTTACAAAATAACTATTAATTATATTATCAAAAACGTTATTTTTAGTAAATTTCCGATCATTTGTAGTCATTTTTTAATTTTTTCATCATGTTTTTGATGCATTTGGCACTATTCTTGTTTTGTTTATAATGTTTGTTTTCCTTTGTCATATTTGCTGTTTTTGTAATTTTTGTTTGAATTTGTTTTTTAATTTATTGAATTTTTCACCTTTTTGTCATTTTTGAGTACTTTATAAATTTTTTAAAAATCTTTGGTTTTTATTGTTGCATTTTATCACCATTTTAGAACATAAAAACGTATTTATGGTGTTAGTCTAAATTAAATTGTTCCTGTTATAACGAAAACTAAAAAGTAAAGTTGTTTCTAAAAACCGTTCGATTTTGGCACATGTGCTAAAATCGGATGTTGCCAAATTCGCATGTTGCCAAAATCGAATGTTGCCAAAAACGAACGGAATCTGTATTATGAATTCATGTTTCTATTCTTCAATTTCTAAAAAAATTATTCTAAAATATGATTTTAAAAAACAAATTCTTAGGTATGAAGCTTTGGGAAATCTTTTTTTATTGAAAGAAATAGTAACAATTTTGCAACGAATAAATTATGATAAAAGGGAAAAATCGTATTTTTTTCTTCTTGCACTCAATATTTTCAAACTCTTTGTATATTTTAAAAATAAAATAAAAAATATTAAATAAAGGGTTAATTTCTGATAGTAAATACTATTTAAAAAAAAAATCCTAATCAATTGCAATTGAAATAACCGAATTTCCAGGTTCAGAGTGGATTTAATTATTAGGCTTGATTTCGACTTAAAATTTCAATTATTTTTGTGTGTATATGCCAAAAGCAGTATCGGCGATATAATTGGTGTGAGTCTTGAAATGTAGCCGCGTTAATCAGAAATTAGACAAATATGTATCTTTTTTTTTTAACTGATTTATTTGAAACGGCTCATACGATTAGGTTTGAAGGAGCCAAACTCGTTTTCTTTTTACAATCGTTTGCTTAGCTTAGCACATTTTTAGAAGAAAAAAGAAGATAGAAAGGGAAATGTGAAAATAAAAAGGATTATAGACAAAGATCGATAGCTTTTAGAAAAAGGTAGATTTCATACATGTAGTCCAAATCTAGCACAGCTAGTACATCTCTCACTGGAACGTTAGGTGGTACAAATATCTTCCGAATGTTCAACTTGAGCGATTGGCTTTTCCGAGAAAATAGTCGAGTGATGACGGGATCGTTTCATCACTGGGTTTATCTTTCCTGGGAAAAAATGAAGACATTGGCAAGTTTTTGGAAAACGGAGAATGGTTTATTTTTATAAAAACTGTTAATCATTATTTAAATTGTATAACTATAATAACGGCTAAAAATACATACATAAGTTAAGGAAGTAACAGCACTGGAACAGGAATCAATCGCAACACACGCACCGGGTACACACGCTGGCACCCAGACAGCATGGTCAGCGATATTGAACTCCAAGTTCAAGTAAAGAGGTTCCCGTTCCCACGAGACAGCAGCGAAGACGACACCAGCCACGCGAATTGTCGCTCGGTGCGAATTAGGGAAAACGCGAGGGAACCAAAGGTTTACTATAGAGACAATAAATCATTACTGTTCAGACCGCGAAGCCGTGTAGTTCATAGTTTAGTTTTTTTAAAAACGAAAATTCCCGTCTCAATAATTTAACTGGCGCAGTCGGCGCGGATTTTGTTAAGTGTATACTTCCGCTGTTAGAGCTTCCGCGAACGCATATCGCGCGAATTGTGTCGGATACCTTTGCAAAACCGTGAAACCTTACGTGAACGAAACCGCGAGTGTTAGTGTACCAACTTGTTGCATCAAAGAGGAGGAAAAAATATATACGCGAACGGATATCGCGAAGGGTAAGTCAAAAACTTTTCATTTTACTATCTTACTTTCTCTTATAACAAATTTCACTATAATAGATACTAACAAGTGAAAAAGTGAACAGAAAAGATTAAAAGGAAAATAATTAAACGCGGTGATTAATCTCTTCATAAAAATTATAAACAAATTTTAAACAAAATCAAACTTTATTTGAATTTAATTGATAAAAATGGATCTAAATAGACAAGTGGCAGAATTGCAAGCCCTTCTCCAAACTAAAGAAGAGCAAATCCAGCAGCTCCACATGGAAGCTGTAGGTGCAGCCGAGGCAGTGCAAGCTGCCCAGGCAGCCGCCCAAGCAGCAACTCAAGCTGCCACACAAGCTGTCGCCGGTGGAAACGCCATAGCAGCTGCCCCACGGCAACTCACTACAATAGAATTAATTTTAAAGGGAAGTCAAATTCCTGATACAATTAAATGTTTGCCATCCTATAATGGAGACCCAAAACTGTTGTCAACCTGGTTAGATTCGGTGGATCGGGTACTCAGATCTTTGTCGGAAGCGAGAAACTCCCCCATTTATTCGATTTGGCTTAGCCAAATCAGAAATAAAATTATCGAAAGAGCTAACGAAGCTTTATTGAAAAACCACACCCCACTTGACTGGGAAAATATAAAAAATACTTTAATAAATTATTTTGGGGATAAGCGCGATTTGTCGACCCTAACAAGCAAAATTGCGTATTTAAAACAAAGAAATTTAACCTTAGACGAATATTACCAACAGTGCGAGGGGTTACTCTCGGACATTAATGGTAATATTCGACTAGACCCTGCTAACACGGGTCATGAATCTTCTATCATGAGAGTGATAGAAGTACAAATAAAAAATGCCTTTATTGATGGATTAGGGGAACATTTATCAACGTACACTAGAACTGGTAGGCCCACTACTTTGATAGAAGCATACCAGTTTGCACAAGAATTCGAAAACGCAGAGAATAGACGTAAAGAAAAATTTGGGCACTTTGGAAGCTCCAAATTCCCTTCAAAACCTTTACCTTTTAGGCCAATGATGCCTGTGTTCGCGGCAAGAGCAACAAATAATTTTAGGTCAGCTCCACCGTTGCCACCAAGACCACCACAGAAAGTGGAACGTATGGAGGTGGACCCTTCCATAAGGGTAAATTATATGAACAGGCCGCAGCAGCCCTACAGACCACCTTTTAAACAACAACAATTCCGACCTAATCTATTCCGCGGACCCCAAATCCCACAACAACATCAACAACAACCATTCAGACCAAATAACTTCTTTCGATCCCAAGGACCACCGAGATTTCATGTGGAGGAACTAACTTCACATGAAACTGGTGACGAAGACCAACAACATTTCTTCAAGGATAATCATCCAGAAGAGATTGCCGATCCCACTGAGGAAAGCGATTACCTAAATTTTCAGGATGCTCCTCATCTAAAGGAGGCAACCTAAACTTTATACCTTTCATCAAATTCTACTCCAATAAAGGAATCCTAAAATTTCTAATTGACACGGGCGCTAACAAAAATTACATTAGCCCAAAACACGTAAATATTGATAAGTGTCGTCAAACTAAACCAACTAGTGTAAGAAATATTAGCGGTTCCTTCAAAATTGACAAATTCGTTGAACTCAACCCTTTCCAAAATACCCCCGGTGCAAAAAAGGAAACTTTTTATGTCTTTGATTTTCATCCATTCTTCGATGGCCTTATCGGCTATGAAACTTTGCAAAATGTTAAAGCTAACATTCTGGCTAGTGATAACATTTTACAAATAGGAGGAAAAGAAATTAAAATGTATAAAAAATACCCCGATATGGTTAGTCTTCATCTAAATGCAAACGAAACGGAAACGTTCAATTTGCCCGTCAATCAAGAGAATGGCGACTTCTTCCTAGAAGAAGACTACCCTCTTGCACAAGATGTGATCATAAGATCAGGACTGTATTCAGCACAAGCAAATCGAGCATTTTTTGTGATTTCGAATTATGGAGATATTCCACAAAAGTTGAGCTTTACAGAACCGCTCGCTGTAAATCTCAATAACTTTGAAACAAGTAACCCTCCAAACCATGACCGCCTTATCAAAAGAGATCTTCTTCAGAATCTCCGTTTAGACCACATGAACTCAGAAGAAAAATCAATGCTTCTCAATCTTATAGCGGATAACCAAGAGACATTTTATCTAGAAGGAGAAAATCTAAGTTTCACCAGTAATATAAAACATAAAATCAATACTACAGATAATCTACCGATATTTACTAAATCGTATCGCTACCCTTTCTGCCATAAACAGGAAGTGCAGCGACAGATTTCCAAAATGTTAGATCAAGGGATTATCAGACATTCGAATAGTCCTTGGACTTCGCCTGTCTGGATAGTTCCGAAAAAACTAGACGCTTCTGGACAACAGAAATGGCGCTTAGTAATAGATTATCGAAAACTAAATGATAAAACGGTTGATGATCGGTATCCGATACCAAACATCACCGACATCTTAGATAAACTGGGCAGATCAATGTACTTCACGACACTTGATCTAGCTTCAGGTTTCCATCAAATAGAAGTTTGCGAAGAAGACGTACCCAAAACAGCATTTAGCGTAGAGAATGGAAAGTACGAATTCGTACGAATGCCATTTGGGCTAAAAAACGCGCCCAGTACCTTTCAGCGCTGTCTTGACCACGTTCTCAGAGAATACATAGGCGTCATCTGTTTAGTCTACATGGATGACATCATTGTGTTCTCAACTAGCTTAAAAGAACACATTGAAAACCTTTCAAAAATTTTTAAAGCCCTGAAAAAACACAATCTCAAAGTGCAGATGGATAAATGCGAGTTTCTAAAAAAGGAAGTTGCATTTCTAGGACACATTGTAACCGCAGATGGAGTAAAACCAAATCCTGATAAGATGGAAGCAATAAAAAATTGGCCGATACCAAAAACCGAGAAACAAATAAAAAGCTTTCTAGGTATCGTTGGATATTATCGAAAATTCATTAGGGACTTCGCGAAAATTTCCAAGCCCTTGACAAAGGCACTTCGGAAAGGCGAAGCAATTTCGCATGATCAAGAGTTTATAGAAGCCTTCAACAAGTTGAAAGCAATCTTGACTAGTAGTAGCATTCTACAATACCCTGATTTTGGAAAACCATTCATTTTAACTACGGATGCCTCTAATCATGCTTTAGGAGCTGTACTTTCCCAAGGTAAAATTGGCAGCGACAAACCTATAGCTTTCGCATCACGAACACTGAACAAAGCAGAGGAAAAATATTCCGCAATAGAAAAAGAACTTTTAGCCATCGTATGGGCCTGCAAATACTTTAGACCATATCTTTACGGTCAAAAATTTACCCTGTATACAGATCACAAACCTCTTGTACACATCTCAAATTTAAAAGATTGTAATAATAGACTATTCCACTGGAAAACTTATCTTGCCGATTACAGTTTCGATGTCCAATATCGACCAGGAAAACAAAATGTGGTCGCAGATAGCCTTTCCAGAATTCAAAATGATTTGAACATAAACGAAAATTCTGACCAAGAAGAAATCGAGAGCATATCAACCGATGACGCAACTGCACACTCTGCAGACACGGATGATTCCGAATTCATTCCTTGCACAGAAAAAGCGGTGAACGAATTCAGTAATCAAATAATTTTAAAAATCGGTGAGGTAGACCAAAATAACTATGAAACGATATTTCCCAGGATGTTCAGAAGAACCATTACAAAATTTCATTATGGCGTACCAGCCATATGTTCAATATTCAAAGAATATATGGATCCAAAACGACAAAACTGTATCTTTTGTCCAGAAAATCTAATTGGTTTAATCCAAACCGTCTATAAAAACTACTTCCAAAGATGCAAATCATTTAAAATATTTATTTCACAGAAAATGCTTATAGATCTTCAAACATTGGAGGAACAAAATACTTTAATAGAACAAACACACAACTCCGCCCACCGAGGAATTTGGGAGAACAAAGCACAAATTAGTAGACGTTATTTTTTCCCGAAAATAAAATACAAAGTTAAGAAATTTATAAAATTATGTCGAATTTGCAATAAAAACAAATACGACAGAAAACCATTTAAAATTGTACTTGGTAAGACCCCAGAAGCATCAAAACCAATGGAAATCCTCCACATTGATGTTTTTATATCTCATCCAAACATCTTTTTAACCGCCTTAGATAAATTTTCGAGATTCGGTATAATCATCCCCATACAATCCCGAACAATAATTGACCTCAGAAAAGGCCTCTTAAAGTTATTTTCGCTATATAGTATCCCTCAACATGTTGTTTGCGATAACGAGCCGGCATTGAAATCTATGGAAATCAGACAATTAATGGAAGATTTCAATATCGACGTCCACTTTATTCCCCCTAATCATAGCACAAGTAACGGATCAGTTGAACGATTCCATTCAACACTGGCCGAGATCTACCGCTGCACAAAAGCAGAATGGCGAGATCACCGTAACATGAGTAAAAAAGAACTTTTTAGAATATCTTGCACTCTTTATAACAACACGATACACCCCGCTACTAAACTTAAACCAAGAGAGATATTTTTCGCACTCAAAGACGGAGATGATCGACCTCTTGGATTAGAACAAATAACCCAATACAAAGACAGATTCTTCAACGAAGTTCAAGACACAAACAAGAAAACACAAAATCAAAATTTAGAATTCCACAACAAAAATCGAATTGAACCTCCCCACGTTGAAGAAAACCAAACAATTTTCAAAAAAGTACAAGATATTCGAAAAAAGACAAATGAAAAGTTCACCCCGGTCAACGTAGCACGAGACAAAGGCAGAACACTACTTGACCAGAGTGGACGAGAAATTCATAAAGATAATGTAAAAAATATCTAACAGTTTTTTATTTTTCAGAAAGATGTCGACACAAGGGAAACTCAGGACACCCCTAATATTCCTCATCCTAACATCGTTATCCATTTCCCACCAACAGTCAATTCAGATAAACGATATCACAAACAACGCAGGAGCGTTGATTCTCAATAGGGGGGAAGGGAAGATAATTGCTGGTTATGATAGGTTGCTACACATAATAGATTTTAAACAATTTGAAATCTCAATTTCAATTATGGAAAATATTATCAGTCAAACGAAAAACACATCAAGCGAATTATCACAAATCATAGACATGAAATTCAGAGAAATAAAGTTTCTTTTCGGCACCCTTAATCCAAAAGCAAAAAGGAATAAGAGATCCATTGATATTTTAGGTAGCTCAATTAAATACATTACAGGAAACTTAGACGCCGAAGATCTTAAGATAATAAACTCTAATCTAAATCAAATAAGAAATAAAGGAAACGTACTTGTAAAACAAAATAACCAGCAAATCAAAATAAACTCTAAATTCGAAAACAGATTAAACTTAATAAATACAGAAATTAGAAATCACCAAAATACTATAAATAAAGTTTTAGAAAATGACAATTACCTAATATCTGAAAACCAGAAAATATCGATAATATTTCAGTTAGACACCTTTCTAGAAAATTTAAAATCAATAGAGTACGCTATATTGCTTTCAAAAGTTAACATTATTAGTAAACTCATTCTCACACCCAATGAAATAGAAGTTATTATAAACGAGGTCAAAGATCAAGGAATAGATATCCAGCACCTGAGCGACATCAACAACCTCCTGACGACCACCACCATCTACACGGAATCATCAGTCATCATTTGCGTCAACATTCCGAAGTTCCAACCCACGACCTATCAGAAATTCGTCATCGAGCCTCTACCCATCTTCAACCACTCTGTAAAGGTCATGTACAACAAAGTTTTCACCAATCAAGATGAAATTCTTGCCATAAAATCAGAATGCCGAGAAAGCAACAGAGTCACAATCTGCGAGAGGAGACAATTAGTTGACATCAGCAATAGCCATTGCGAAGCTCCACTTCTAAAGGGACGACAAGGACAATGTCCTTCTTCGGAATCGCCAACATCAACAGAAACCAGAATAATCGCCCCAGGAACATTATTGGTTATTACCATCAATCAAAAAGTAGCCATCAATAGCACCTGTGGAATACCAGCAAGAACATTGACCGGAATTCACTTCATTACATTCCACAATTGTTCGATTTACATAAAAAACGAGCTTTTCGAAAACTACGAGCTCAAATTTAACCACGCATCAGTTCTACCAATGCAACTAACTAACATAAAAACATTGCATATAGAACGGCACGTAAATTTATCAGAGTTACACGAACTTAACCTGATAAACAGACGACACTTAGAAACAGTGGACTTCAAATACCGGCTTAGCTTGGGAACGTTCAGCACCGTCATCCTTCTCATACTTGCATTGTTGGGCCTTGGCATTTACAAGTGGAAAAATTCGAAACCCATGGATTGCTCGGGACGAGCAAAACTTAAGGGGGGACGAGTTAAGGAAGTAACAGCACTGGAACAGGAATCAATCGCAACACACGCACCGGGTACACACGCTGGCACCCAGACAGCATGGTCAGCGATATTGAACTCCAAGTTCAAGTAAAGAGGTTCCCGTTCCCACGAGACAGCAGCGAAGACGACACCAGCCACGCGAATTGTCGCTCGGTGCGAATTAGGGAAAACGCGAGGGAACCAAAGGTTTACTATAGAGACAATAAATCATTACTGTTCAGACCGCGAAGCCGTGTAGTTCATAGTTTAGTTTTTTAAAAACGAAAATTCCCGTCTCAATAATTTAACTCATATATGAGGTTCTTGGAGCCAAAGGGGTATAAGAAGGATAAATAAATGATTTATTAAAAAAAAGAAGTTAATTTCGACAAAACACATTATTAAGTTGATGTGTTCGGCCATTTTGCGTTTATTTATCTAAACTTTATATTTCTCTACAAAACGTAAAAGTATGTAAATGAAATTCTACAAATCTGAAAAATCACCAATTGTTCTTTTAATTATGAAGAATCGTTTGGAAATATTAATTCAAAATCGATCAATTTTGGACCTAAACCCCTTTGGTTCTGATGGCCTCATATGTAAGTACCTACGTCGAGGCAAATACAATCATAGCTCATTTTCTTCTAACAACGTTCTAAAATAAACAGCATAAACAAGAATAAGAAAAAATTCTAGACTTACTTACTTACTTACTTAATGATCCCGCGCCGATCCTCCGGTGCATAGGGCCGTAAAAGACCTCCACTGTTGACGATCCGGAGCCAGCGTCTTCACCTGGTCCCAGTCAAGATTATCGTCGACAGTTCGGATTTCAGCGGCTAGGCTTCGCCGCCACGAGTTTCTGGGTCTGCCTCTTCTTCGATGTCCTTCTGGATTCGAGTCTAGCGCCTCTCTGCAAATCTCGTTTTCATCTTTTCGCAGCGTGTGCCCGATCCATCTCCACTTACGTTCCCGAATCTCGATTTCTAGCGCCCTTTGATGACACCGGCGATGTAGTTCCTCATTCGAGATCCAGTTGCCAGGCCACCAAGCACGGATGATATTCCGCGTCGTCACCGCATATGTGCACCAAGTTTCGCACCCGTACAGCAATACGGATTTGACGTTTGAGTTGAAGATTCGGATTTTTGTTCGTAGAGAGATCTGGCGTGACCGCCAGATGTTTCGGAGACTCGCAAACGCAAATCGGGCCTTTCTGATCCGGGTTTCGATGTCTTTTCTGGTACCACCATCAGGCGTTATCTGGCTACCAAGATACTGGAAGCACTCCACTTTCTCAACTTGTTGCCCAGCTACCATGAAACTGGAGGGATTTCCTGTGTTGATCTCCATCGACTTGGTCTTTCCGACATTGACTTTGAGACCTGCTGCCTTGGAACTTTCGGTGAGGTCGTCGAGTTTGCTCTGCATGTCCGGTTGTGTTTGGGCAAGCAAAACAATATCGTCAGCCAGGTCAAGGTCGTTCAGCTGCTCCATTGTTAAAGGATTCCACGGCAATCCTCGGTTCGGTGCACAGTCAATCGATCCAGTCAGAATCTCATCCATTACGATGAGGAAAAGTAGCGGTGATAAGATACATCCTTGTCTCACTCCAGCAGTTACCGGGATTGGTTCGGACAAGACACCATCGTGCAAAACCTTGCACGAAAATGCCTCGTATTGTGCTTCGATGAGATGGACTAGTTTCTCTGGGACCCCTCGTCGCCTTAGAGCCGCCCAGATGTTTTCATTATTAAGTCGGTCGAATGCTTTTTCGAAATCAACGCACACCAGCAGAAGAGAGTCCTGGAATTCGTTGATTTGTTCCAGTATGATTCGTAGCGTTGTGATGTGGTCCACACATGATCGTCCGGATCGGAATCCAGCTTGTTGCCGTCGGAGTGTAGCGTCGATTTTCTCCTGGATCCTGTTCAGGATCACTTTGCAGAGTACTTTGAGGGTTGTACAGATCAACGTTATGCCTCGCCAGTTACCGCACTCTGTCAGGTCTCCTTTCTTCGGGACCTTTACGAGGATACCCTGCATCCAGTCGGCCGGGAATGTTGCAGTGTACCAGATGTCAGCGAAAAGACGGTGCAACATTTGTGCTGACAGGGCAGGGTCGGCTTTCAGCATTTCAGCAGGGATGCAATCGATCCCAGGTGCTTTGTTGGATTTCATGTTTTTGATTGCCGCTTCTATTTCAGTCAGCGAAGGCGCTTCCGAGTTGACGCCATTTATGCGACTTACTGTTGGCGCTTCAAGCTGCGGGTTCTGTTGGCCATCGCTATTCGTGACTCGGAAGAGTTGTTCGAAGTGCTCAGTCCATCGTTTGAGCTGATCTGTTCGATCGGTCAATAACTGACCTGCTCGGTCTTTCAGCGGCATTCTTGCATTAGTCCTTGCACCACTGAGGCGGCGAGAAATGTCATAAAGTAATCGGATATCTCCATTGGCGGCGGCTCTTTCCCCCTCTTCGGCTAGGGAGTTTGTCCAGGCTCTCTTGTCTCGTCTACAAGCTCGTTTAACTGCCTTTTCCAGCTCCGCATATCGTAAGCGGGCGGCTGCTTTGGCTGACCCGGTACATGCCTGCTCAATTCCGACTTTCGCCTTTCTCCGATCATCGACCATCCTCCAAGTTTCATCCGACATCCATTCACTTCTTCTTCCACAAACTTTACCGAGAGTACCATGGCTCGTCGTGATAAAGGCATTCTTGATTCCACACCACTGTTCTTCGACTGTTCCGTCTGTCGGCAGCTCCGAGGCTTGGGATTCTAGCTGTTCAACGTATGCCCTTTTCACCTCTGGATTCTCCAACCGGCGGACGTCGTATCGACACCCGACTTTCTCCTCGCGCCGTTGGACACGCGCAACTCTCAGTCGTATCTCGCCAAGGACGAGGTGATGGTCAGATGCAATGTCTGCGCTTCGTTTGTTGCGGACATCAAGAAGGCTCCTTCTCCATTTTCGGCTGATGCAGATGTGGTCAATTTGATTTTCTGTTCGGCCATCTCGGGATACCCAAGTGACCTTATGTGCTGGTCGATGGGGGAAGAGCGATCCACCGATCACCATGTTATTGTTGCCACAAAATTCTACAAACAGCTCTCCGTTTTCGCTCATCTGTCCTAGGCCATGGCGCCCCATGATGCGCTCAAGGTCTTGATTGTCGGAGCCAATCTTTGCGTTGAAGTCGCCCAAATGGATTTGAATGTCACCCTTCGGAATTCTCTCTACCACGCTGTTCAGTTGACTGTAAAACTGCTCTTTCTCCTGCAAGTCGGCAACGTCAGTTGGCGCATAACACTGGACCATTGTAAGGTTTCTAACCCGTGTTCTAAATCTGGCTACGATTATTCTTTCGTTTATCGGTTCCCATCTAATGAGGGCCGCGTAGGCCTGCGGGCTTAACAGGAAACCAACTCCTCGTTCCCGAGTAGCGTGTTCTCCTCGTATGCCAGAGTAAAGCAGGACTTGCCCGGACTGTGTCTTGTGTTCTCCAGTATTAGGCCAACGGACTTCGCTCAGTCCCAGAATTTCAAGCTTGAGGCGGCTAGCCTCTCTAGCAAGTTGTTCCAGTTTGCCTTGTTGGGCAAGGGTTAAAACATTCCAAGTTCCAATTCGTGTCCGTGTTTTCATGCTAAAAGTCGTCGCCAAAGTTCCAGATCGGTCATTTCTTTCGGATTCCGTAACAAGTTATGAATCGGGAGCAGTAGGTTGTTAGCCTAAAGTCCCTATCCCGCGATGGGGCTGCCATCTTGGACTTAGCTGGCGGGAGCCGCATTTCATAAATTCAGCCGCTTGCTGCAAGACAGACGCTGTTTGAGCCGCCCCTGACCTGGAGAACAGACGCTCGGTTGTTGTTGCACGCCGCCCCTGACCTGGGGAACAGACGCGTGCGGCCACCTTCTCAGTCTGCATGCGACCAAAGCATCCACCGGGGTTGGGTACCCGATCTCTGCTTAGGTTACTCGCACCCCAGCCGGCACCGCGGGGAGGTAGAGATAGGAGTTGTGAATAAGAGGTGATATGACCACTATGGGGTCTCGTGTTGCACATTATCCACCGTTTACCAGCCAAAATTCTAGAGTAGAGTGAAATTAATTTCAGTTTTTGAGAGCTGTATTCGTTTGATCTGAGCTTATTTTTGATTCCTTCAGGTCGATTTCTTATTTTTTTTTTACTGATATTATGGAAATGTCACCAGAGTGAACTTGAAAGATTCTCTTAGGGCCCGAGGGAAACCACTCAACGTTTCAGTGATGGGTGTGTTAGCAGTGCAGTGATAGACTTGGACTTAATGTTCTAAATCTACCTTTTCCTTAAAGCTATTAATCTTGTTCTGGAATCCTTCTAATTTTTTGATAATTCCCTATCTATTTTCTTTTCTCTTCAGAAAAGTGATGAAATAGACTTTAACAAACAATTGCAAACGTACACAAGGAATTTGACTCCTTAAAGTCTAAAGATATGAGCCGTTTCAAATAAAGAAATTATAAAATAGATAGATAGATATCTCTTAAGAAAACATATGGGCATTTGGGATGAATATGTAAAAATCGGAACTTGCAATGATAAACAAACCGAGAAATTAAAAATTGGAGATTTTTTAGGAGTTAAAATTAGAAATAAACAAATTTTAACCCTTCATTTTGAAGCTTTTGATTGAATCTTCTTTTGAAATCAGTTTCAAAAGGAAATAATATATACCAACAAAAAAAAATTAAAAAAAATTGTCGCTTTTTCTTCTGATGTGAATTTGTTACTCAATGAAACTAAATCAGATTTCGAATATCGTAAACATTGAATAAGTTACCAATGTTGAAAAGAAAGAATGAAAAATTTGGCTGAAATTTGAATTTCTTTTTATAAAGGGCTGTTCACATATCACGTGGACAACTTAGACTAAGAGGAGGGGGGGGGGGGGGGGGGAGTTTAAAATGTTTACGCTTGTCGACGGAGAGGGGGCAGAGGTTTGAGTTATGTCCACGTGGACATGTTATATTTTAATTATATTCGAAAATTGAATATGTATCAAACGTAATGTTATATAAAGTGATACATACAAAACATACTTGAAATATTAAAATTTCACTTCAAATATAAAGTCGAGATTAATGTTCTGCATTAGATTATTTTAATTACACAAAAAAATATTCGCTGGAGTCTTTAATATTCATTTATTTATCTCTAACAAACAAAAATTTTCCAGTTTTATATTAAACTCTATTATAGGCTCTCATTTTTTGAATATATGAATACAAGATGTGGCTCAAAAATCCAGCAACCCAGCGCTTCTCTCTATTGAATGAGCACTACAAATAAATTGTAGTTATGATATTTCCATATTTTTCAAATAATTCTATACCAGAAAATTTGTATTCATTTTTCAAAATCAACCATTCAAGTCTAAGGTTTTTGTAACAGTAATTAGAGATGTAGGCATATTCCAAAATGTCCACGCTTGTCCAAAGAAGGGAGAGGGTGATTGGTTATAATCGGTCCAGCGAATTGCAAATTACAGCTGTTTTAGTTTGGTGTACCGACTTTTTTCAATCTTAAGCCTTTAAGTGATTAAAATATACTTTCATTTAACAGACACCCCCACGGAATGGGAAATTTTGAAAATTCATAAGTACTCCTCCTAGGAAAAGTCCTAAGATTTTCTAGAAATTCCAGCTTTTGCGAGTATTTTGTAACGGTTTTTTGCCGCTTGGGGGGGGTGATCACCCCGATCACACCCCCCATAGGACCGCGCCTGGCCTGAACCACTCTCTTAACTATCATTTGAATATTATCCACTACCAAATATTTAGAAAATTCAAAGATTTTACCATCTAACGCATCGAATATGGACGAAGTCGATAATTATTTGGCGAAATGGCATGCATTTCAATGTGAGTGTTCCTCTCGGAGCGGTCGAACATTTTGATGCCTCATTAACAGTGATGAATATCAACCTTAAAACAGTTAGCCCATTTTTTGAAGCCTAATAACTTTTTTATCGTAACTCTAATCGAAATGCACCCTTGAGATGAAATATTTGACATAATTAACGCTTTAAGACATCACTTTTTTAAATAAACCCAATTCATTTCAATTTTTAAACCAAACCCTTAGCATTCTTGTTGATACTGAAAAAAAAAATCGAAAAGTCAAGAAACAATTATGTCATGCATGCGTGACATTTGTTAATATTTATGTCAACGTGTTTAGTGAACGGAAAACGATTTCGTCGGCTTGCCTGGCGTACCTAAAGACAGAATATGAAAAAGTAGGTAGTCGAAAAAAAATTGCGAAACCAATAAACGAATTTCGAGCGAGGATGTGCGATTTTCGCTTGTCTCATCAGCTATTTCCGGTTATTTTTGGGGCCGCCCGACGCCGTGTAAGCAAATATTTAAAAAAAAAAAAAACAATTCGTTCATCCACGATTCGGGACGCTTGATGTGATGCTGATGCGAGGGATGATAAATCCGTCGAGAAAACAAGAAGTTAATTTTTTGTTGTTTTATCGGTTGTAAAGTGTTTCCTCGTTTCGGATCGTGACCGAGTGGAATGGTAAATGTGTCATGAATTGAAGGTCTCAGGAAAAGTTTGATGTAATCTTTAAGTTTTTACAGGAGTGATGGGAAGAATTTGCTGGTAATTTTAAGTGATTTTATAAGTAAAAGAATAACAAAACGTTATCAGAATTTGTTTTTCTGTTGAAAGAAAGTACCTTTCTATCCACACAGCCACATAGGAACTCCTTGTTTTATTTTGATCAAAATGAATCCTTTTTAAACAAAGATTCAATGATTAAGTCAAAGCAAAGTGAACTTATTCGCTTCAACATGCTTTACACGTATGTCAAATCATTTTTGTCAGCAACATCCTTGAATCTTATCCCGGACCGTTTTATCATTATCCTTTCGGCTCTTCCGGCCGTTATCCTTGTACAATATTCGAGAACGTTTTATGGTTCATCAAAATGGTTTATCAAGGTTCAATCGTCAGTGCCATCTGGGATCGAATTTAGTTCAACTTACCGTTTGATCGTTCACAAAATGGCACTTTTCACGATTTTCCTATCGTTGTCTAAAAAAAAGATAGGATTGTTCGGAATCCTAGAACGCATATCAAGCTTATCGACCAACTTTTAACGACATCAGCAATCCATATTAATGAAAAAACTACTTTTTCGCAATGATGAGAAGGCTTCATTCGGTCTCGATACTTTTCTCCATTTCTGCAAAAACATTCCGTAAGCGACCTTTTGCCAGTCGCCAACAGATGTCGCCTGTAGTTTAGAGAGCATAGCTGAAGTGAATATTCAAACCCAGGAAATGCATTAATTTTAAGGATACCATCAGAAAAGGCACGTGAAAGCTTTAAGAGGCGTTGAAAATTTCCCTTATATTAAGGCATAAAAACAAAACGTTTTTCAACAATACTTTTTGCTCCCATAAATTAGCTTCTAGAATTTTATAATCAGGGAATGCATGCAGGGTTTGTAGAAAAACGTTGCAAGTTTTTAATAATTATAGTTTAAATTATTTATCACAGATGTCGCTATCGTCAAAGCCGTGGCTAAATGGATAATATGGAAGCGTCACCTGCGTTACATTATCCTTTTATGCTCCTGGCCTAGCGGAACAAACGCTTAAACTGGCTGCGTTTATATCAGAGTCCAACAGGACCTGGCCAGGACGAAACAAAAAATAGCACCATAGTCCTATTTGCCGCTGGTAGTGTTCGTGATATTATGTTGGTTGTTTCACCAACACTTATCAGTTTTGGGACAATCAACCTCAAAAACAACCATGTGTGCCCGTTTTTTGTACCGAGAATTTTTGAGGTTAATTGTCCTGTCTCATCTGTACAAGCTCAGCAAGTGTGCGTAAGAAATGTCAAAAACAACTCTATAGTCCTATTTGCCGGCGAAAGTGTTCGTGATATTATGCTGGACAACACTTTTCAGTTTTGGGACAATCAACCTCAAAAACGACCATGTGTGTTGAAAGGCTGCACGTTTTTTTGTACCGAAAGTTTTTGAGGTTAATTGTCCCGCCTCATCTGTACACGCTCAGCAAGTGTGCGTAAGAAATGTCAAAAACAACTCTATAGAAGGTGCATTCAGAAAAATGCTCTTACTTTCTCTTGTTCTTCCTCATGAATCCTCATTCGGTCCTTTGACCTTGTGAATTTTGCCGGTTGATTTTTTGATAAGTAAACAAATGAAGGGGAGGAGCGGGCTATATGCGCCTATTAAGCAGAATACTGATTTAATCAAATATCACGTCGAATATGTGTACAAAAACTATATACACGTGTGCAGGCATCTGTTTTCTATACAATGGAGTAATTTTTATGTTAAAATTTTCTTCTGTTTCCAAGAAAACGATTTTATTGTAAGTGTTGTCTAAAATGCCGAACCTCAAACCGTGCGGGCTAAATGCGCCTATTTATGTTTTGAACAAAATTTCTGTTTTTTGGGCAATATTTCCATATAATTTTATTGAAACTGCTAGAAAGTAATAATTTCCGTACGACAAAGCTGAAGTTTTATAAAAATCTATGTACATTATAATTTTGTGGAATAAAACAAAAGTTAGGGTTGCCATACTATGGAGGCAGTTCATCCATGAGAAAAACTTTATCAAATCTGTCTTTAGATCTTCAATTCATTCTTAAGATGTCATTCAGAGCTTAGATTTGAAGGTTCAGTGATAAAAATCATTTATTTATTCTATTTAACCTGTTATTTTAGGATGGAGGCATTTTACAAACATGATGGGGGCACACAAAAACACTCTATTATTCCACTAAATAATCATTATTAAACGTCCACAAAAGCTGAAATATGTTTTATTTCTTAAGTTCATTTGAGTAAGAAACAAAAACCATCCTAGTTTTTGTTTTAAACTTCTTTACGTATAATTTTTAAAAGTCGAAATATTACATCAAAATGTATCAAAACCTTGTATGATTTTTTAAATTTGTTTGAGTTTATAAATTCATAAAATTCTTTCTTGCCTTATGTTCTAAGCGTATCACCCTCAAAATGCATTGGTCAGATAAGCTGTCTATAGTCAGCCATTTCATCAAACAGCCGTAGGGTCATTTAACCCGATAGGCCCATTTAGGAAACCTTTCCCCAACTTGTATTTTAATTTAAAAAAAAAATCAGCGTCAAAAAAGTTTTATTCGGGGTTTTAGACAAACGCATAAAGCAGAACTACGCAAAAAGGCTAACGAGAATCTTTTGACTTTCGCTCAAATTCTATGGTCAATATTCATAATTGACCACAGTATACATGCAGGCACAATATTTCCTTAAAGAACAACTTGCTGATATGGATTCCATCCTTGTCATGTAGATTAAGGTTGCCAGATGGCCCGGTTTTATCCGGGTTTGCCCGGATATTTGAAATAAAATTTTAGAACAGTCCGGCCCAGCCCGGTTGCCCGGATTTCATTGAAAAATTCCCGGATTTTGCTCGGATTTTTTCTCTTTATTTGGCAAGTAAAACAAAAAAAAATAATAGTGTTACTAATTTTTATATTTAGCCACCGAAACAAAAATTTTTTAGCAAATTTTGCAAAAATGATCATGAAAGGATTTTTCGAAGAATAAAATACGATTTCATATTTGCTTTTGAATTTTTAATTTTTTTTTTCAATTCTTCTATCTTGAATTTGTTGAATAATTTCTGGGTTTTGACAAAATTTGCCCGGATATTGCCTGGATTTTCGGTCTCGTTTTAGAAATGAAATACCCGGATTTTGCCAGGTTTTTTTTATAAAAAAATTGCCCGGATTGTCCGGCCCGCATACATGCCGAAAAAATTCTGGCAACCTTATGCATGATCAAATCACATTTTAACGGATTTCAGCAAAAATTGGAATCAATATGCAGCCAAGTAGAAGCCCATATGTAGTAGGGTCGTAACTGAAAAATCTAGCACGTGCTCAGGTATTGGTAAGCTGCGACTTAAACGCACACAAGTCAAACCGTTTGTTTGAGAAAAAAATAACGCGGTTTTTAAATTTTTTGTATTGGGTCATTTCTCGAATAGAAATGATTGTGAGTTATTACTTATTACTTTTAATCATTTATAACCAGAGAAATAACCGTAAACCGTAATCCGGGGTAATATTGATCACTTTTTTCAATATTTTCCGATTATTTTTTCTGTTAAGGGAAATGTGGCTGTTTCATATTTTTAAAATCATTACTGGATTCCTATGAAAGTTTAATATGGTTGCAGAATTCCTTAGACCACTTTAAATTTGATTAAAAATCGATTTCGTCTCTGTTTTGAATTTGGAACACGCTAGATTTGATTTAACCATTTATGGTTATAGAACAACCATTTTATGGTTTTTGCTAAAAACTATGAATATGGTTATGTTTTAAGAATTTTTCTATGAAGAAATTTAACCATTTTGAAAGTTTTCGTGTATTAACCATAAAACGGTTGAAAAGCTTGAAGTTTTTTCATCGCCATTTTGAAAGTTACGTGAAGCAAACCGAATGCGTTTCGCAAAATCTTTTTTTTTTCGCACGGATAGAATAAAATTCCGAATAAATCTGTACCTGTGATTCGGGTGTGCGTGGAAAGATTCTGAAAGGTAATTGTTTTATCACAAACTTTTCCAATAAAAACCCAATCTAAAAATAAATACAAAATTAAAATTGCAGTGCACCAATTGGAAGAATCTGCAAAAGTCCGGATTCAGTTCCGGTGAAACTTAAACGTGACCTCTTGCACGGGAGTACTTATTTATTACCGGAACAAGTGCACATATTGCCACAAAAATTGGTCATCCCGATCGTTCTCCTTATCATTCGGATGGAGCTGGGGCGGGTTGGACAGCCCAAAAAGCACCCATCCATCGACCGTAGTGGAATTGCGGTCAACATATAGTCTGTGCTGCAGCTGCCTTACAAGGATCATTCCAGGTGAATTTAGCGCTTAGAAGCTTGTTGTTTTCCGTAACATTTGTTCTTAAAATCATCAAAATCGTTAAACAGTGATATTAAATGATATTTCAGGAACGTGCCATGGAACCTGAATCAGCTGCTGCAGGCGACTAACCCGAAGTTCACCACCTGGCAGGAACGATATGTCCATCACCAGCTATTTCGGTGACACCGGGAATACTGGACCACTCGTCTTCGTCGTCGTCGTCGAACACCTCTTTCAGCAGCCGGACTGGTCAAATTACACCAGTAAAGACATCGCCCGCGCCAAAAATTTGGATCCCACAAAAAATAAACATACAAAGATTTTCTAAATAAGTTTTATTTTATCTCCGAAAACGGCTCAATTCTCTAAATTTTTCTTATAAATCTCATTTTTTCGAATAATCGTTCCAGCATCTCCTTAATTTCGCATTTTGGTTCAAAAATAACCATATTTCAGCTTCTTCTCCAAAATTTCACATGGTTAGAAAATAACCATATTTGAACTTCTCCCCCATAAGTCATTTTATTGGTTCTCAAAGAGAAGTCACAAAAAACACAACGCGGGAAAAGGTCAAATATGGTTATTTTTCAACCAAATATGGTTAAATTAAAACTAGCGTGTACTTTGGGGTAACATTGATCAATCTCTATTTTGACGGTTTTGACGAGTTTTCTTGACCATAAAGCATACAAAACACCTTCATAATATTTACAAATGCGATTTTACGAAACGAAACGAAAAAAGAACTTTTATGGTGCATACATTTAGGGGCAAAAACTAAAATAATTGCTAAATAGTTTGAGCTACAAAATACAAATGAATTTTACCTTCACACATTCCTCTAGACCAGTGGTTTTCAAACTTTTTTCACTCACCGCCCCCTTTTGCTATATTTTCGAGCGCAACGCCCCTCTGGGCAAATTTTTAGAAAAACTTGAAAAAAAAATGATAATTTGGATCATTAAAAAACCATTAGCTTTTGACTTTGTGCTGTTGTAAGACTTAACACAAAATTCATTCAAACTTATATAAGACCATACGAGCCAAATGGATATGGGATATTATAAGTGAGACCTAATTATTGCAATGGATTTTCTTACTGACAATTTGTTGTCATATACTGCTACCATGTAAATACTTCAACCGCACAAAGAATCATCTAACTTCCCCTTGTATCAAACCGGTCATCTAATTGTTACTAGGTAACGAATTACCATCCATCAACACAAGCCAACGCTCGCTGGTGGCTCCAGATAGGAAAAATCAAACCATCCCTCGTCATTAGTTTCCCTACATTCAATTATCATCGAACCGTACCGGTGTTGATTCGTTCCATCGGTCTTATTCTGTGTTTCTGTCTGGCTGAAGGAGGAATAGGAGCAATGGTTTTTTTTTGTTGTGCTTTAACGGCCTTATCTTTTTCCCACAACCGATGTATGGGCATGGCTTCCAAAAAGTTTCATCGGATATGAAAGAGCATACGCCGCATGGACGCTAGGGCGGATACTTATGGGTCCTACTCATGAAGGAATCTGTCTCCAGATATTTTAAATATAAACTCTAAATAGTCAATACGAGAAATTTTCCATTTATAAATTTGGAACACGTTTCGATAACAGAAAACCAAAAACATATGTACCTAAATGGAGATGCAACTGATAAAAAATTCCAATGGCATATTGGAATTAAAAAACCGAACAAAATCCTAAAATTTCCTACACATAGATCCACACTAGTGTTAAGTCACGCTGTTAGAGGTCACCCCGAGAGAGTGGGTTTTCCATTCGTCAGGCAGGATTCATACCACAGCACCGGATCCTGTCAAAATTAGAGATAAGCTAGCCGGTCAGCCCACACAAATACCCGCCCCAGAAATGTTTCGAACCGGTGATGGGGAAGCTTTGAACATTGTGTACCCGGGACGAAAGAGTGGCGTTCTCCATCGATTGCTCTCGATTTTTGTTTATCTATTTGGCTTTTCCCCGCTCTACACTATGGCGCAAACATATTGAGGATATTCCATCTAGGGTCTAGGATCTAGAATTGACCATCGACGAGCTAGCTAGGTTTACCTGCATACGTTTATTTGACCGATTGGAATTTTCAACTCCACTCAACATCCGACGTATCTGTTATGATAGGTCGATAGGTCATAGATAAATGCACGATAACGAAGCGAAAAGGGAGGTTTTTTCAGTAAATAATAATTGGTCAGTAAATTATCTTTAAGAAATTGGT
Source organism: Uranotaenia lowii (assembly GCF_029784155.1). NCBI lineage: Eukaryota > Metazoa > Arthropoda > Insecta > Diptera > Culicidae > Uranotaenia > Uranotaenia lowii. Next base: position 179,761,128 of record NC_073691.1, read on the forward strand.
CTAATTTTACTCACGTTGGCGTAATTTATGACACATTCCACGCGCTTGTACTACTCTCAAATGATTTTCTGGAGTAAAAATATCTCAAAATCGTCACTAATTTCGATAATCCAAACCACAAAAAACCAAGGAAAAGCAGAGCATGTTTTAAGTGAATTTAAATATTTAATTTTTTCATGGAAAAAGGGTCATTTTTACAACCTCGCAAAATAAAGAAAACTTTAAAATTTTACGAGAAAAGTTTGACACTTTCTAACATAAAGGATAAAAATCTTCTTTAAAAATGACGAGACGATCTGCGATGCCAGGTAAATCTTTGACAAAATTCACCAAATTTACAATATTGACAAAAATGACAAAAATGGCAAAAATGACAAAAATGACAAAAATGACAAAAATGACAAAAATGACAAAAATGACAAAAATGACAAAAATGACAAAAATGACATAAATGACATAAATGACAAAAATGACAAAAATGACAAAAACAACAAAAATAACAAAAATAACAAAAATAACAAAAATGACAAAAATGACAAAAATGACAAAAATAACAAAAATGACAAAAATGACAAAAATGACAAAAATGACAAAAATGACAAAAATGACAAAAATGACAAAATGACAAAAATGACAAAAATGACAAAAATGACAAAAATGACAAAAATGACAAAAATGACAAAAATGACAAAAATGACAAAAATGACAAAAATGACAAAAATGACAAAAATGACAAAAATAACAAAAATGACAAAAATGACAAAAATGACAAAAATGACAAAAATGACAAAAATGACAAAAATGACAAAAATGACAAAAATGACAAAAATGACAAAAATGACAAAAATGACAAAAATGACAAAAATGACAAAAATGACAAAAATGACAAAAATGACAAAAATGACAAAAATGACAAAAATGACAAAAATGACAAAAATGACAAAAATGACAAAAATGACAAAAATGACAAAAATGACAAAAATGACAAAAATGACAAAAATGACAAAAATGACAAAAATGACAAAAATGACAAAAATGACACAAATGACACAAATGACAAAAATGACAAAAATGACAAAAATGACAAAAATGACAAAAATGACAAAAATGACAAAAATGACAAAAATGACAAAAATGACAAAAATGACAAAAATGACAAAAATGACAAAAATGACAAAAATGACAAAAATGACAAAAATGACAAAAATGACAAAAATGACAAAAATGACAAAAATGACAAAAATGACAAAAATGATAAAAATGACAAAAATGACAAAAATGACAAAAATGACAAAAATGACAAAAATGACAAAAATGACAAAAATGACAAAAATGACAAAAATGACAAAAATGACAAAAATGACAAAAATGACAAAAATGACAAAAATGACAAAAATGACAAAAATGACAAAAATGACAAAAATGACAAAAATGACAAAAATGACAAAAATGACAAAAATGACAAAAATGACAAAAATGACAAAAATGACAAAAATGACAAAAATGACAAAAATGACAAAAATGACAAAAATGACAAAAATGACAAAAATGACAAAAATGACAAAAATGACAAAAATGACAAAAATGACAAAAATGACAAAAATGACAAAAATGACAAAAATGACAAAAATGACAAAAATGACAAAAATGACAAAAATGACAAAAATGACAAAAATGACAAAAATGACAAAAATGACAAAAATGACAAAAATGACAAAAATGACAAAAATGACAAAAATGACAAAAATGACAAAAATGACAAAAATGACAAAAATGACAAAAATGACAAAAATGACAAAAATGACAAAAATGACAAAAATGACAAAAATGACAAAAATGACAAAAATGACAAAAATGACAAAAATGACAAAAATGACAAAAATGACAAAAATGACAAAAATGACAAAATTGACAAAAATGACAAAATTGACAAAATTGACAAAATTGACCAAATTGACAAAATTGACAAAAATGACAAAAATGACAAAAATGACAAAAATGACAAAAATGACAAAAATGACAAAAATGACAAAAATGACAAAAATGACAAAAATGACAAAAATGACAAAAATGACAAAAATGACAAAAATGACAAAAATGACAAAAATGACAAAAATGACAAAAATGACAAAAATGACAAAAATGACAAAAATGACAAAAATGACAAAAATGACAAAAATGACAAAAATGACAAAAATGACAAAAATGACAAAAATGACAAAAATGACAAAAATGACAAAAATGACAAAAATGACAAAAATGACAAAAATGACAAAAATGACAAAAATGACAAAAATGACAAAAATGACAAAAATGACAAAAATGACAAAAATGACAAAAATGACAAAAATGACAAAAATGACAAAAATGACAAAAATGACAAAAATGACAAAAATGACAAAAATGACAAAAATGACAAAAATGACAAAAATGACAAAAATGACAAAAATGACAAAAATGACAAAAATGACAAAAATGACAAAAATGACAAAAATGACAAAAATGACAAAAATGACAAAATTGACAAAATTGACAAAATTGACAAAATTGACAAAATTGACAAAATTGACAAAATTGACAAAATTGACAAAATTGACAAAATTGACAAAATTGACAAAATTGACAAAATTGACAAAATCGACAAAATTGACAAAATTGACAAAATTGACAAAATTGACAAAATTGACAAAATTGACAAAATTGACAAAATTGACAAAATTGACAAAATTGACAAAATTGACAAAATTGACAAAATTGACAAAATTGACAAAATTGACAAAATTGACAAAATTGACAAAATTGACAAAATTGACAAAATTGACAAAATTGACAAAATTGACAAAATTGACAAAATTGACAAAATTGACAAAATTGACAAAATTGACAAAATTGACAAAATTGACAAAAATGACACTGTTGCGGACGGAATAAATGAAAACGCCGATTTCTGATAGCAGTTAACACAGCTTCAAACTGTAAATATATTTTACATGTTATAATCTTAAATTTAGGGGTTTGTTATTCTAATTTTCGGTACTTACAATATCAGTGTTCTAATTTGCTTTGCGCCCGAACAATAAGTTTGTTTTCGATTGAGTGCGTGTTTGGTAGACTTAAGAGACCCTTTCACAGAGAGTCGTTAGAAGTAGCAAGCCCTCTCTCAGAGAGTCGACAGTTTCGAAATCTGCGTTAGCTGTCCAGTGTTGCTGATGTCAACATCCTACCCCTCGTGACGTTGACCGATAAAAGGATCAAGATCACCTCTAAGCTGAACATCCAACACTCCTGGTAGAATCGCTAGATAGCTTTCGAGCCGAACGCTTCAACAGCCCTCCATTTGTCTGAATAATACCACTCTGAACTCGCTCATAAGCTAGATAATCACTTCTAGAGTCCGACCTTGCACCCACCCATTTCTTTTAAAGTCATTGAACTTCAGAACTACGACTTTCGTTTTGCACCTAGTGCACACACGTACCCCCCGGCCATATTTGGAACACGGAAGTATCCCACAGCAGAACAAGCATTTTTGCTTATCCATCTCATAATATTTTCGCTCCTCGTGAATCATTTTATAAACAGTGGAGAGAACTCTCCATAAATGCACAGCCTAGTCTGATCTTGGCGGTTATCACCTCGTGCATGCGGCCTCGCATTTGTGTGTAGTATTTTGCAGTGTATAGGCACTGCATTCTTATAGCTGATCACCCGAAGTCCTTTCAGGTGTGGATAATCGCGTACCAGAACCGGATTCTCGTGAATTAAAAATTTCGTTCATACGTTCGGCATGTAGAAGCGGATGGTGGCGGACTGAACAACCGTTGACACCACACCTACCGCTGATGCGACATGATCGTTTCCCGTGAAAGTTCAAGCAGTTGCGACACAGTCCTTGTTGTTGCACGAATTTGCACCGCTCGTCAACACTCATTAATTTTAACTTGTTACACTGCTTGATTGAATGATGGTCGCAAAAACAGACTGGACAGAGTTTTCTTGTCGGCACTTGATCCTCCTCAGCTACCTCCGAATGCACGTTTGTTTTGCTCACGTTTTGTTTTCGGTTTGTCATCTCTCGCAACTGCTCCATTGTACACGGCCACACGGCTAGCAGTTTTTGCAATTTTGGACACAAACCTTGTGAATGTTTTCAGGTTCACTGTTTCTTCGGATTCAATGTACTCTACCCACTTATACTGATAATCTGGGGGGAGCCGATTTACTAACTCATTCAATAAAGACGGATTCGATAAGTGAGCTTGTTGATTAGCGGCCTCCAAATGACTGCAAAGACTTTGGACTGCGATCCCGAAATCAATGAACGTCGCAAGCTTATCCGCTTTCGGCGCGGCAACGGAACGAACTTTATCCAGTAGGGCATTGATAAGAAGCTCTGGACGCCCATAAAGAAAACGCAGTGTTTCCATTATAAAAGGAACCGATTCTGGGGTGTGTAGTCGGCTTCGAATTGATTCTAGGGCAGAGCCCTTAAGGCAGCGTTGAAGTCTACCAAGATTCTCAACTGGACTATAGCCACAAGCTAGCGTTGAATTAGTGAAGCTGCTGATAAATATTGGTCACTCATTTGGATTACCATTGAAAGTTGGGAGGTCCTTAGGATAAACCTGACGAGCCAGTAGTTGAGAGGGTGTTGATTGGTAGGTGTTAAGGAAATAAGTACAATCCGGGAGTTCATTTGGACCTAAGCCAAGTTGTTTGATGAGGGGTGCGAGGTGGTCTATGTTATTGTTTCCATTATAGCCAGCATCATTCGCAGCATCATTAATTGGCTCATGATTATCATTACATGCAAAATTATTTGCAGCATTTAATGCCGCGTAGTATGTTTTATCATGAGCTTTGGTACTTTTATGGGCAATTTGTTTATGATCGTAGGCAATATTGGGTGACACATATTGTTCAAAGGTAGAATAAAATGGTTCGGCCTTACCTTGAGCTTGATGGAGGGAGGGAGAAGTTGTTACCGATGGCTTTGGGGGATGCAAGCGGTGGCTGCTTGCAAGACCTTGAGGAAGGTACCGGTTGAGCCGACCACATTTGATGAATGTCGCTCTGCCACTACCTGCTTTGTTTTTGAATTGAAACCCTGCTGCTGATGAGACACCACCGAAAAAGGTTGCGCCCAACACGGTTTGGGCAACGTTGTGTTAGCTGTGAACCTGGAAGACGTCGGTTCAACATTCATATTCGATTGCACTTGATTCGGCGCCGATTGTGTCGCAATTGGAATAATCTCCGGCACATGTTGTGGAACACCAGAATATGAAGGATGTACCTGCGGCGGGGTCGATGATTTCGAATTTCGTTGAAGTTCTTATTCTTAAATATCATATTGGAATCCTGGACCGTATGATCAATAACCGGCGATTCGTAAACTGAGTTACGATCTAGCGGCCCTACTTTCGGATCTTGCATGTGAAAAACGTTCTCTCCCAGCAATAATGATTCCCATTGGTGCATGCCTACCACCGAAAGAGAATTCCAATTCGGCCAACCCATTCCGGACTGACGTGGATCCGTGTGCTGAGCTATAGTGAGGTGCTTTGAAAGTGCACCGGTACACCGCTGGGAAGAAGTGGGTATTGGTTCATTATTTTTTTATTCGATTTGAACCGCGCTGCCTTCACTGGCTTGCTGCTGATTCGGCTTTTTAAGGGAGGGTAACGATCCTACCCAATTGTGAATACGTTTTGTGTCGTCGATTTTGGTATTTAAAATCGACCTATCTCCATCTTCTTCTTCTTCGCTTGAAGAATCATCCGTTTGCAAAACAGAAAATCTTTCCGAAATGTATCGCTTCTGGGCCTCAATTTCTTCCAAAGCTGCATTTAATTTTATTTCCCTCGCTTGACGATCCAGTGCGCGCGTTTGAGCTAGCTGCTGCAACTTTAGGGATTGTCTGCGAGTCCGGGAGCTTGTTATGGAAGATTTGGAGCTTGCTGTCGGTACTGATGAACAAAGTCGACAACTCCAAGGGCTATTTTTCACCGACGGGGTTACTCCTACGCACGATTGATGCCACCAGCGTTGGCAGCGAACACACTGGACAAGATCGCAAATAGCACCTGGTTCCGAACACGCTGCGCAATTGTAACCTTCTCTAGATTCGTTCGGTGTACCGACGGGAAATTTTCCGGAAAAACTATCCATCCTGATTAGGTTGATATTTTTGAAGTTTGTTGCGGACGGAATAAATGAAAACGCCGATTTCTAATAGCAGTTAACACAGCTTCAAACTGTAAATATATTTTTCATGTTATAATCTTAAATTTAGGGGTTTGTTATTCTAATTTTCGGTACTTACAATATCAGTGTTCTAATTTGCTTTGCGCCCGAACAATAAGTTTGTTTTCGATTGAGTGCGTGTTTGGTAGACTTAAGAGACCCTTTCACAGAGAGTCGTTAGAAGTAGCAAGCCCTCTCTCAGAGAGTCGACAGTTTCGAAATCTGCGTTAGCTGTCCAGTGTTGCTGATGTCAACAGACACAATTGACAAAATTGAGAAATTTGGCAAAATTGACAAATTTGACAAAATTGACAAAATTGACAACATTGACAAAATTGATGAAATTGATAAAATTGACAAATTTGATAAATATTGACAAAAATAAATTGTATTGCTCATTATTTTATCTCTTGCATTTTATACTACCTCTCGAAGAAGAATCAATTGAGTGAGATTAAAATGTCGTAGAAACGGGATCATACAAAATATTCCAGAATCCTGTCATCCAAAATTCTCCAATTAGTTGCAAATTATTATATTCATATGGAAATTATGATTATTTCAAAATACTTTTATTCTATAAACAATTTTGAATCTTACTTTCTTAAATTCATTTTGGATTTACTGCGTTCGAAATTCTTTAATCATAATTCAGAATCTATAAATCCATCATTTGGTTATTATTTTGTGTCATCTGTATCCAAATATAATAACAAGCTGTAAAAAAGGCTACAATCCACTGTCAAGTGTATTAAATCGGGTGTTTAATATATATTTTTTCTTGAGCAAAGTTGAAGCCAGAGAATTTTCCAGTAAGCTCAATGTATAGGAATTTCAGTTGTATCGCGTGGGAACAAAATAGTTGAGCAAAACAAAAACAAGTGACAATCTCCGAAAAAATTCCCGCGATTTTCCATAAAAAATTCCTAATCAAAACCCGGGTAACTTAATCTTATTTTAAAAATTTGAAAAAATTCTATCGTTCGTTTATTACTTGCTCTCTCTTAAGGAGGTCACCAATAGCCCCTAGTTGCTGGTCAAGCCACGGCAACCGTCTGGGGTGGGCTACATACGCCTCTTTTGATGGGCCAGCTAGAGCTTGAGAACCACTAAGGCTCAAGGTCGGCTCTCGCAAGGTCGGATATCCAATAAAAACACTACGGACTCTGGTAAAAATGTTCTGTATTATAAAACTTACGTTCGTGTTGTGTGGATGTGTGGTGTATAATCTGCTGCTGCTGATACCGGCCGGCCGTAACGGGTGCACCTCGATGCTGTGTTTCCAAACGTGGTCATCAACTGACCATTCGATGCAATGGAACCGGAGGGTAGTTGAATGATTTCTTACGAACCCGTTTGAAGGGATCAAACAACACCCTCTGGAACCAGATCGAGATGAGTCGGTTTGGCGGTTATGGTTGTCCTCGTGGTGGATGCCGGGACCTTCTGCGGAACTTCTTTTGCTCGGAATCTTGGCTTCAGGACGTCTCTCAGAACATTGGCGGTTCTGATTAGCTTACTGGTTCGTTGGATCCTTTGCCTCGGGCACACGGCAACTTGTTTGGATCCAACTAGCGGATTCCGCTAACCAATGTCTGCACTGTCGCTTGTGGACCTGGGAATTAGGCTCACTAGCTCGTTTGCCTCGTGCAAATTGATGCTTCGTCGACGCTAATTTGCAGAATCCAGAAAACTCCGGATAGGAACGGGATCTGGCTCACCAGTTCGTTCGCCTTGTGTGAACCCAAACTAGGTCGAGTCGATCCGGTCAGATTTGCTGTGACCCGAATCCTCGAGACCAGAAACTTTTTGGTCAGAAACTTTGGGGTCCTAAATCGGAACAGGCATTAGGATGGGTTTTTAAAGACAGCTGTGGGAAACTCACTTGACTAAGGCTCTACTCTGGAAAAACAGGCACTTTCCACTTTAAAATTGGCTTTACTTTTAGTTATTTTAGTAAAACTTTGCACTAGATATAAGTGACTTCGATCTAGTCGCTATCGTGGTTGCAAGCGGAAAGACTTAACTTAGTCAAGGAGCTGATTTTCCCACCATTGCCTGTTTCCGTTCCATTTTCCGTTGACATTAGTATGTCCGTCGCCGTTCAGTTGGTGTTATCTGTTTTTGTTTGCGTTCTGTATTTGAATTTTTAAACTGCTGAATGTTGTCCGTTACTTTTTAATTTGGAGTGCTTAAATTATTCGTTTTCATTTTATTGAACCTATCTCCTAATCTTTTCCTGTTTAACAATTTTTTATTGTTTTTTTACAAAATGAGGCGGAAAAATCATCGATATTTAAGCGACGAACTTCTTGAGCACTCAGAAGGAATGCTTCAAGTGGCTCGCTCCCTATGGGTCCAATGGGGCAAAATACCCTAACGGTTACACGTTGACTAAAAAGTAAACTATTTTAGACTACAGGCGTTTTGAAATTAAAAAAAAAGTTGCATTTCGACACCCCCTACTTCCCGATGATGGCGATGATGGCTGATTACTCAAGGGACAGAGAAAAAGAGAGAAGATACACGTCAATGATCACACAAATAACTGTCAATATGCTCAATGGGCGATGGAATCGAAAAGTTATTCCTTCTCTCCTTAAGAAAAACCCGTAAGATCTGTCAAAAGTTGGGTGAAATTTTAGCTGCATCCCGCTTGCACTAATGCAAAACCATCACCCAAATTCGGCAGCGCTTCCATCGCCTATAGATTTGACGAAATATCAAATTTTTTGAAACTTTTCAAAATTGTCGAAAAAGTTGAGGACGAACAAGATTTGCTTGAAAGATTATCGATCTTTTTCAAATATCTTTAAAATATTCTTCATTTTAAAAAATAAAAACAGTCACAGCCATTTGTCTATACTTATCGGAGCTGTGGGGGTAGATCTCGGGCTAGTGTGCCCTCGACCGGAACAAATGTTCAAAGTTTGCGTTTCGCTTTGATGTCAACTGATGTTTGTTTTTTTGTGACGTAGCCACGGATCGGAAACCTACTTACATCGACAGGACATGGACCTCCATGGGCATCCGGATCCGACAGATACCTAGGACATCGGAAATGAATTCCGACTTGTTGTGGGGCTTTATCGTTTCGATGAAACGTATGGTTTCATTGATTTTAAAGTCCAATATGTTTAAAGCTTATCATTGGGTGTCAATATTGGTACCGTACAATGGAGTATAATAGGGACACATATGGGAAAAAATATTGTGATCGAAAAGCTACACATTGTTTTTTTTCTCTTTTCAGGACCAAAATGTTCCTTGATTTATTGCTTTAAAACCAACATAAATATCTGTTTCTGTTTTGTTGCTTGAATAAGTTTAAAAAAAGTTATCTAAAGTTTAAAAAATCCCCAAATTCGATATCACTTCAAATAAACATGTCTACAAGTTTGACATGTGGTGAAGAATTTTTTCAGCATGATTTTGACGATGAAAGGAAGAAAATCAATTCAAACTGGTTCGAACGGTGACACATTTTAAGAAAACATTCTTTGGCACACTTATCGTGGGGTTGTAAGGGGCATGTCCAATAGAAGTGTTGAATCTAGAAGCGAATTCAACTCGATTATAAGGTGGCGGAGAGATAATCAGAGGGCTTCCTGATAGAGGTGGATTTTTTTTTCTTTTATCATTCATGATCGATACATTTTGCACTACATTTTGGCCTTTCTGATCAGGGTTTCGATGTTTTTCCTGGTACCACCATCAGGCGTTATCTGGCTACCAAGATACTGAAAGCACTCCACTTTCTCAACTTGTTGCCCAGCTACCATGAAACTGGAGGGATTTCCTGTGTTGATCTCCATCGACTTGGTCTTTCCGACATTAACTTTGAGACCAGCTGCCTTGGAACTTTCGGTGAGGTCGTCGAGTTTGCTTGTCCGGTTGTGTTCGGGCGAGCAATAAAATATCATCAGCCAGGTCAAGGTCGTTCAGCTGCTCTATTGTTGAAGGATTCCACGGCAATCCTCGATTCGGTGCACAGTCAATCGATCCAGTCAGAATCTCGTCCATTACGATTAGAAAAAGTAGCGGTGATAAGATACATCCTTGTCTCACTCCAGCAGTTACCGGGATTCGATCGGACAAGACACCGTCGTGCAAGACCTTGCACGAAAATGCCTCGTACTGTGCTTCGATGAGATGGACTAGTTTCTCTGGTACTCCTCTTCGCCTTAGAGCCGCCCAGATGTTTTCATGGTTAAGTTGGTCAAATGCTTTTTCGAAATCAACGAACACCACAGAAGAGAGTCCTGGAATTCGTTGATTTGTTCCAGTATGATTCGTAGCGTTGTGATGTGGTCCACACATGATCGTCCGGATCGGAATCCAGCTTGTTACCGTCGGAGTGTAGCGTCGATTTTCTCCTGGATCCTGTTCAGGATCACTTTACAGAGTACTTAGAGGGTTGTACAGATCAACGTTATGCCTCGCCAGTTACCGCACTCTGTCAGGTCTCCTTTCTTCGGGACCTTTACGAGGATACCCTGCATCCAGTCAGCCGGGAATGTTGCAGTATCCCAGATGTCAGCGAAAAGACGGTGCAACATTTGTGCTGACAGGGCTTTCAGCATTTCAGCAGGGATGCAATCGATCCCAGGTGCTTTGTTGGATTTCATGTTTTTGATTGCCGCTTCTATTTCAGCCAGCGAGGGCGCTTCCGAGTTGACGACATTTATGCGGCTTCTGTTGGCGCTTCGAGCTGCGGGTTCTGTTGGCCATCGCTATTCGTAACTCGGAAGAGTTGTTCGAAGTGCTCAGTCCATCGTTTGAGCTGATCTGTTCGATCGGTCAATAACTGACCTGCTCGGTTTTTCAGCGGCATTCTTGCATTAGTCCTTGCACCACTGAGGCTGCGAGAAATGTCATAAAGTAATCGGATATCTCTATTGGCGGCGGCTCTTCCTCCCTCTTCGGCTAGGGAGTTTGTCCAGGCTCTCTTGTCTCGTCTACAAGCTCGTTTAACTGCCTTTTCCAGCACCGCATATCGTAAGCGGGCGGCTGCTTTGGCTGACCCGGTACATGCCTGCTCGATTCCGACTTTCGCCTTTCTCCGATCATCGACCATCCTCCAAGTTTCATCCGACATCCATTCACTTCTTCTTCCACAAACTTTACCGAGAGTACCATGGCTCATCGTGATAAAGGCATTCTTGATTCCACACCACTGTTCTTCGACTGTTCCGTCTGTCGGCAATTCCGAGGCTCGGGATTCTAGCTGTTCAACGTATGCCCTTTTCACCTCTGGATTCTCCAACCGGCGGACGTCGTATCGACACCCGACTTTCTCCTCGCGCCGTTGGACACGCGCAACTCTCAGTCGTATCTCGCCAAGGACGAGGTGATGGTCAGATGCAATGTCTGCGCTTCGCTTGTTGCGGACATCAAGAAGGCTCCTTCTCCATTTTCGGCTGATGCAGATGTGGTCAATTTGATTTTCTGTTCGGCCATCTCGGGATACCCAAGTGACCTTATGTGCTGGTCGATGGGGGAAGAGCGATCCACTGATCATCATGTTGTTGTTGCCACAAAATTCTACAAACAGCTCTCCGTTTTCGCTCATCTGTCCTAGGCCATGGCGCCCCATGATGCGCTCAAGGTCTTGATTTTTGGATCCAATCTTTGCGTTGAAGTCGCCCAAATGGATTTGAATGTCACCCTTCGGAATTCTCTCTACCACGCTGTTCAGTTGACTGTAAAACTGCTCTTTCTCCTGCAAATCGGCAACGTCAGTTGGCGCATAACACTGAACCATTGTAAGGTTTCTAACCCGTGTTCTAAATCTGGCTACGATTATTCTGTCGTTTATCGAAATGGAGGCATTTTCATTGTAACACCATCACGTATGAATGGTCGGTAGGAATTATTTGAAATATGGTATCTGAGGGTTTTTCGGGTCAGAGATGGTTTGTATAATAGTTTCAAGAATCTCACTTTTTATGGAAGAAGGGTCCCCATACAAAATTATCTCTTCTTCACATCTTATATATAAAAATGGAAGCGTTTTCATTGTAACATCATCACGTATAAACGGACGGTCGGAATGAATTGAAATTTGGTATTCGAGGGTTTTTTGGGTCAGAGATGGTTTGTATAATACTTTCGAGAATCTCACTTTTATGGGAGAGGGCCTCCCAGACAAAATCAATTCATAGTGGAACAGAAATCGAACAATTTTATTGCGATTTATTAATTTACCTAAAGGTAAAACGAAGTTTACCGGGTCAGCTAGTATTTCTGTAAAGATGATGAGGAGATTTCTTGTTGCTAAAAAAATAATACTATAGAAACTACAAAACTGTTCCTCGTGAAAATTTATTCGAGAAAATACGTATTTCCTTAGAAAAGAGTGGTGCCCAGTTTGCCCCGGGTTCTCGTTATGCCTTTATCTCCCCTAATTGATTTCAAATTGCAAAATGAATTTAAATTGCAACTAACGATCAATGGTTTATTTGGTAACGCTTATTTGTGGTGCATAAATTTCACTTTGGCTAGGAATTATTTTAGCACCAAATTTTGCCCCGAATAACCACACAATACTTATCCTGATAATATATGAGGATTTCCCCTCCCCCATAGTCAGCCGTTTTAATCGGAAGCTATCTCTGTCACCGATCAACGAGACCGGGTTTTTGCCATATTAGAGACGCTTCCATCAAACTCAACAAATATGGATGTGTGTGCTTTTACCTACATATCTCAATGCTGCCGGTGGCATTTATTATAGGGGAACATGCCCTATTATGCGCCACCTAATCGAATCGCTGATTTTCTATGTATTCCAAGTACAAATTGTGTTGAAAATGGGTGCAATCGTTGAAGAAAAGTGTTTTCTACAAATGCCTATGATATTTTATTACTCAAATTGCTATAGTTGCTTCAAAAACTTGATTTTTAAAAACCATATTCAAAGCCACAGAACAAAACTGTGTTGCAAATACGCGCCGCTGTGTATTCAATATGCGCCTAGTAGCCGAACACACCCGAAAACAGCCGAAGACCAAAAACACACCAATACTTACAGACACTTTGACTGAAAAGAAAATTAAAATGGACTAATCAAAGTTTTAAAAAAAATGAAAAGTAGATGTTTTGGGCTGAATTAACGCTCAAAATATGGTTTTAGACTTTTTGTTCATTTTCAATGAAAATTGGCCTTTTTGAAAATTTAATGCTATTTTCAGCCTACTACGATTGGCGCGTTATAACGAGCGGATGGGCCATGATAGAACGTACCCATAAAAAGCATACCTTTGCGAGTTCAGTATGATTTTTTAGCATAAAATCATAGTTAAGATTCTCCTCTATTGATGTGTCAGAAAATATTGTCTTATTCGTTTTTCTCTGCTTGGTGACACCTTATTGAAAGTGTTTTAAAATTTAGATCAAAATGATGAAAAACCTAAATTGTGAAATTATCACGACACAGGGGCATTTTAAGGATAAATTCATACTTGCCATGACCAATCACAGCATTTAAAACAAATTGGTAATATTTTGCAGGCTTAAAATGTTTCAGATTCTTCAAAACAAAGGTGGCGCGTTTTAGCCACATGGGGCGTTATATGAACTTTTCCCCTAACCCGAGAACATGAATTGAATATTGATTATTTGCGGTATGATGGCGTCGGGTCAGGTGAAGAGAGCTAGACTATTGACAAGGTGCAGGATCGAAGGAAGCAAATATAGAAATGGGTTCTCCAGTCTGTCAAGGAAATTGCAAACGAGGGAAATGGGTATTTCTTTGAGTTCACGTACCTATTTGGCAGGGTTTGTCGATCCCAAAGAGGAATAAAATGAAATGTTGATGAGAATAGATAAGCGAAAATATTAAAAAATAAAAGATTCTTTGAAAACGAACGATTTTATACACCCTACGTTTCTGTGTCGATAAGTGTAATTTTCAGGGATTAACTGTTTTTCATTTTCCTGTCTACCTGTTTAGATTACGTGTATTGAGTTGGGCAGTTAAAATTTGTTCTATTGAATTTTTACCAGCACTCAGTGTTATTATAATTTGACATTAAATCTTGTTTTCAAATTATCAAGCTTGGAGCGTTTATGAAGGCATTTTACTTAGGAAGTTTTGCTGAATGTGTATTCACTTGATTATTCTTTGTTAGTAGAATGGGGAGCAGAAATAGTCGGGGTGACTAGACTCAAACGGTATTAAATTTAAAAAATTTCGCTCCTACGGTTTGTTTTCAAAAAATTCGCCGTTTCGAATGTGTTAAAACAATCAATTTTGTTTCGTCGACTGGTCCTAACAAGAAGCAGAAGATCATGAGGACACATACAGAATACCCCCATTACCATTGCATAAAATAAATCATACAAGTGGTTTTCGAAATGAGTGATAAAATTTTACCAAATTGAGAATCACACACAGATACATACACACACTGACACTTCTCGCCCATAGGGCACACTGACACGCACCCAGACAGGAAGCTGCCGAAAGGATTGGTTTTTCATCGAACCGGAAATTGGTTGGTTTTACGTGCCTTCTATCAGAATGTGAAATTCTTTATTCCCTTTCTTTCGAAGCTACCGCAAGGCTGGGGGCAAGGGAGGGGGTATGTGCGGGTGGAGTGTCGTTTCACAAATTGACTTATCAAATGGAAGAACACTTTCTTCTCGGTACAGCCGATGTAATTGGAAGCAAGCGTCATCGGGCAGACCAAACCCCAACATTCCATTAGAGCAGCAGAAGATCAATTGAATGAAACCGACTGGCAGGAATGAACATGTAAATATTGCAAAAGAAAACTTCAGTGCCAGGTGGTTTCGGGATAATTGAATTTTGACATGATTGCTGCTGCCGGTGAGAATGCAAAGTGAAATTTAAACACTTGGAAAAGACAGAAATCAATTTTGAATTAGGTAAGGGCGGAATGTGTCAAATTTCAAAATTCAATCATGTTGGTATGCGTTGTTACCTTTAATCAATAGAACAGCTGAGATCTTAGTCTACCTTTTCATTATAGCAGGAGGCTATATTACTGTTAGTTTGTAAACAAAGATAACGAACATCAGCCCCAATTCACCGCCTTCTCATCGCCCAAGATAGGTACTTGAAAAGGTATAACATTGTGCTTAAAGCATTTTTTCAATTGTAATTGTAAAAATATGCATAATATATGACTTTCTACAACTTGTAATGAATGCTACTTTATTTTAGATCTAACAAAAATGAAAATGTTTCAGTTATAAAGAATTTGACGAAAACTATTTTTTCAACTCGAAAAAATATTCGCGAAAAAATATGTTTTCCATCCGTGAGAATTTTTATATTTTTTGCAGAATTTTGAAATCAATAGTGTTTCGGTTTCCAGAAAACTAATATTTTTGAAATCTATAACTATTTTACGGAGTAGCATACTGCGGAAACCACAGAGTGCCAAGTGTATTACCATCATCTCATAGATGCTAAGACACGAACGCCACTAACGTGGTAAAGTGTCTATAATTAGAGAAAAAAATCTCATAGATGCCTAGGTCCAGGCGAGCCCTGTTATAGCAGCGATGCCTAACAACTGTGGTAAGCTACAGCGATAGACATATGACAGCGATAGACGATATGAGCGCGTTGCATATAGAAGTCATCCTATATTCGCACTCAGTTAGTTCATCATGTTGAGCTTAACCAACAAATTCACCCTCCTCTCAAAATGCTACTTCACTGAAGAACTACTGAAAACCTCTCTTGCGCATCACACTGACTCTCAATTTAACATACATCTTTGAAGCGTTTGCCATTATTAATAGCTTTCAATCACTTCTGAATTTATAATATATGATTTCTTATCATTTCCTGTCATATTATATCATGAACATTTTCAATTTTCGTCGTTTCTTAGAACAATTTATGTCGTGACCTAAAAGTCTGGAATTATCTGGATGATATGTCAAAAGTCTGGAAGTCAGGAAACCTGAAAAAATGTCTGGCAGAAGTTCAAAAAGTCTGGAAGATCCAGAAAAAATCTGGAAGGTTGACATCACTGCCTCCAAACAGTCACAATACGTAATTTTCTGGTTTGACTTTTCTTCAATAATTTTCATCCTTTCATTCTTTGGTTTGACGTTTGTAATAACTGTTGAGAAATCATTTCACTCGGGAACTATCGGTCAGATACAAGTCGAGTGAATTGCACACAATATCAATTTGACATTCTACAAACAATAACACAGCCACGTGTGGAGACTTCATTTGTCAGCTGTCATCTGTCAAACGGACAACTTGCACGGAACATTGCACGAGATTGGATACAATGTTTGATACAATATTGAACGGAATCTAGTGGACAACTGGATTAAATGTTCATGGTTCTACAAATCAGGAATTGGCACAGCGAGAAGAAAGTGCATGAAATAAATATAAACATCACTAATGTAACAGATCTAGTTTTAAGTTATACTCTGTGTTCGTCTCAAATAAAGTCACCTTAAACCTTAAACCTCAAACCTTAAACAAGAGTTTGATAATCGCGTTTTTATTTCGATCGACTCTGAGAAACTCTACAGGTTATGGGCCCAGTGGATAACTGGTGATCTCATAACCTATCCATCTCAACAATAACATAATGAATCCGTCAAGAGGCATTCATCCTCTCTTGAAGAAATAATTGCATGCTATATATTATCACAATGGTGATTTTTTTCAGGCTATTTTCGTGCTCCTTTCCAATTATGCTTTTTTTTTTAACGGATTGCATTAGCAGACTGCCGCTGGTTCACTTTTGAGAATGTTTTGATCCATAACTCAGAATCCATTTAGACTTTGGCTATATAAATTCACATGTTGTATGAATTGTCATTATGCAGACTTAAATGTAAACGAAATTGTCTACGTCACTGCTTCGCACGTAGTGCAGCCCAGTTAGCTCGCTTGTAATATTGTAATGCAGTACAGCTATGCTTTTGCTCGCCACGCAACACGTTTATCTAGTATGAAGAAAAAGCACAGTTTTAGACGCAGCACGTTAAGCTCTAAATGAACACAGTTTGCTCGCAGGCGCATCACTTTCAAATCGCACATAAAGCTCAAATTTAAACGCATAGTTAGTTAGTTCTTACTCATCATGTGCGACCCATTTGGTCGAATTAGGTACTGGTACAACACGCATAACTCGCATTGAGCGCAGCGCATAGAGCTCGCATTTAAGACATAGCTCACATTCACGCGCAGCCCATTTGGCGCAGCTCACATGGCTCGCATCCAGGCGCAGCATACACAGCTCGCATTTAGCGCAGCTCACATAGCTTACATTTAGGCGTAGCCCATTTGACTCGCATTTGGCGCATTTAGGCGCAGCACACACGAGCCCTGTTATAGCAGCGATGCCTAACAACTATGGGTAGCGTATATCTGCACCTACAATGTGCGGTCCATGCATATTCTTTATCAAATAATCAAATACATTGCGACCTTTGTGTACGACAATTCGCAAAAAATCCGTGAAACGATCGATATACGATGATCAGCTGTGATTGACAGATTTTGTGGTGCTATGCATAAAATAATTCTTAGTTAAGATTTTTTTTTAACATGAAATACGATTTATAGTATCATAACAATCAGGTTTAGATTTTAGCAGAAAGTACATTTTTCTATCACACAAGATTGCTAAAATTAGAGATTTTAGGTACTATGGTACTACGGTATCTGCTGGTAATAAAATTTCTTCCCAGAGTGTTCACATTGAGCGCGACGGCTCACAGTGGTCCAAAACCCAGAAAAGCTGGCCGAAAGTCGATTTTGGAGCGGTCATAACTATCTATCTAAATATTTCATCGTGTCCCGGCATTTTCAGGCTACATGGAACCATGAAAATGATAGTCCTAAGTTTACCCTTTTAGGAGTTCTCATAGAAATGCTAAGAAAAGTTTGAATATTTTTTGAAAATTTGCAAAGATTTGCTTACATTGAAAAACGAATAGATATTCAAATCGCGAATATATTTTGCTTTGCAATTATTTTTTTATATTTTTTAGGCATATTTTACACCCTATGTAAAAAAATCTCTTTTTTGGAATAAATTTGAAATTCTTTATATGGGATCTAGTTGCAAAAAACTATCAATATTTTGAGTTTTAGAACTTCAACTAGAGATTAAAAAAATCCACTTAACTACACTCTAATTTGACGTTGGATAGATTCCCATATTTCTGGACTACAAAATATTGCAAATTGGGCTGCCTTTTTTTGCCATTTTTCGAGAACGGCGTCAAAGAGTTGAACCACTTTTAGCATAGCATAGCATTGGGTGACTAGGGGAGATGGGGGCATAATAAACGGTTATTTAACCATAGAAAATAGCTATAATATGGAGGTTACATTATTGTTTCGTGTTCAGACACTTGAAAAGCCTATTCCCTAACGGGCTGAAACGTGAAAAACTAGATGAAAACGTTAAAAAATGCATTTTAAAAAATTTTGCCTAAAGCTGAAAACCAGCCACTGTGGAGGCATAATGAGAACCCCCCCTGAGGCAGTATGAATGTATTTAAGCATGCGACCTTCGATTTTCCATTCCTGTAAAGTCTTGAGGATTATCTCTGGATTGACTCTGTCGAACGCTTTAGAAAGGTCCAGGGACAGGAGGTCGATGTGTTGATGTTGATTCAGAGAGTCATCGAGAATGTTCTCTAGGAGGCAGAGGTAGTCGTCTGTGGATCGACCAGGACGGAAAGCATACTGTCGGTCATCCAGGCGGCTGTTTTGATCGAGGATTGTGTTTAATCGATGGTTAACCATCCTTTCCATAATCTTCCCCGAGCAGTCCAAGAGGGTGATGGGGCGATAACTATCAAGATTACATGGGTCTTTTTGTGGTTTTGGGATGGGAACAACCAGTCCTCGTTTCCATTCGACGGGAATGTGCCCGTCATTCCAAATCTTATTAATAATATCTAGGAATGTAATTTTGGCGAGGGGGGACAGATGTTTCAACAGAGGATAGCCAATGTCGTCGGGACCAGAAGATAGTCCTTTGACTTTGTTTAGAGCAGAGGGTAGCTCTTGAAGACTAAAGTCAGAATTATAGATGTTATTGTTGGCGGTTTGGAAAGTAGGGGATAGAGGAATGTCTGTAAGAGAGAGGGGTTGTGGATTTGGCGTTATTGAATTGTTATTGTTGTTGGGGGTAGACTGAGTTGAGGTGAAGTGGTTGGAGAAGGCTTCGGCTAGTAAAGATGGATCGTTGGTATATTGTCGGTTTAAGAGGAGGTGAAATTGGTTTTTTCTAGGTTCGCCATTTAGACATTTAATTTTATTCCAAAGGACCTTAGAGGGGGTATTAGGATGAATTTCTTCGGTGAATGTTTGCCAGGTATTGAGTTTAGCAGTGCGGACTGCTGATCGGGCAGATGCTCTAGCTATTTTGAAAGACTCGAGGGCACTTGGTTTTCGAGGATCATCATTGGGAATTCGCCTTAGTGTGCGAAGGGTTTTTCTTCTTAGCTTTATCGCATCACGGACTTCAGGTCCCCACCAGGGGACGGAGGTTTTACCGGGAATTCCTTTAGATCGAGGGATAAATTTAGTACCGGCTTCCAAAAGTATTGAGTAAAAGGAATCAATGTTGTTGGGGACTGAGAGTGAGAGAAGGTGATCGACATGATTTTGATAGCCAAACCAGTCGGCTTCCTGGAAGCGCCAACGGGGTCTGGTGGCTACTATTGTGGTAGGATGTTCAATTTTAACTAGAATCGGGAGGTGGTCACTTCCTCCACTGTCATCGAGGACGTTCCAGCGGAATTTAGATCCATGAGACAAAGAGGTGATGCTTAGGTCCAGGGCGGACGTTGTGCCAGTGCTGGGGCATATGCGGGTGTGGGAACCGTTGTTCAGAATAGTTAGACTGTTTGCTAGGGCGAAATCACTGAGAAAACGACCACGTCGGTCGACTGTTTTGCCTCCCCATCAGGGTTCAACAAAACGCACTCTTTCAGACGCGCGCGGCACACGCAAACCATTTCTCTCGAGCAAAACACTTCTTCGTTTGCGTTCTGGTCGTTGACGCGCTCTCGCTCGAAACAAAACCACGCGCGCTCAATCTTTTCCCCTCGTTCTCGTCGACGAGATGCACTATCCGAAATCTGCGCGAGCGGCCGAGTCAAACAGGCACGGCTAGCTCTCGCGCGTCCTAATCGAGCGGCGGGTGAGGCCTCTCTTTTGGCTCAAAGAACAGCACGCAGCGGCCCACAATGCAGCGCGCGGCGGCTCTCCGAATGGTCCGAGGCGGCCCTCTTTTCGTCACCGGGCGGCGCGCACGGGCTCGAGTGAGGGCCTTGTGTTTCGTTCGTGTTTCTGTTTGCAGTGCCGATTGAGAAATCTGTGTGTATGATTTTATCAACAGGATAGTTGAAACATATGTAGGCGCGCAATGGGATCTGGCGGAGGGTTATGAGAATTGATGTAGGTGGTTAACGTTACCCATTATTAACAGTTACCAGCACTAGTAACTATGAAAAATTTACCATGAAATAGTAAAATTTCGCGAAAAACGCCAAATGAAAGAGCTTTACACAAGGATTTATAAAATGAATGATAAAAATATTCTAGCCACTAGTAAAAGTTACCAGCACTAGTAACTATGAACAATTTACCATGAAATAGTAAAATTTCGCAAAAAACGCCAAATGAAAGAGCTTTACACAAGGTTTGTTAAAATGAATGTTAAAAATGTTTTAGCCACTAGTAATAGTTACCAGCACTAGTAACTATGAACAATTTACCATGAAATAGTAAAATTTCGCGAAAAACGCCAAATGAAAGAGCTTAACACAAGGATTGTTAAAATGAATGTTAAAAATATTCTAGCCACTAGTAATAGTTACCAGCACTAGTAACTATGAAAAATTTACCATGAAATAGTAAAATTTCGCGAAAAATGCCAGATGAAAAAGCTTTACACAAGGATTGTTAAAATGAATGTAAAAAATGTCTTAGCCACTAGTAATAGTTACCAGCACTAGTAACTATGAAAAATTTACCATGAAATAGTAAAATTTCGCGAAAAACGCCAAATGAAAGAGCTTTACACAAGGATTTATAAAATGAATGTTAAAAATATTCTAGCCACTAGTAATAGTTACCAGCACTAGTAACTATGAAAAATTTACCATGCAATAGTAAAATTTCGCGAAAAATGCCAAATCAAAAAGCTTTACACAAGGATTGTTAAAATGCATGTTAAAAATATTCTAGCCACTAGTAATAGTTACCAGCACTAGTAACTATGAAAAATTTACCATGAAATAGTAAAATTTCGCGAAAAACGCCAAATCAAAGAGCTTTACACAAGGATTTATAAAATGAATGTTAAAAATATTCTAGCCACTAGTAATAGTTACCAGCACTAGTAACTATGAAAAATTTACCATGAAATAGTAAAATTTCGCGAAAAATGCCAGATGAAAAAGCTTTACACAAGGATTGTTAAAATGAATGTTAAAAATGTCTTAGCCACTAGTAATAGTTACCAGCACTAGTAACTATGAAAAATTTACCATGAAATAGTAAAATTTCGCGAAAAACGCCAAATCAAAGAGCTTTACACAAGGATTTATAAAATGAATGTTAAAAATATTCTAGCCACTAGTAATAGTTACCAGCACTAGTAACTATGAAAAATTTACCATGCAATAGTAAAATTTCGCGAAAAAGGCCAAATGAAAGAGCTTTACACAAGGATTGTTAAAATGAATGTTAAAAATGTTTTAGCCACTAGTAATAGTTACCAGCACTAGTAGCAATGAAAAATTTACCATGAAATAGTAAAATTTCGTGAAGAACGAAAAAATATTGATCAAATTCCGTGTTAACTTGTCTCCAGAAATATTATAAAAAAATCTATTATTAAAAAATCACTATGACATCATCGAAGATCCGACATTTGACCCGGAATTCTAAAAAAACGAAAAAGCTTACACATACAGTACCGTTCATAATTGTATAGAAATTGGAAGCAAGCGCACTGTCACTTCGACTTTGAACTTCCATAACTTTTTACTCTGATGATATTTTTTGATCAAATTTTTTGCGTTAGATAGATCAAATATCACACTATTAATTCACGAAATTTGAGCTTGATGGAGTTTGTGTGGCCTGAGATACAGTAATTCTACGAAAATCGGACTTTTTGGACTTTTCTCATTCAAACTGCAATATCTCTGAAACTACGCTATATTTTTTATTAAAATTTTGCACAGTGATTGTTGAAATACGAAGCTAGCATGTCTGAAGTTTTCGAAAAGTTCTATCGATGAGATCAAAAGTTACGCGAGGTGCAATATTTCAAGCATGGATCTAGAAATGCGTTTTCTATAGAATTTTGGACGATTGTTTCCATAGGAAAATCATATTCTTTGTTTAACAACCAGTAAATGTATTTCAACCGAAAAATCACAACAATATCGCAAAATTCTGATTTCAAAACACAAATGGATCATTTATTCCATTTTTTCTTTTCTTCATTGCTTTTGCCAGACATTTTTTGTCTGATTGGTTGAGGAAACAATATTGTTCTCATGAATCGTCCAAAATTCTATAGAAATCGCATTTCAAGGTTCATGCCTGAAATACTGCAACTCGCGTAACTTTTGATCTCATCGATAGAACTTTTCGAAAACTTCAGACATGCTAGCTTCATATTTCAACAATAACTGTGCAAAATTTCAATAAAAAATGTAGCGTAGTTTCAGAGATATTGTAGTTTTAATGAGGAAAGTCCAAAAAGTCCGATTTTTGTAGAATTACTGTTTCTCAGGCCACACAAACTCCATCAAGCTCAAATTTCGTGATATAATAGTGTGATAGTTGATCTATCTAACGCAAAAAATTAGACCAGAAAATATAATAAGAGTAAAAAGTTATGGAAGTTCAAAATCGAAGTGACAATGCGCGTGCTTACAATTTCTATACAATTATGAACGGTACTGTATGTAGAACTGATAAAAATCTGTTTTCATTGAAAATTTGTTGACACTAACATGTCAACTGAGTTGAGTGTTGTGTGCATTCTGTGACCATAATTGTACGTGTTTTCTAGCCACTAGAATATTTCGACATTCATTTGAACAATCTTTAGAACCTTTGATTTAGCGTTTTTTTGCGAAAAATAATTATAACATGGTAAATTTTTCATTGTTACTAGTGCTGGTAACTATAACTAGTTGCACAGGTATTCCAACATTCATTTTAACATTCTACGCGTAAAGCTCTTTGATTTGGCGTTTTTCGCGAAATTTTACTATTTCATGGTAAATTGTTCATAGTTACTAGTGCTGGTAACTATTACTAGTGGCTAAAACATTTTTAACATTAATTTTAACAAACCTTGTGTAAAGCTCTTTCATTTGGCGTTTTTTGCGAAATTTTACTATTTCATGGTAAATTTTTAATAGTTACTAGTGCTGGTAACTATTACTAGTGGCTAAAACATTTTTAACATTCATTTTAACAATCCTTGGGTAAAGCTCTTTGATTTGGCATTTTTCGCGAAATTTTACTATTTCATGGTAAATTGTTCATAGTTACTAGTGCTGGTAACTATTACTAGTGGCTAGAATATTTTTAACATTCATTTTAACAAACCTTGTGTAAAGCTCTTTCATTTGGCGTTTTTCGCGAAATTTTACTATTGCATGGTAAATTTTTCATAGTTACTAGTGCTGGTAACTATTACTAGTGGCTAGAATATTTTTAACATTCACTTTAACAAACCTTGTGTAAAGCTCTTTCATTTGGCGTTTTTCGCGAAATTTTACTATTGCATGGTAAATTTTTCATAGTTACTAGTGCTGGTAACTATTACTAGTGGCTAGAATATTTTTAACATTCATTTTAACAATCCTTGTGTAAAGCTCTTTCATTTGGCGTTTTTCGCGAAATTTTACTATTTCATGGTAAATTGTTCATAGTTACTAGTGCTGGTAACTATTACTAGTGGCTAAAACATTTTTAACATTCATTTTAACAATCCTTGGGTAAAGCTCTTTGATTTGGCATTTTTCGCGAAATTTTACTATTTCATGGTAAATTGTTCATAGTTACTAGTGCTGGTAACTATTACTAGTGGCTAAAACATTTTTAACATTCATTTTAACAATCCTTGGGTAAAGCTCTTTGATTTGGCATTTTTCGCGAAATTTTACTATTTCATGGTAAATTGTTCATAGTTACTAGTGCTGGTAACTATTACTAGTGGCTAGAATATTTTTAACATTCATTTTATAAATCCTTGTGTAAAGCTCTTTGATTTGGCGTTTTTCGCGAAATTTTACTATTGCATGGTAAATTTTTCATAGTTACTAGTGCTGGTAACTATTACTAGTGGCTAGAATATTTTTAACATTCACTTTAACAAACCTTGTGTAAAGCTCTTTCATTTGGCGTTTTTCGCGAAATTTTACTATTTCATGGTAAATTGTTCATAGTT
The DNA here is from genome assembly GCF_029784155.1 of Uranotaenia lowii. Lineage (NCBI taxonomy): Eukaryota > Metazoa > Arthropoda > Insecta > Diptera > Culicidae > Uranotaenia > Uranotaenia lowii. The sequence goes on from NC_073691.1 coordinate 179,785,826, forward strand.
ACTAGTGCTGGTAACTATTACTAGTGGCTAAGACATTTTTAACATTCATTTTAACAATCCTTGTGTAAAGCTCTTTCATTTGGCGTTTTTCGCGAAATTTTACTATTTCATGGTAAATTGTTCATAGTTACTAGTAATAGTTACTATTACTAGTATGTATTTTAAAACTTCTAACATTGATTATTATAACCCTCCTCCCAAGGCTATTGCGTGCTTCTATCTGTTTTACCATATCTATTGATTTAATTATTCGCACAGATTATGCCGTCGGCCCTCAAGAACGAAAACACGGCGAACACTCCGTGTGCTAAAGAGAGCCGCGCGCGCTGTCCGGTGAGCCGCCGTGTCCTCTCGGTAGATGCTCGGTGTTCCTACACGCACGCGGCAGAAAAACGCAAACGCAGTTTCCGAACCGCTCGCGCTCTCGAATAGGCGCGCGCGAATTCGCTCTGCTTAAAAATGTTCAATCTGCGTTTTGGTCGCAAATTTCTCGAGAGAATTTCGAGCAATCAAATGTGCCCGTGAACCGAGAACGAAAGAGCTGCGTTTTATTTGCTCTTTCTCAATCGACGCACTCCTGCGTGTTGAACCCTGCTCCCCATTCAGTAGAATGGGCGTTAAAATCTCCTAGTAACATTATAGGGGGTGGAATTTGAGGAATGAGATCTTCCAGGCCCTTGGCGAAATCTTGATAGGGAAGTGATGGCGAGGCATAGAGGGAGACAATTGAGATGTTTATTGGAGCCTGTAGACGGATGCAGATGATGTTGAGATTTGATTGGATGGGGATTGGGGAAAAGGGGAAACCGTTTTTTATACCGAGACAGACGCCTCTTCTGTGGGGATTGGAGGAGTCTTTGTGGGTAATAAGTTGATAGCCTTTGATTGCGTTTCGATTGATAGATGTATCTGAAATAAGGGTTTCTTGTAATGCGAGGATAATCGGTGAATATTTGGCAACAAGGATTTGAATTTCCGGTAGACGAGCTTTAAAACCCAAAATATTCCACTGGATAGCAAGATTGGTTACAGTTTTGTACGTAGGAATGTTGGAAGCCATATCAAGAGTAGTGAGAAAAATCTTCAAATAGCGTTCAGGTAGGAGGGCCAGTGGAAAATAAAGTAAAAATCGACTTACCGGCGGTTGGGCATTTTGATTGGTTGGTTACCGTACCTGGGGATTTCGAAGTCAGAGTCGGACTGGGTGGATGGTCTCCTGGTTTTGTTCATGCGAACTGGAGAGGTCTTTTCGGGAGATTCGGTACCACGGCCACGCTTCGGGGTCGAGCTGAGCGGTTGGGAGTCGTCGGCAGTGTCCATTGATGTTTCGGTGTTGGAGTCCGTTAAGGTGGTGTCCGATTCGTCACTTTGGATTTTCTTTTTGGTTTCCAGTTCCGAGATTCTGGCTAAGAGTTCGATATTCTTCTTGACCAGATCCGCGATTTGTTTCTCCAGCTCAAAAATTTTGTTGTTGTCCTCTTGGGGTGATGAATTAGTGTTGGCAATGCGTTGTTGAACCTTTGATATGATGGCTGAGTTTTTTCGAGAATGAAACTCTTTTGCGGCTTCGGAGTGGCTGATACCCAGATCCACACGGATCCGGATGATGCTCTGTTCTTGTTGGTAAGCGGGGCATAATCTGTTGGTTGTTGAGTGATCGCCTCTGCAGTTGTTACAGTGGGTTACAGTGGGTCCATAGTTTTCTCTCGAACCGCTCGATCCAAGTCATCGTTAATGCCATCCTCTCTAATCCCAAACCTGTCCTGAATGGAGTCCCCCAGGGCTCAGTGATATCCCCAACCCTCTTCCTTATTGCCATCAACTCAATACTTAAAATAATACCCAAAAACATCAAAATCCTTGTGTACGCAGACGACATCCTTCTGATCTCAATCTCCCCTTTTGCTCGCCTCTCGCGTTTGAGACTACAAACTGCCCTAGATACCGTAGGAAGATGGGCCCCTAAAGTCGGCTTTCTCTTCTCTCCTGACAAATCAAAGCTCATTCATCTTGGTCCTAACAGGAAAAAACTTAAAAAACTCCCTCCGGTAAAAATGTTTGATCAAATCATACCACTTGTCCACTCCTTCCGTCTTCTCGGAGTTTGGATCGATGATCGCCTTTCCTTCAGAGTACACCTTGATCAAATCAGAAAGAACGCTACGAACAAAATAAATACCCTTCGCATTCTTAGCAATACACCTAGCATGGCAAATCGGGACTCACTAATGAGATTTTTACATGGCTGGCTAATACCTTCTACGCTATATGGAATTGGTTTCGTCAGTCGAGCCGGTCCACTTCTCTATGACAAACTTGAACCTCTATATAACCGATGCATCCGTATTATAAGCTCCGCCTTCTGCACCAGCCCCACACTGTCACTGATGGCGGAAAGTGGACAGACTCCATTCAACTTTCTCATAGCTAAACATCTCACCTGCAAATCATTACGCTGGCTCGCCATTGGTGGCAGTAGTGACTCACCCATGATCGATCGTAATAACATAATACTTCAAGACCTTATTAACACCCCTATACAACCCATTTGCCCAAGAAGAAAAACATCTTTTAAGTATTGGACCGAAAAAATCCCACCCTTTGACTTCTCCTTTTCACATAAAATTAAAGCCGGGCAACATCCTTTAGTGGTTTTACCACATTTCCATAACATGGTCGATGAGAAATATTCCTCAAGTTCACATATCTTCACCGACGGCTCCAAAAATACAGATGGTAAAGTTGGCTGTGGCATACATGACTCGATCAACAACAGATTTATAGCTCTACCCAATCAATGTTCCGTCTTTAGCTCCGAAGCCTATGCTTTAATGGACGCCCTTCAAAACACCCAGACTCCCAATCCTCCCGTCATATTCTCCGACTCCGCGAGCGTTTTAAAAGCTGTCTCCGGAGGGAACTTAAAACATCTCTGGATCACAACCATATCCGAAAAAGCTCTAAACAGAAAAGCAACCCTAGTCTGGATACCGGGCCATGCGGGAATACCCGGCAATGTCGCCGCCGACCGTCTGGCTCTCCGTGGCACAGAAGAGACTCCCTTATCCATATCCATCCCACAACAAGATGCCTATCGCTACGTCAAAAATCAACTTAGTCTTGCCTGGGAGAGAAAATGGGTCGAAAATCGAACTGCCAAACTGCGCGAAGCAAAAAACAGCACACTCAAATGAACTGACCGTAGCAACCCCCAATAAAGAATCGTTCTAACTCGACTCCGAATAGGTCACACCAGATTCACGCACTCCTACCTACTCGATAGAGAACCCCCACCAATCTGTCCATTCTGTCACTGTACAATTTCTGTACGCCACCTACTCATCGAATGTTCAATCTTCTCATCCGAAAGAACAGCGTGTCAATTGGGGCACAACATCCGTCAAGTGCTCTCAAATTGTCCCTCTGAAGAAAGAAAACTCATCCTTTTCCTAAAAAACACAGGTCACTACTATAGTCTTCCTGCCTCCTTAATCTCCCCTTACTCCTTTCCCTTCCAAATCCTCCAATCCAAATAACAACCCGTTCGCATACCAACCACTCAAAAAAAAAAAATACAAAAAAAATACAAAAAAAAATACAAAAAAAAATAAAAAAAAACCAAAAAAAAATATACAAAAAAACAGAAAAAAATACAAAAAAAAACAGAAAAACAAATACAAAAAAAACGAAAATAAGAGAAAAACCAAAAACTCAAATAGACAAAAATGGAAAGTAGAACATAAAACCAGGAACAGAAATCCATACTTGACTACTTCATGTCGTACTTTTTACTGATACTTTATCCAGATTTTTCTGCAAATTCGTTTCCTAACATATCCGGACCTGTGTGCCGCCCGAACATTTTGTATCTGATACATCCGGACTTGACTGCCATCAGGACTCTTCGTTTTCTTATAAAGCCGGATCTACATACCGTAAGAAACATCTGTCCTCATATATCTGGACTTGAATTCCGAGATCAAATGTTCGTTATAAAGCCGGACTTGCGTACCGCTACCGGAAACAATTCGACTAACCTAACCACAAGATACAATCTGACAAGAAACAATACAAGAAACAATCTGAAATGCATTACCACATGAAAGACGGAATAGGGAAGAATGCCCTAAGTGGTAAATTCCTGGAAAAAAAAGGCAGTATGAGCACCATTAATCAGAGCAAGATGTGCGTTTTTGCCGGGGAATCTAGCAGCGAATTCAATTCGATGAAGTCAGGTGAGTCGTAGATTCATCAAACAAAGCAATAACAAAATAATCTAGGTCTGTTTGTAGAATACAAACAATTCATGCACGCTCATACATTAAGTGCTTTGTTCGGGGGATGATGCTACTAGCCGTATAATGTAACAATAAAAAAATCGATCATGAAATGTAGGGGAAAAGTTCATATAACGCCCCATGTGGCTAATACGCGCCACTCTTGTTCTGAAGAATCTGAAACATTTTAAGCCTGCAAAATATTACCAATTTGTTTTAAATGCTGTGATTGGTCATGGCAAGTATGAATTTTTCCTTAAAATGCCCCTGTGTCGTGATAATTTCACAATTTAGGTTTTTCTTCATTTCGATCTAAATTTTAAAACACTTTTCATAAGGTGTCACCAAGCAGAGAAACACGAATAAGACAATATTTTCTGACACATCGATAGAGGAGAATCTAAATTATGGTTTTATGCTAAAAAATCATACTGAACTCGCTAAGGTATGCTTTTCATGGGTATGTTCTATCACGGCCCATGCGCTCTTTATAACGCGCCAATCGTAGTAGGCGGAAAATAGCATTGATTTTTCAAAAAGGCCAATTTTCATTGAAAATGAACAAAAAGTCTAAAACCATATTTTGAGCGTTAATTCAGCCCAAAAAACCTATTTTTCATTTTTTGTTAAATTTCTATTAGTCCATTTTGATTTTCTTTTCAGTCAAAGTGTCTGTAAGTATTGGTGTGTTTTCGGTCTTCGGCTGCTCTCGGGTGTGTTCGGCTGCTAGGCGCGTATTGAATACACAGCGGCGCGTATTCGCAACACAGTTTTGTTCTGTGGCTTTGAACATGGTTTTTAAAAATCGTGTTTTTGAAGAAACTATGGTAATTTGAGTGATGAAAAATCATAGGAATTTGTAGGAAACACTTTTCTTCAACGATTACACCCATTTTTAACACAATTTGTACGTGGAATACATAGAAAATCAGCGATTCGCTTAGGTGGCGCATAATAGGGCATGTTCCCCTAAATGGAAAAAAATCACCTCGAACAGAAATCTAACTCTAGTCTTTTGATTACCTCTCCGACACCTTACCAATAGGCTACATCGTTGGATGAAAACTAGTCAAGGTGTGGCGCTATAAATCAATTTTAATTCGCTGCTAGATTCTACGGCAGAAAATGCTCATTATGCCTCGATAATATGGTGCTCTATATGCCCCTAGTCTACAAATTTAAGTAAAAACGTGTTTTAAAATTGATAAAAGTGAAAAATCAAAAATTTTATGATGGTAAAAATTGAGGAACAATGTGTACATCATGTTGCAGTGCGTACATTATAGATCAAGGTTATTTTAAGATCATAAGAGCTTATTTCGTGGTGCTCAAAAATTATAATATTTTCGTAACTTGATAACCAAGCTAGTTTTTTTTAAATATCTCTGTAAAGATGATAAGGAGATTCCTTTTTTTGTGAAAAATTAATACTATAGGAAGTACGAAACAAATCCTCATGAAAATTTATTTGAGAAAATACGTACTTTCGTAGAAAAGCGTAGTGCTCATTATGCCCTGGGTGCTCGTTATGCCCTCATCTCCCCTACACACATCTTGCATTGTCTGATACACGAGGTACAACTGATAATCAAATCCAACATATCATAATTTTTGCAGAGGGATCCACCGATAGCGAGATTAAAATGCAAACTTTTTTGTTCTTCAAATTCGGGCTTTGATGTCTTCGACAAAGTTGTTTATCTGATCAAAATACATGACAGGAAGGGGAAGGGTTATTCATGTTTTTAGGAAATCCTACTTGGCAGATAGGATTGATGAATAAGAAAAAAAATTAAATAAAAAAAAATTACAAATGAAAATGGAAAAAGCTTTTGATGTAATCAGAGATGCTACGCAGCAATCTGTTGGAAAATTTTAATAAAAGAGTTTACTTACTGAGCTATTAATTTTTTCAATTCTTACAGTAAAAAATGAAATTTCAAAGAAAATATGAAAATAATATGTTATTGTTAGTAAAAATATGATTATTGAACAATTTCAAAAGGTTTCAGAGCAAAAATGTTGAAAACATACTTTTTGCCAGGTTTTTTGAGAATTGGACCACTGTGCGGCGAAACATTTCTATCCGAAATCCAGGCGATGCTGTATCCAATATCGTAAGTATGTTTCAAAACCATTACTCACTCTGTGATAGCATAAATGTTTGTTCTAATAATTGTTTAAATTTCGTAAATATATTTTTGACTGAATCAATGACATTTCTCGTTATCTAACTAAAATTTGTAAACTTAAAAACAGAAAATAAGCTCGCAACTCTGCTTGCCACTTGAAGATATATGCTATTCAATGGTATATAACTGCATTGATTCGTAATAATGTGCATGCAATCGTATACCTATGCAAATTAATTCGCATTTCTGATTTTCGTAAAACGTTTATGCTGGCAATCGTAAAAGAATAACAATAAGTTCAATAAAATCGTTTATGATAATGAGACATCGATGATTGGAATCGTATTTAAGGAGGCTTCAAAATGTTGGTATGTTTTTAGATCATCGATGACGTGTTCTACGATTTAAAAGATTTTAGTTATAGAAAAATACGATTTGCTTTTGGTTGAATGCCTTTGAAGCAAATCCCCTTGAATTTATATATTTATATAAACTTGAATTTGACTGCATAAAACGCATTTCTTTGAAATAATCTTATTTTTATTCAACTGACGGAAAATGAGAGCCCTGCACTCAAGTCGCAGACAACGACCAAATAAGTCGTCAAACTTTTCATATTGTTACGAAAAATGTCGTGCAAATCGTAATTCAATAAATCCAAATAAAAAATATTTGTGCTAATGGACCTACATGCAAAATGATACGTATATACTGGTTTTGATGCATTATATACGATATGTTTACACGTATATTGGCACGTATATTTGTGTTGCAAATTCGAAATACCCACCGAATGGTTGTCTGGGATCCTATATTCGCACTCAGTTCATCATGTTGAGCTTGACCCACACATACTTAAGGAAAAAATTGCTATCCGGCTCCACACCTACTTACTGTAAAAATCAGAAAACCTAATGATAACTATTTAAGTTCATTGAATAATAACACCATCGAAACACCTTTGCTGGAATCGTAAAATAATACTGTCTAAGTCAGAAGGACTAAGACCTAGAGCAATCCCCCCAGTTCTTGGTCTAAAGCCACGAGAACTGATCCGGGGTGGGCACTACATCGGCCTCTTTTTCGGCGACTTGACTGGCTCTCGACGGCAACTGAGGCCTTCGAGGGCGGTCTTGGGCAAGGAAGGACTTCCACTGGATAGCAGTAAAACACCGGTCATTTAGTTTAAGAATTGTATTGTTACAAACCTCGTGTCGTGTAGTGTGAAGTGTGGGCCGGCTGATGAAGGAACGCTGCTTCGACGATGGCTGGTATTGGCTGATGTGGGTGGTTGGTTGGACGGATAGACGGATTCACAGGTGGATGACGGAATCCGTGATCGACTGAATCGGCTACTGGCTCAAACCCCGGTGAACTGCGCCGATGGTTAGCTGGAGTAATGTTTGGTTAGGTGGCCTTTCACTGGGTCGCTGGCTGGGTTTGGCGGACCAACCAATCCTTGGTACCACCCTAAGTGATGGTCAGATGTACCTTTAGACCGCCTGGCCTAACCTAACTTCGGCCGGAATTTAGCAGGTTAAAATAATGGGCCCTAAGACAAACATGTCGGATTTACTAAGGGTCGGGGTCTAGCTATTTCAGCAAAATACCTGATCTTCTATATTCCCAAGTGAGATTCTTCTTTTTCCACAGCTACTTATCCTTAGTGTTAGATGTGCACACCGGATGTAGCTATATGGCACTTTTGTCACTTTTGCTTGGCACTGTCTGATAATATAAGTAACGACTTATCAGCTTGGCGCTCTAGAGTGGAAAGACTTAGCCTTGATCTTCTTTTTGCCTGCAGACCCCTACCTTTTTCTTTTTCTTATCCTTTTCCGTTTAATAATCATTCATGACCAAAATTTTCCAATTAAAAAGCCTCTTGTACTGTTCCTTGATTTGTAAGTGTTTTCATGTGTGTATTGTGTAAAACTGTTTTCTCCTTTCAAGTTAACCGTTGGGAGTCCCTAAGCTGTTAACTTTCCTAGAATGTTATAGTGAATTTGTGTAATAACGTAAACTATTTTCCTAGAAGCGACTAAAACTAAATATGCTAAATAGAAAAAGAACATTTAATAATTAAACTAAATCAACTAGATTTGTTGGACGTTCTTCCGTCGAGCTCGAATATTTGTCGCTTGCCTACTTTCAGGTGCCAGCTAAGCTTAAGGTGGAGTGCGTTCACACCCACCTTCGCTTTTCCTGAGTGTACTTGATGTGGTGGTATGGGGCAAGACGCTCAACCGGTAACAAAAACTAGACAGATACCTCAAATAGGGCTAGTAATGACCCGCGAAGCTGAGACGATTCGATTTCCCTACACATTATACGGTGGCATATTCTATAAATCTCAATTCTAGCAAAGCTGCAAGGATATAAATCTAGACCAAGACAACCAACCAAAAGCTTACAGTTGGGAAGGTCGTATGTACGGAATCGAATCGATTTTCTCCGAACATTTCTCGAGAAAGAGGTAATTTATTCTCATGGGTTCAATTGAAATGAAATCGACGGTAACTCATGAAGTTGTTCGGAATATCATGTATTTACATAATACTAACAGTATCGAATTTCGATAGAACAATGTTTCAAAAATATTTGCTCTCATGTTCTATGAAACTCAAAAGAATGTTTGGTTGTACTGATCGACCTCTATTGGGAAAACGTATCCAGAAACGCTGCTGCGAAGCTAAGAAGCATCATCATCGGTAACTTATTTTGTCTTCAGTCAGTATCATAACGTAAACCATCCAATCTTTCAGCAAAATTACGATTTCCTGGGGCAGACCATCCTCGCATAGGGCAGAAACAGCCTGCCGAAATTGAACCATTTTTCAAGCCCTATAGACATATGGAAATGGCTGTCTTCATTTTCGCGAGCTCATTTCGGGTAGTAAATTGAACGGTTATTTACGGTTCCGGTCTATACTGCCTTTATTGGATGGAAACAATAATGGTTGCTTTTTTATTTTTGTTTTTTTCCCAAATTCTTTTGAGATTGGTTTATCACTGAACGGCGCTTTTTGTCGTTTTCTTTGAAATTAACAGTTACGGATTGGATCTGAATCACTTACCTATCGTTTCTTATCCACTCCATTTGTTCTCGGTTGTGTATGGATTCACGTTGCCCATATCATTGAGATCTAATGGCTTGCCACATCTATATCATAATAGCAACCACAAAAGTTTACAAACCCAAAAAGAAAGGAAAAAAAACATTACAAAAAACCGACAACGGAAGAAAGAAGCTGTCCCACGTGTGCGGCGGAAAACCTTTCATAGGCGCAAAGCAAGAAAGCAAAATCGGGAAAACCCGAATTTAGGAGTGAGTGTGCAGGTGTCTGGGTCTTTGTAGCTCGACCATTTTCTCGGTAGCCGGTTCATGGCTTTGTTAAGCTTTTATTTTTAATACTTAATGCGACCGTAATGATTAGGTGAGATTCCATTCTGATGTCGCCTTAAAAGCCAATTGGGGCGCCCATTTTCGTCTCTGAGGAAAACACGGAGACGTGACTTGAAAGCGTAACCGGATAGGGGCCGTTCAGATACCACGTGGACAGAAAAATGAGATTTTGGACCCCCTCCTCCCCCTCCGTGGACAAGCGTGGACATTTGGCAAACCCCCCTCCCCGGATGTCCACGTGGACAGATTTGAAATAGTTTTTTTAAAAACCTATAATTTGACAGTTAGAAAACACCACTTTTTGCCGAGTAAGAATTTCTTGGTATAACAAATTTTTAAAAATATTAAATTTGTAAATTATTATACTTATCACTGGCTTTTATGTAGCTACTAATTGTTTAAACTTAAAATGGAAAGCTTTGCTATTTTAAGATTTTGATTTAAACCTCTTAATATTTATTCACCTTTGAAAAATATTTTTAAAGTAAGTATGTCCACGTGGACATGACCCAACCCCCTACCCCCCTCTCCGTGGACAAGCGTGGACATTTCCATACCCCCCTCCCCCCCTCAAGTTGTCCACGTGGTATGTGAACGGCCCCATAGAAGAAGATATTTGTGAAATTTTAAACATATTTCAAAGCCATCCTAGTTATGTCGCAGATATCTAAACTCAAAAATCATGTTTATGGAGTTTTCTAAATCCATGAAATATGATTGATATTAAAAAAAATTCTATGTAAGAAGAACTTTTATAACTTTTCGCTGTAGAACTGCAGCAAAACATCCAAAAAATAAATCAAGTTGGAAATTCAACTTTAAACAACTTAACAATCACTATGAAGCCGGTAAATTATCTTAAACTAACAAAACTTCAAAGAAATTTAATTCATTATTAATATCTTGTCCATTTATAACGAGTGTAAAAATAGTCTGCAGTTAAAATGTAGACATCAAATTTTCGAAGATGGTGGAATGTTTGAGAGAAACATGAGACATTATATATATTTCTATAGAAATAAAGAACATAAGCCGTAAACATAAATATTAATATTCACTATTCACTAGTTCCATCCACACTTTATGCGATGTGGGCTTTACCCTTTTACAACTTGAAGCGATATGATGATAAATTGGCGATTTAAATCAACCTTAATGCGAGGTGTGTGGAACTCTTGTACGACTTGAAGCAATCTGACGATGAATTGGCGATCTAAGTGCGATCTTTATGCGAAGTGTGCCGAACTCTTGTACGACTTGAAGCAATCTGTCGATGGATTGGCAATTTAAGTCACCCTTTATGCGAGATGTTTTGTACTCTTGTATGACTCGAAGCAATCTGACGATGAAATGTCGATTTATGTCACCCTTTATGCGAGATGTGTTGCAGTCTTATACGATGTTCAGAGATTTTAACATCGATTGACAACTTAAGTCACATTTTATAAGATGTGTGTTGTAAACTTGTACGATATGATGCAATTTGACATTTGATGGACTCTTTAAACGATATTTTATGTGAGTTGGGATGTACTCATGTACGATTTGTATCATAAAACGATTTTTCGGATCATTTTATGTAGCATGTTATGTGTAATATTGTGAATGAAATACGACGTTAGGAAGAAATAAAATTAATTGTTGATTTTAACTGACATTGAACTTTAACTAACATTGAAATGCACTACATAGATTTTCGTAGGTACCGCAACCGGGAATTGTCCCGCTCGCTACTTACCTAACTGCCACCGCCTCCATGCCTCCCTCAGGATCTTTGACGCCTCTTTCTTTCGGGCTTACAGCAGAAATTGCCGGCCACAATTCTGTCCGTGAACATTCCTTGATACTCGTAGTATGCACATGCAAATCGCCGGGTAATTATCCGGCGGGTTTTTTTTTTAATCTGAGCCTACTAGAGTAACGTATGTAACGTATTTACATTTGAGCGAAAATTCTTAAAATTTCCTTTGATGTTTATTTTTGCATCGTCAGCTATACTTAAGTTTGTACAAAACCTGTTTAAATTTTAAGACTCGTCATGGAAACCAGAGACGAACAGAACCATTCTGCGGGTTCTAAATTGTGCTTCCTGATTTCCGACACAGTGCAGGTCATTAAGGTGCAATTCAACTTCTTGATTTGAAAACTGACGGAAAACTACGCATCGAGGACAAGTGACTGCATGTGCACATATTGTATTGGATTATTTCTTTCTTATAGGCGTTTCAGATATCAAGGAGAATTTATTCGAAAAAATGAAATTAACGAGAGGTACGTAAATTTCTTCCACACTCTCCCAATTTTTCGTATACCTAGAAGATTCCGTTTCGCAAGCAAGCATTTTCCTACTCGTTGAGTGGAGCAAATTGTCACGTATCGATACTATTTTTTTATAAGTCTAAGAAGCTCTTCTAAACAAAATAGCATCAATCTGATCTAAAAACATTGAACTACATACGAGAAGGTAGTGATTATCTTTCATCGATACCACAACAAACTGTGTGATTTTTTTTCCATTAGATGTCTTATAATCAGCCGAAACAAATATTGGATTTCACTTCACCTGAATAACATTTTATCTGTAAGTATGAACCTACCACTCCCACCGGCGTTTATGGGACTCCCTTTGTTCGGCCTCAGGGCGGCACGCTTACAAAACCAAAATCGCAGGGAATGCCACTACATCCATAGGAAAAACCCCAAAAGTTGCACTTCTCAAAACTTGGTATATTTGCACACACCTCCCTTACTCCCACGTTCTTAACACTAAGCCAAACCTGGAGGGCAATGCCCTGGTGTTGCTGCTAAACCTGTAGGCTGTTGGCTTCTTTGAAGGTAGTAGGTCCGACCGAATCGCCTTCGCCGGGTTGGAAGCTTGTGGATCACGGGCTTGTAGAACGTCGGCTGCTTCAACGGGTAGGTTGTCGATCCGATGGGTTCGGGAATCGGAATCGACCAAACACCTTCGTCCGTCTTGTTTCAGCGGCCACGTAGCTGTTCCGGAATTCTTGCCGAAAACCAAGGGGTCCTATGATGGAACAACGGATTCATAAGCGGGCATATTCTGGCGATACCCAAAATGGCGGTTCGGCGGCTTCTTGGCTTACCTGGTGTCTGGCTTTTCACACTAACTGATACTGGGTTTTTTAAATAGCTAAGTATAGCGTTTTAGCTTTCCACACGTCTGTGGTTAATACAGAAGTGAGCCAGCACCAGGAAGCCGCCTTTGACCGGCATTGACCCGAGCGGTCAGGTCGTTGCTCTCTTCGCGCTCGTCTTTGCGTCGGGGCGTCGCTGTCGTTCGGCTTGGTTACCAACAGCCTCGGCTACTACGGTTGACCCTCTGATTGTGGAGTCGCGTTCGTCTTTGCGTTGGGGCGTCGCTGTCGTTCGGCTTGGTTACCAACAGCTTCGGCTACTACGGTTGGCCCTCTGATTGTGGAGTGCTGAAGCTTGATGTGTGCGGAGGCTTGTGACTTCTGGCGCTGTCGGCGCATTGAAGGCTTTTTTTGGGGAAAAACTTTGCACATAGTCACAATCACTGCGATATAATGCTGAAACCTACTGCTACTCGCGACAAATCTCAGAAACCTCGACGGAAGTGTTATCTGACGCTTACACTCTCCCCCGGACCGGGAAAAAATATTTCTCATGTAATACCGAAGTATTACTAGAAATATTTTTCGCCTACCTGCGTATTCGCAACGAACCGAACCAATAACACACGCCATCTGAACCTTGACTTCACAATTTAAGATTCACTCGGCCAATTTAACAGGTATTTACGGTAACTTTTGAGACATTCACCTACAATACAGAAGTTTAGACACCCAAATTCGACTGAACAACGCATGAATCAGGCTTAGTATTGTCATTGAGTATCGGGGTCATAAGGCATCAGCATCGTAATCGACTCCGCTCTGTTTAAAGAAATTCTTTACTGGCCATCAGCGTTCCTAGAACTCCGGCCTCCAGCGATTAAGTTCCACAAGGGAAGCCTCCGACAGATACCGCCTATTCATTTAGAAAGCTTAAAAAGTTTATATTACAAATGCAAACAATAGAGTAAAACGAAATAACAATCAAAGTTTCAAACAGGCAAACATTACCTATTAATTATAAATCACAGAATATTTTGGAGCGCATTAACTATTTTTCTCGGACTCGTTAAGTAAAAAATGACATCTGAAATCTTTTCCGTGTTTTCAAAATCGGAGTTGTAATCTAGTACTTCAATAATCATCATGATTTCATTTGTGTGAGGGTCAAGATTTCGGGATCATTTTTTTGAACTGTCAAAGCTTTGAAAATGATTGATCAAAGAAATATGAGACGTGGAACCATGTGGTTGCTCGGCATGCTGATCGTGATGGAAGGTAAGTGGTTTAAATTTTTGTGTGCCGGCTTACGAGATCACTCTTTACTTATCAGTGGGGATCTACTGATCTTGAAGTACCGTCGAATAAGTGTGGTGTGATGATTTGTACGCTGTTTAGTTCACAACAAATTTTACCCTTGCCCCATCACGAAATTATAATAATTGTAAGTATTCCTTTTATCTATTCATCTAAAAATACCATTTTTATGCTTTCAGAGGTGAATACGCGGACGACTATGCGAAAAATATTTGATTTTAGCCAAAAAATCAAATTGGTGTAAACTGACCTACATCACTTTCACCCCTGAGGTCAATGACCTTGAACTTGACCTAGTTTTTTTTTTCTTCATACGTTCGACTTGCATAGGGTTACTAGTTGTTCAAATCTCGGTCTTCCAAGTTGATTTAAATTTTAACTCCAAACATAAAACTGATTTGATATTTCTTTAAACTAACTAAACACTGATTCGATTATCCTAAATTTAATAATTAAAATTTTCACTATTTATATATATTTAAAATTTAAAATCTAACTAATTTATATCTAAATGAAAACCTAAAGCTTATCCTAAACTTAGCTTAACATTTTAAAATACCTAATTTAAACGACTTAATTTCTTTTTATTTTTTTTTCAGATTACTTTTCTGTCTGCCACAATGATGTCGCTAGTTGATGATGATCCTAGCTGGAACATATGTATGTATGATATGGACTTTTATACTCAACCATTTAGTAGGATGGCCGGATACTTATGGGACGCAGTTTTCAAGAACTGGACGGGACAAAAATGGATGAAAAAAACCGGTAGATTATACAAAACAGAAAACAAGAGAACTCTCAGGTATGTATACGGTTATGTTATTAAGGAACTTTGGTGAAATTTCTAAAATTTGCAATTTTAACATTTACAACGTTCACTTGAAACAATTACCGACATTCAACAAGATGAGTATGTTTTTTTTTTAAACGCCCTTGCACTTACACGAAGGCTGTTTCTAATTTTGATAACGAACACCTTTTCGATCACTATTTTCTTTTTTTATCTTTGGCTTTTCATAAGATCCTTCACTGAAGCTTATTTCTATTTTTTTGTTTTGTTGCCGACTGACTCCGGAACGAAAATTATCCACGAACTGAAGACACATGAAAAATTACGAACAAATAATAAATCTTAGGTTTATGTTTGCGATTGAGCCTGATTCTTCAAAACATTTCGCGCAGCTGTTTTATATTTCCTTTGCACCTGGCGTTTCCTTTTAAGTGGATGCTTTACTTTGAACAGGTTAGCAAGTGATTCACGGTTTAAGGTCAGCGGCGGAAAATATTCCTAGAGATTTTCCGTTGACATCCGCGACTTCGTAACAATTTGTACCTTTTTTTTCTACAATGATACAGGGAGTGTACTGTGGGCCTATTTTTGCGTTGAAGTTATTTGCTGCTGATGACTGGCGGAAACTTTTTTTGTAAACTATCTGGCCTATATTAAAAGGGGTTGGGTATGTTTTATGTCTCAGATTATAACGCTTCGCATTTTCATCGTAGGCTTTCTTTAGCTGATCGCGTACATAATCTCCTACTTTTTTGCTGACACCGCGCCATCTCTCCATTCTAGCTTCTTCTGATTCTTCTACATCTTGCTCCAATTTATGGTCAGAGCCTCTCGACACAATTTCGTTACCGAAAACGATTCGATGAGGAGTAAGTTTTGTCGAGGCATGGAGGGTGTTATTCAATACAAACTCCATCTCTGATATTTTAGTATCCCACAGCTTTTGGTCATTCTTAACATACGAACGAATCATGCTGTTTATCGTTCGATTTAACCTTTCAGTGGGGTTGGCTTGACTACGGTGTCGAGCATTGGCCCAATGTTGGATTTCGTATTTATCCAAAAGCGATCGAAACTCGTTAGACAAGAAAGTAGTGGCATTGTCTGTGATAACAAATTGAGGTGTCGCGAATCGCCTAAACCACGACTCTTCCAGTATTTTGCACAGACTAACACTGGAGATCTTTTTCACTGGAGTAAGCAGGCAATACTTAGAAAAGAGGTCCATGACAACTAATAAGTGGGCATTTCCCTGCTTACTCCGTGGCAAGGATTGAATGTAGTCCATGCAAAGTATCTGAAAGGGTCGGGTCGCAATTCTTTGTTTACCCATTTGGGGTGTATTTGAGATGGTTGAGTGTTTGTTCATTTTGCAGTTTTTGCAATTGGAGATATACTTTTTAATATCCGCACTCATGCGAGGCCAGTAGTACCGGCGTTTTATTTTTTCCACGCACTTATCAAACCCTATGTGTAAGTTTTTATCGTGCTCTTCTTCAAGTACCTGGGTGCGCCTCGAATTTGGGACACAATGCTTCCACTCAAACCGGTAGTCCATTGTGTCCGCCTTCGAGGATACGAACTTGAGCAACTTCCCTTCAGATA
Source organism: Uranotaenia lowii (assembly GCF_029784155.1). Taxonomy (NCBI): domain Eukaryota; kingdom Metazoa; phylum Arthropoda; class Insecta; order Diptera; family Culicidae; genus Uranotaenia; species Uranotaenia lowii. The sequence continues at coordinate 179,802,454 of NC_073691.1, forward strand.
TCTTAAAATCAACGTATTTTTCAGGATTAGATTCGACTGCAGAGAACAATTTTTTGTACCACCCGTCATCGGGCTCTGCATCCAGAGTCTCGATAGATCGGGAGAGTGCATCCGGTACAATATTGTCTTTTCCTTTACGATGCCGGATGTCCATATCATACTGCTGTAGTATGATACTCCAGCGGCTCAAACGAGAGGATGACCGCCACTTTGCACGCATGATAAACGTTAGAGCGGCCGAATCTGTCACTAAAGTGAATTTAGTTCCTTCAATGTACCCTCTAAATTTCTCGATACTGCGAAGGGCAGCCAAACCTTCCTTTTCAGCCGCATGGTACCTTAGCTCAGCTCCTTTGAGCTTTTCAGAGAAATATGCAATGACTTTCTCTTCACCGTCATGCTCCTGTGTTAGGACACCGGCGATCGCATTGTCACTAGCGTCTGTTTGAACCACGAAGGGCAGCGAAAAGTTTGGGTTTGCCATTACCGGAGCTGCAATGAGCCGCTCCTTAATGGTCTGGAAAGCTAACTCTGCTGTCGCATTCCATTGCACTCTCTTGGGCTTGTTTTTAAGCAAGTCCGTGAGAGGTGCAACGATGCTGCTAAAATTTTCGATGAACCTGCGGTAGTAATTAACCATACCGAGGAATCGTCTTAGCTGTCGTACCGATTTAGGGGCCTGGTATCCGATGATCGCCTGAATGCGATCAGGATTAGGCCTCAATCCATCTTGGGATAGGACGTATCCAAGGTACGGCAATTCGTGACAACAGAATTTAGATTTCTGCATGTTAATGCAGAGATTAGCTTCCCCCAAACGTTTCGCTAGCTCCTTCAGTTTGGCCAGGTGGTCTTCAAACGTCAGCGTAGCTACTACAATATCGTCCAAATAGACGAAAATTGCAGGCTCTAACGCTCCGAAACCTAACACCCGATCCATACACTTGCTAAGTGTAGCAGGACTCCCTACCAGGCCCATAGGACAAGATTTGTATTGAAACAAACCTCGTCCCGGTACCGAGAAGGCCGTGAATTTCCGGGAAGCAGATTCCAACGGAATCTGTAGGAATGCCTGTGATAAATCGATGGTAGTGAGGAATCTAACTGGGCCCAAATGACTGAGTATGCGATCCTGGTGCGGCAAGGGATACGCATCTCTTTTAGTCCTCTCATTCAGCTTTCTAGCATCTAGGCACAACCGTACTTCGGTACTATCTCGCTTTGCCACCGGAATGATTGGAAGAGCCCAATCCGATTCCGATGGTTCAATAATATCGTCCCGAAGCAGATTGTCCAGAGCTTTCTGTACCTTCACATGAATGTGAGGACTCCAGGGATAAGGGTTCTTTCTTATTGGTTCCGAGTTTTTATGATCGTCCTTAATTTGAATGACATGTTCAATTACGTTAGTTTTCGTGAATTTTTCTGGTCCCGCCACTATAAAGAGTTTCTTCACTTCATCTAATTGCTTCTTCTGCTCGGTGGTCAATTCTTCCTGCTCTAACTCTTCAACCATTTCATCATCTAAAACATCTACCTGATGATCCTGAATACTAGGAGAAATTCCAAACTTCAGCCAGAAATCGTATCCTAGAACACATCTCCGTTTGAGGTTTGGTGCGAATAAAACGGGTAAAATTTTTGTGCAACTATTGAAAGTAATCGGAACTTCAGCACACCCTTCAACTACTAATTTCTCTCCCGAGGCCGTCTGTAAGTTTACCGATGCTGGAAGTAGCTTTAAGTTTAGTGATTTCTTAATTTTATTCGCCCCAAAACCCAAAACTGTTCTCGCTGCTCCGCTGTCCAATAAACCAATCAACTCAATTCCCATCAGTTGGATTCTCGCGAAAGGTCTGGCGTCTCCGCTTAGCTTGACAAGCAACGTTGCAATCTCGTCAGCTTTTGGAGGCGCTTCCAATCTCGAGTAACCCAACTGTTGAAGAATTTTAGCTGGATCAGCATTGGAAATAGCCTGAGGGCTTTTTAAAACTTTCTGCTGACCACTCCGCCTCACTGAGTAGTCTCTTTTGCGTTTTTTGCATCACAAAAAGGACACTCAGATGTTGCAAACCCTGGAAATCCGCATGACCAACAAAATAGGTTCCTTTTTTGTGAACAATCCTGAAAACTATGACCTGTTTCATGGCAGTTAAAGCAAACTCCTCTTTTGACCGGAATATAGGCCCTTACTATGCGTTGTAACGCGTTAGTCCCACTAGGTCCCGGTTTTTGTTGATCTTGTTTTAAATTCGGGACCGAATGCGACTGTGGCTTTGAATTTGGTTTTACACCAGCTCGTTGTTTTTGCGCGTTTTGTTTGGAGAAATTTTGGGAAGTTTCTCGGTAAGAATTTGGGTTAAAATTCCGCTCACGATAATCTCTAGAAAAACTTAATTCTTGAACGTCGTTTTGTAAATTTGTATCTGCTTGATTATAAAACTCGATTTCTTCTACTGGAGCAGACATTCTACCAGAGAACCGATTTTCTCTCTTAGTATAGACCTGCCAATTAATTGCATCGAATTTCTTTCCAAATTCTCGCATTTTAGCAATTGTATTGACGTTGGCGGCCAGCATCGCTATCTTACAGTCCTCGCGCGTATTTCGGAATAAAACATCAAACTTCCTGCTCTCGTCCCACGGATAGGACATGTTCCTGAAAATACGAACCATGTCCAGGTAATAGTCCTGGAATTTTTCCCGAGGAGCCTGCCTGCGGGAATGCAAAAGACGTTCATACTGGAAGTCGATATCGACAGGTAAGAACTCATTTTTTAACTCCCGTACCAAATTCTCCCACGTCTCAAGCTCGTTATTTCCGTTCACTTCGATGAACCACGAGCGTGCTTTCCGCGTGAATAGATAATGCGCGCAAGTGAATAATTCTTTATTAGAATACCCCTCCGACCTAGCGTTGAAATCAACCTCTTTCAAAAACTCGTTCAATTTCCGCCCGTTATCCAAACCATCGTAGCGTACAGACCATTTGTGGATGGGGAGGCGATCGCGTTTAGAGCGAACGTCGACTTCCTCCCCCACACGGTTTACGTCAACGTTGGTGGGTATCGGACGGAATTTTTCTCCGTGGCTTCCTAATGAGCTACATCTACCTTTCAGCCAATTGCAAAAGTCTTGATCGAAAGGGGCCGAATTTGCATTTATTTGCGGCACTGGATTCTCGTTAACTTGCGTACTATTAGAAACCTTAACTGGCAACTTTCTTGCTGGTTGCTCAGTTTCGCGTGACACTTCAAGAGCCTCAATTCGTTGAAGAAGTTGGCTTACAACCACCTTCAATCTTTCATTCTCGGTTGCTAATCTGATAACTGTATCATCTCTTGATTCTCTTAAATTATCATCAATATATTCTTCTGCTATTTGCTCGTCTGCTATATCATTTCCTTTTTCTTCGATATCTCTTTCCTCCTCTTGTATTTGATCTATGGCTTCTTCCTCATTCAACTCTTCCTCCTCTATATTCTTATCTATTTCATTAGCAAGTTCTTTTTGAAAGCTTTCCGTTACAATGCTGAGTTCCGTTTGTCTGACTTCTGCAATAGGCGAGACAATCGAAAAAAATTTCACCAATAGTCTCATGCACTCAACTGCAATCGTAGTTAGGCAGTTGAGACTTTCCTCTTCATTAAGGTGTACTTTTAATCGTTCCATGCGGAAAAAAATGTGTACTAGACGCGTCTTGAAAACCTGATCGGGCACTTTTTTAGCTTTTGGGTTTTCAAGAACTTTTTGAATCTCTTTTAAACTATCACCACACCACTCTAATTCGTCCAAGACATGATCCCAACCAATGAAATAATCGTTATTTGTTTTCTCTTTTTCAGCCTTCAGCATTCCCCGCAATGTGCGTTCGCGTTTGGAACGGGAGTCTTCAGGCGCAAGAGCATTGCGTATGCGCAACTCATGGCTGAGTTCTTCTTCCGAAAAGTGGGCTGTATTAATCGAATAGTATAGAGATTTTAATTGATTCAGCTCCATTGTACAGCTTAGGGATTACAATGAAATATTATTTGAAACAAACTTTAGAATGGCTAAACGATGGACAAACAATTTGAAAATTAATTAATTAACCTAACAAATTTAGAAATAAGTATCACAGTTCAATTAAGCAATAAAAATGATTTCGTTGTTGTTGTTGTTTTTTCTTTCTCCCGACACACACTCCACAAATGAAATTTTGCTCCAATGTAAATCAAATGTAAATTTTAAACAACTTCACTCCGATTAATACTTTTTAAGCAATCGTGTTGAACAATACCCTTTGGACATCAGAACCCCTATATGGCAAATGAATAATTTCAAGGTTGTGCAAATAGCCGTTAAATTTTCCAATTACAGCAAAAATAAAATTGAGAAACATGGGCGTTTTCCCAGAGATGCATGCAAGATACTGGTTGTAGCCTCGCTGCGAAATCCGTGGTAAGTCTATGGAAAGTTGGGCGCCAAATATGTAAGTATGAACCTACCACTCCCACCGGCGTTTATGGGACTCCCTTTGTTCGGCCTCAGGGCGGCACGCTTACAAAACCAAAATCGCAGGGAATGCCACTACATCCATAGGAAAAACCCCAAAAGTTGCACTTCTCAAAACTTGGTATATTTGCACACACCTCCCTTACTCCCACGTTCTTAACACTAAGCCAAACCTGGAGGGCAATGCCCTGGTGTTGCTGCTAAACCTGTAGGCTGTTGGCTTCTTTGAAGGTAGTAGGTCCGACCGAATCGCCTTCGCCGGGTTGGAAGCTTGTGGATCACGGGCTTGTAGAACGTCGGCTGCTTCAACGGGTAGGTTGTCGATCCGATGGGTTCGGGAATCGGAATCGACCAAACACCTTCGTCCGTCTTGTTTCAGCGGCCACGTAGCTGTTCCGGAATTCTTGCCGAAAACCAAGGGGTCCTATGATGGAACAACGGATTCATAAGCGGGCATATTCTGGCGATACCCAAAATGGCGGTTCGGCGGCTTCTTGGCTTACCTGGTGTCTGGCTTTTCACACTAACTGATACTGGGTTTTTTAAATAGCTAAGTATAGCGTTTTAGCTTTCCACACGTCTGTGGTTAATACAGAAGTGAGCCAGCACCAGGAAGCCGCCTTTGACCGGCATTGACCCGAGCGGTCAGGTCGTTGCTCTCTTCGCGCTCGTCTTTGCGTCGGGGCGTCGCTGTCGTTCGGCTTGGTTACCAACAGCCTCGGCTACTACGGTTGACCCTCTGATTGTGGAGTCGCGTTCGTCTTTGCGTTGGGGCGTCGCTGTCGTTCGGCTTGGTTACCAACAGCTTCGGCTACTACGGTTGGCCCTCTGATTGTGGAGTGCTGAAGCTTGATGTGTGCGGAGGCTTGTGACTTCTGGCGCTGTCGGCGCATTGAAGGCTTTTTTTGGGGAAAAACTTTGCACATAGTCACAATCACTGCGATATAATGCTGAAACCTACTGCTACTCGCGACAAATCTCAGAAACCTCGACGGAAGTGTTATCTGACGCTTACATATCTGACGAAAATGATGTAAAGAGTTGACACGATTTAACTCATATCGGTGCATCAAGACCAAGTTTCAGTATGGGAGAGTGGGGAATTATGGGCCACTTTTTTTCGTTGTTCCATAACTTCTTTATTATAAAAGATAAAATGAAAATAAAAAATGGTATGGTTTTCTACATTTTTAAGGTATCATGAGGTATTTTTTTTATTTATAATATGTTATTTTCCCCAAATTCTGACTGTTTGAAAAAAAGCAATATTTTTTTGATTTTGAAAAATGGTGGGGAATCATGGGCCACCAAATCCAAATTGACCAAATAACATGCAAAGTTTATGAGTTGACCCAAAACTGTAATTTCCTAATTCATTTCGTTATTTAAAAGCAATTTCAGATGATGAAATAAAAAAGAGAGCTGTGTATGATCGCATAGATTCCAAAACCTGGCTCGCCAACGTTTTGGCTAAATTTCTTATATAGGATGGGAAAAAAAATTTCATAACTCTTCATTTGGCTTAAGAAAACTTTGCAGATAGGTAAAACGTATTTTAAGTTCAGAATGTGTATAAAAACATAAACAATATAGGTGATTCAAGATGTGTGGCCCACGATTCCCCACAAGCTATGATTTACAAATTGGTAGCGCATGTGTGACTTATTGATGTTTCATCAAAAATTCCTTTTCCACGTGAAAGATAATGACAAAACTAAGATCATCTGCGTATGAGCATATTTTTGTTATGCACTTTAGGTTTCCCCATCGATGAAATTAGCGGGTGTTTTTTTAAATTATGTAAGCAAATTTTTCTAACTTTTTTTAGCTTAATAAATAAAAGAAGCATATGATGCGTATTTTAGTCAACAACATATAGGAATATATGCTCACGCAAAGCGACGACGATGGCAGTTGGTTTGATATTTTTATCTCATCACACATCTGAGATATTAAAAGTGGCCCACGTTTCCCCATGGCCCACGATACCCCACTCTTCCCTACTTAATAGAGCACGCAAATATGTTACACTAGTTCTACGTATGTCGAGCGGTGTTATTTGGTAAAATATGCCAACTGAAATCTAACAAATTTGTTTTTTTTTCTTTTATTTACTTGTTTATTTATTTTACGATATCGGTGATATCGCTTTTTTTCTGAAATAGGGGAGATGAGGGCATAATGGGCACCTTAAGGAAAATGCTTATTTAACCATAGAGAACAGCTGTAATATGTGAATTACATCATTGTTTCGTGTTCCGACACTCAAATAGTCTATTGTCTAATTGGATGAAACTTGAAAAAGTAGATAAAAACGTTTAAAAATGCATTTTAAAAAATTTTGCCGAAAGTTGAAAACCAGTCACTGTAGAGGCATAATGAGAAACCCCCCGAGGCAGTATGAGCACCATTAATGAAGGCATAATGAGCATTTTCTGCCGGGGAATCTAGCAGCGAATTCGACTCGATGAAGTCAATTGAGTAATAGAGCTACAGCTCAACTTGTATCGTCTGACGATTTGGCCTATTGGTTAGATGTCGGAGAGATAATCAGTAGGCTCGAGTTCGATTCCTGGTGGAGGTGATTTTTTTTCTTCATTTATCATTTATGATCATGATTGCACTAAACGGTGAGGCGTAGATGCATCAAACAAAGCAATAACAAAATAATCTAGGTCTGTTTGTAGAATTCAAAGAATTAACACATGCTCATACATTATGTTTCTGGTGTTTTGTTTGACGGATGATGCTTTGATGCTATTAGCCGTATAATGTAACAATAAAAAAAATCAATCATGAATGGTATGTGCAAAAAAAAATCCCCTCGGACAGGAATCGAACTCGAGTCTACTGATTACCTCTCCGACATCTAACCAATAGGCCAAATCGTCAGACGATACAAGTTAAGCTGTAGCTCTATTATTCAGTTGACTTCATCGAGTTGAATTCGCTGCTAGATTCTCCGGCAGAAAATGCTCAATATGCCTTCATTGAAAGTGCTCTGTTCGCCTCTAGTGAACAAATTAAAGTAAAAACGCGTTTTACAATTGATTAAAGTGAAAAATCAAAAATTTTATGATGCTGAAAATTTAGAAACAATGTGTAGATCATGTTGCAGTGCATACATTTCAGATCAAGATGATTTAAAGGTCATAAAAGCTTATTTGGTGGTGCTCAAAAATTATAATATTTTCGTCACTTGAGAACCTAGCTGGTTATTATTTAATATTTCTGTAAATATGAAAAGGATATTTCTTTTTTGGTGAAAAATTAATACTATAGGTAGTACTAAACAAGTCCTCATGAAAATTTGTTTAAGAAAATACGTACTTATGTAGAAAAATGGACTTCTCATTATGCCTCGGGTGCTCGTTATGCCCTCATCTCCCCTATATATGTCGACGTTACACATTGCTAGCCAAATACGAGATATCTTGTTTTTCGCCTGCTACAAGTGCAAGATGCCTGACTCAAATGTTAGTGAATTATTATACAAAATCATACAGAACAATTTCATCATTTCAAAGATACTAAATTTGCATAATAATTATTGGAATTTGGAGACCTTTTAACCACCCGGGATAGCATAATTGGTATGATTTCATCAAGTTGTTACTAAGATATAGAATGCCAAATTTTTTGGGTTCTCCGGCTTAGATTTATTCGCGGTCCTTAATGTGTTATGACTTTTCAATTTGAGCCATATCTCACAAATCCATCAATCATTCGGTTGAAAGCCATCATGGTCTTAACTGTCAGCAAGCTCTCGGAATGTGACCGACATAGTAAGTAATATTCAAGCTCATCAACGTTTATTGACAGATACCATAACTATCGCAACACCAACTTGGAACCGAATGGAATCTCTTTGATTGTCTAAAAATTATCTGTTTTTCCTTTATCGAACATTTATGCTTGCATTATAAATTATAATAACATTTTAGTTCATTTTTACACATTCTTCTTTACTACCAAAGCCCAGAATTTCTCTTTTTTTTTAAACATAGCTTTTGATCTTTTCTACCCAATAATTTATATTCTTTTAGATAGAATAGTCAATTTCAATTTATCTTTTTTTTTTGTTTATTTCCACAAAGTTTTCATTGAGCTTTTCAGAGTGAAACGCAGCAAATATGAAACACTTCAGATATCCAATAAGAGACTTATATTGAAATTATATTTCAGACGCTATAAGATTTAGAAAAGGGTAAATTATTGAGATGCCATAATTTTCGTTTTTTTTAATAATTCAATAAGTTTCCTAAACTAGATTAAAACTTCATCGACAAGTCCTGATGGTCTCTGTGGTTATCACTCTAGTTATTCTTTGGATTTTAATTTTAACATTGTATTCCAAATAAGCTCCACCTCACAGACTCTGATTCCTACATCATGTCTCTATTCAGTTAAAGTTATTGAGATTCCGACTCAGAACCTTGGGTCACATTAAACTGGGCTGTAGAATCTTTTATTAAATACAAATTTTAGGATGATATTTCATTATCAGTGTTTTGATTCATATTACAAAACCAAAAGACCTCATATAAATAATTTAGATTTTAAAATCACCCAGCATGAAGTTTTGTTTATTTCATACTAGCACATAACACATTCCACATAACTCACACAGACTGTAATTTTGGAAATTTCTAAGTGAAAATTTCAAACTACCATTTATTCATATTATTCGAAAAGTTGATTTCAATTTTAATGAAAACAAATTTAATTTTCAACAAAATAAAACATTTATCTCTGATGCCAACTAATAAGTTCTACACAAAAACAAACATGTTATTGTTATCATCAGTCAATGATAACACTGAAGACTTTTGTTTCATAACCGTTTTATATTTTTTTTCTTCTATTTGTTGTATTCAATTCTTTCAACTACTTTCTTACCTTGGTGTGATTGTTGAGTGCATATTCTAAACAAACTGTTAAAGATTCTTGCATTCTGGTTGTACACCATTTGTTTGTTAACTCTGTTTTTTTTTTACTTCGTTTTTTTTTTCTCATTATCTATTTTTTTTTTTGGATCTTCGCCTTCTCATCGAAGTCCTTTCTTTATTTAATTTTTTTTTCATATATTTTGCTGAGGATCTCCGCCTTCTCATCGAAGTCCTTTTTTCATTTTTTTTTTCATATATTTTGCTGAGGATCTTCGCCTTCCCATCGAAGTCCTTTTTTTTATTTTTTTTTTGTTCATACTTATTACTTTATTTTGACAGGATCTTCGCTTTCTCATCGAAGCCCTCATTTTTTTCTCTTTCGTTTTGATTTTTTTTTCCTCTGGAACTTCGCCTTCTCATCGAAGTCCCTGAACAACTATTTACAAGGAGCTTTGCCTTCTCATCAAAGTCCTTTTAGATATATCACAAACAGAATTAACGTAAACAAAATGGCGTTATACAACCTAGCGGAAAACATTAATTTACTCTCAATAACATATTAATTCACTGGATAGATTCTCATTTTTTATCTATTCAATATGTTCCACAAATGTACTTTTTCCACAACATACTTACCGAATCCGTGAAGTCACGACTGCGCCATTGTCGGATTCTTTGCATTAATCAACGGAAGGAAACTCAAATTACTTCTGTAGCCTTGAAAATTCGTTAGTAAACTGATTTTGTTCGGCGCTCGTTTTTGTATACTGTTTTTCAATTTCCCTCTCTCGAATCGTTCTCTCATTCGTTAACCACACTCTTCGAAGAATACACGGTGAAATGAAAAGTATCAAAATCATTTATTTTCAAGTTATCTGACCCATGTAGCATCACCATTTATTGATTCTATTTTTGTTTCAAATACATAATAACTCATCCGTATCCTACAGTAGGGGAGAGTAATCCTGTTATTTTTGAAAGAAAAATGTTAGTGAGGTTTCTGTCCAACGTTGTTTTTCCAGAACCTACCTTTATTATTTTATTTAATCTGTTTTCTTGTTTGCTTTAGTCGTCAACTTTCACAAAATTCAAATGCTGATACAAAATTGCAAGCACAATCGCAAAATTGCACATTATATCATGATGAGATGTGGGCGAACGCTAAGTATCTGTTAATATGAATCTGATTTGATCGCATTAAATATATTTATATCGTGGGTAAAGTGACCGAATATACGATTATAATTATACTTGTTATAATATTTGTAGCTATATCGGAAGACACGGTGTTAATTTGCCTACTAATGTGACATTCTAGTAAACATACAACGTGATACGAAAGACGATGCTTACGTAGTATTCTTTACGAATTTATTCGAAGTCATTTACGATTTCGATTCGAAAGTAATTTGTGTACCAATAAAATGCTTCTTAAGAAATCTTATGCGATCGTTATAAGATTTCATTTGACATTGGTGGAACTAAATACAACTTCATCCAACATATCGTAACTAAGTCGTATTTCATTGGGATGTTGCATATTCTACGATGAATAAACGATATGGTCGAATGGTAAGTGTACATATTTACGATTCCAATTTGAGTTGCATCTATATTCGAGTTCGACGATGATTTCTTTTACGATTTCATGTTGGCTGGGAGCTGTCTGAACGGTGTAACGGTGTCTAAAAGTTCAGAGTATCCAGTCGTGGTTTTTACAATTGAAGTCATTATGGCCAACAGAGTGACGTCAGTTACGGTTGCAGGTAATCATTACATATTAATTAAATATTTATGAATGAAACGGCAGAAACCAACCTTTTGACAACAAAACAAACACGCATATGTTAGGAATTTGAAATAAACATAATTTTCACATTTTTGTTCGATTTGCTTTAATTGAATCCGAAATTTTTATTTATTTCTTCAAAAAAAAAAAAAATATAATCCCTTTCGAAACCGTATTCAAATTTTAAAAATTTTGAGTTGTTTTGGCTCAGACCGCTTAGACGCTTCTTTAAAATGCCTGATTGAAAACAATTCGGAATTCGCAAAAACCCCTATAATTCATTTATGAGTTTTGCCGCTCTAATCAAAATTTGAGTTTTCCCAGTTTTGGCGCATTTTGAATTGTTTTCCTTCAAATCAGAGTCAAGGAGAATTAGAGTGTAGGTCGATTCACGCACTGCCTTAAGCCTACACGCTCCTTGTTTTAAACTCAAAATTAAGTAGTTTTGGTTCAAAACAGCACTTCAGTTGCAGCCCTCAACTTTGAGTAAGACTGAGCAAACGCGAAAACTAAGTTCTGACTGGCATACTCAAACCTAAGTTCGAAAGTGAGTTCCATTTTTTGAACTTTCTTTATGCCTTTATTCGTAGCTACCCAAAATGCAGTTCTCGCAGCCGAACTCGCTAAGTGCTTTCAGTTCAACACACGCGAGGAGGGTTCAATTTTTAGTTCATTAGATCGATCTCAGTTTTGCTCCTTCGCCGAAGGAAAAATGGGATTAGTTTGAGTTCGCAGTTCGAACTTCCTTTTGAACCATCGCAAGGAGGAAAAAAGAAACTCAACTTTAGTTCATACAATCGAACTATGATTTGACCACGGTCAAACAGCACTTTAGTGGCAGCCCTCAGCTTTGAGTTTGATTGGGCAATAGCGAAACTAAGTTCTGACAAGCATACTCAAAACTAAGTTCAAAAGCGAGTACCATTTTTTGAACCGTTTTTTATGCCCTTGTTCGTAGCTACCTGAAATGCGGCTCGGCAAAAATGGCACGAATGGGATTAGTTTTGAGTTCGCAGTTCGAACTCCATTTTGAACAATCGCGAGGAGGAAAAAGGGTACTTAACTTTAAGTTCATAGAATCGAACTATGTTTTGAACCTCGGTCGTACTTAATTTTGAGTTTAAAAAAAGGAGCGTGTAGTCCACACTACACGCTCTTTTTTTTTAACTCAAAATTAAGTATGACCGAGGTTCAAAACATAGTTCGATTCAATGAACTTAAAGTTAAGTACCATTTTTCTTCCTTGCGATGGATCAAAAAGGAGTTCGAACTGCGAACTCAAAATTGATCCCTTTTTTTCCTTCGGCGAGGAATCAAAGCTGAGTTCGACCTTATGAACTAAAAATTGAACTCTCTTTGTTGGATTGAAAACACTTAGCGAGTTCAGTCCGAACCGGAACAGCAACCAACGAACACGTCGCGAAATTTTGTCGTTCCGGAACAATTACCGGAAGACTATGAAGGAACTTCATAATGAAATGCATGTTCACCGTGTCAGCGTAAAATTCTGTCCGTCATTGTCATCATATGGTGAGCGGTTTGGAATGTCCGGAAACTTCCGGATGATGTTAACTTCCCGTGGGAAATAACATCCGGAAGTTTTCTTTGACCGGGAGTGTCAAAACTTTCCACCGCTCTGTAATTGCAATGCAATGTACCGGAACAGCAACATCCGGGTACAAAAAATTTTAATCATCCTTTAATTCCCTGAAAATAAGCTACCCTCGAAAAAAAAGGATAAATTCGAGTTCGGCTGCCGAACTTAGTATTGAGTATGCCTATCAGAACTTAGTTTTGCTATTGCCCAGTCAAACTCAAAGTTGAGGGATGCCACCGAAGTGCTGTTTTGAACCAAAACTACTTAATTTTGAGTTTAAAAAAAATAGCGTGTAGGAGACGGTTCGTCTCGAGACGGTCTCAGCGTCTCCCATTTTCTTCGGGAGACACTGATACCGTCTCAGGTTTCCAACAACAACAGACAACAAAGTTCGTCTCATAACAAAAAATCGCAGTTCATGTTGCCTAGTGTGGACTAGGCTTTACCTCACTGTTTTGGACTTTTCGCGATTCCTGTTCTAATTCCTTATTTTCCAATTCTACACGCTGAGGAAGCAAAGCAAACATTTGGATCCTCATTTCATTCTCATTCACACGTTTTCAGCAATAGTTCTCAGCTCAATTTTGGAATAAAAAAATGTGAAAAGGAAATAAGTTGTTAAGAAATTTAGATGTTTGTAGTATCAGATAATGAAAAATCAATCGTTTTGTTTTTTAATCCAGCTGAAACAGAAATATTGGAATAAATGGATTTAAACTTAAAAGTAAATCTATCCGACTTTATTTTTATTCCTCGAAAATATCATATCGTAAAAACACAGACAAACAGACGAGACACTCAGAAGAAAATTCGTAAGAATTTTCGCAAGAGATTACATTGCCATCTAGCGTCGGTATTGCCTACTAATCAGCTATTTATAATAGGCTACCCAGGTAGCCTATGATATTGTGATGTTACCAAAAACAGTAAACAAATATTTTTTGCACTTGTGCCAAGATTTGCTTCTTAATTTATTTGTATTAAGCGTGACCCAGGCAGCTTTAATCATTGGAGATCAAAGAACAAGAAATCTAACCCAACTGTTTTGAAGAAAATGTTTGAATTTGGCCTTATTACCATTCACGAGTTTTGTGGAGTTTGGAAGTGTCCTAGTTGAGACCGAAATAAGACAGAGATTCCTTAGACTGTGATTAACGATAGTAGCTAAACAGAGGATGAAACTTAAAACTAAGTTTCTGAAATCGGATTATATTGTCGCTGCATCAATGCTTCGTAAGTATATTTAAAATAATTTATTTTGCAATTTTATATTGCAGGAGCAAATTTGGAAAATACAAAAACTAAACCGTTGACTAGCAGCAATTTTCGTGATCCTGTAGGAATGGTTCCAAGGCGGGGGCGAAGCTCGTGTACACAACAGAAAATCAAAAGTTAGATTAGAAATATCTATTTTGGTGAAAGTTGTCTAATCAATAATAAAGTTTCTCGGCGTTTCGACCTCTGGCTGCACCAATAATATATTGCCAAAAAATCACACTAAGAAAGAGCAAAGTAAGTCTCAAACGTTATGTGAGATTTGGATGTGAAACTGATCAAAATAGATTTATTTTAGAAAATAAATGATCATTCATTTAAAAAGATTTTTTTTTATTGTTATCTGTTCTCATTTAAACCTAATACAGCTGTTCATGATGGTCGATGCCTTGTTCCTATAAAAGATATTCCCTTTCTAAATTCAGTGGGTGGTTTTCTTAGAAACAATTTATACTAACAACACAGGGGGAATATACACAACCCAGGAAAAAATCCAAGGATTTTGTTTCTTATCCATTTCGGCTTGGCATTCCATGGGTGCTAACAAGTCTTTTTGGGAAACTATTGCATTTCCATAGGTCCAATATTAAATCGTCAATACATAAGCTAATTGAATGCATTTTCTCTTCTATCAAGATACTGGAGGTAATTCCTGAAATTGAATACTGTTAAAAATTATTTGAGATAATTTAAAAGTGAGTCAACTTACTTGTTTCTAGACCAGTTGTTTTATTTTTTGAAGAGTTTCTGGTTTTTTTTTGTAAATCTTTATTTGAAAGTTTCTGGTTGTCACGAAAAGATAAACGAAGCAAATGGCTACCATGATGAAAATAATGATTTCAAAAAGAGATAAAGTAGTGCTACCTGGTGGCGACATTGCCTACCACTCTGGCTTTCTTTTCACGTTTTGCGAAAAATGAAAAAAGAGTGTCCCGTCTGTTTGTCTGTCTGTGGTAGAAATTTAGAATAGTTCAGCCTTTTCTTTCAGTATGTTTACCGGAAAATTTTCCTATATTTGATTATTCTGTCCCTGAATAGTGTTGTCGTACAAGTATGTACATTTGTTTAAAGCTTCCGGTCAAAATAGCACGTGATACGGAAAATTTTGTCTTGTAACGTTTTTCAGGCACACTTAAATACAAAAAAAAATCTTCTTGACCCCCAATGAATTCATGAAAATTATAATTTTGCATCATTACTTTTTATAGATGCTCGCAGAAAGTCCTGACAAAAACCCCCTTAAGGGATCTAAAGTATCAATTTAACACTCATCGCATCAAAGCGCTATCTGTCGCTTGTTTCTTAACCTACAAATTGTACAATTTGTACAAAATTTTCAGTTTTGCAAACCTTGTAATTTAACGTATATATGATACTCAGACAATATTCAGCCACAATAATTTGTTTTCATGTTATTCAAGGTCGAAGAATCAGCCATCTATTGCTATAAAATCACTTAGTGGCTGAAAAAGCTGATAGTGAAAGCTATATGTTGCATACGTTGATGTGTTTAAAAAAAAAATTTAAATCGTACTTTTCAATCGATCTACCGCCAAAATTGTTTCAATCACTGTAAAAAAAAAATTTAACAGTGGATCAGAAAATTGAATTTTTTTTTTCTCATTTGAAAACGGATTTTCTTTATCTGTTTTTGTAGTGAAGTAATTATTCTACGATATTTCACAAAAATATGATAGGCAGGCTCAACTGTTTCTATGAAATATACGAGTTTCTTATGCACATGATTTCGTTATTTGAATTCTAATTTTGAATCTGACGAGCTTTAAATTCCAGTTCGACAATCTTAATGCATCTAAAATCTGAAACCCAACATCATTTTCGTTTTCTCTGTGGAGCTAGCCAACTGAAGGTTTTTATGCCAATTTATAAATTTCCTAAAGGAAATCTTCCGCTGAACAACTTTGTTGAAGATCGTAACTTCGAATTTTATTGAGCAAAAAACATATTAGCTGTTTATCATTGATTTTCGCATATTGATAAACAATAAATTCATTTGACATCACTGCAGGAGCCTCGCGAAGTATTGCATGAAAAGTAGTCTTGCAATACCTCGCTAGGCACCCAACAGTGATGTCACTTGAATTTATTGTTTATCAATGCCAAACGACACATCCCCATTCAACACCTAATAACTTTTTTTATAATAAAATACGTAGTTATAGCACTGACCATACTGACTGGACACTCGATTTCGTTTTCTGGATAATTTTTCCAACAGTACGCAATGTCGATTCCAGAGTGCGCATCGATCGATTTGAAGAAGAGCTATCCCAGTTAGGGACTGCCACCCAACTTTAAAAATAAAACACGCAATTTCTACGATAAAATCGGGCGAAACAGTTTTCAGTACTAAATATTTAATTCTCCCATACATACCTAAAAGTTCAAATTTACCAATGTAAACGATACCCAAAAAATCTGCAAAAAAAACATGGAAGAGCTTTGAACCAAAACATAGGTTTTTAGACCCCAGGGTTTCAGAAATTCAAAAATGACCCTAGATCGACTCAGTCTACAGATGTATGGATGTATCGATGGATGGATGAAGCTGAAATTGCGGGTTCAAGTCCCGTCGGTGGACGGTGAGCCCTTGTATCTTTTTCGACTTATGTTCTTGCTTTCTTTGATATCTCATGTTCCTCTTATACTTTCCGTAACCTTCGAAAAGACCAAGACGAACTCAGAACATTCGATTTGATGAAGACGTCATTTATATGAAATGCCGATTTAAATTCAAAAGGTAGCTTACCTTTAATTCTCAGAATCCACCCATCGAAAGCAGTGAACTATCAACTTTTGGGATTGAATATCCGAGCCAGGTCCAACTTCCAGCTGGAGAGCTACCGGGCGTGATAAATGAAGGTCTAATTTGGAGCAAAAATTTCACACCATCTGCGTTCGTTCAGAAATGGAACTTTCGCTAGCTGGAGTTTACTTATTAGTTACGACGAGTCGTTTGGAAAACTGTTCCGCCAGCTGATTGCGTGTATAGTTTCTCGAATGAATGACGCTCTTTGTCTTCGTCTTTTCAGCTAGCCTTCCCGCTAATAGGAAGAACGCCAGGGCGGGAGCCAAAGTTTTCCTAATTAATTGAAAGTATTTACCGTCCCTCATCGGCAGCTGCAATCGCCCGATTGTGTATGGGCTTCATTTATTGGCAGCTGTTGAATGGAGAAAACTTTCGAAACCCTCCTCCGGGAGGGTCCGGGAGGGTTCGGGATTCAATTCAAAGCTTCGTTGTTGGTGGTAACCAAAGTTCTACTCAGCATTGAAACTTTTGCATCAACAACTCTCGGAAGGGAGCCGAAAGCTTACTTTTTGCTTCTCTGTTCTGACTATAACATCAATAAAGTAACTAATGAACCAGGGAAGCCCGGTACGGTTTGAATTCAATATGAAAATGATTATCCTAATTTACCTATGTTTGGAGTTGCAAATTGTTTTCTTTTTTAAAATGAAAAGTTTCCAGTAGAGCAATTATATACCTAGTAGGTATATGTTTTCATTATCCGTTTATACGACATGAAAACACACAGAAAATTTTATTTTCGAAAAATTCATTCAACAATGTCTTGTCAATTTTATACAAAAACTGTTTGATTTAGACTTAAAGTTTCTTGAAAATACCCAGGCAATAGGGTAACCGACATATTTTGGAAATTTTGATTATATCTTTCTTATACATCAGATAAGAGGCATAACGAGCACCCGGGGCGAACTGGACAAGTGGAGTCTGAAGTGATAATTATTACGTCAGTATATTTTGCGGCGTTTGTTTTGAGCGCTTTACCATCAACTGATCGTTTCTTTTAAAAATTGCTAGAATTAGGATCTATTGCTACTCTATTCTCTTTGGTTTATTCATAGAGGATTTTAACCAAATATTGCAAACCGCGTGCACCCACGTGGGCTTGCTGGCTGGCAAATTTTATAGCGATGAAATTTCCACCATTAATCACAGATCAAAGCACTAAGCGTGTCATGGGCTTAGAGTGCCGAAATATATGAATTATAAATTGCAACCTTCCCGCGGGCCTTTGCACGGTGTAATGGAACTTAACTTAGCACTGGATGCCTAACGCGGCTTTGCCACTCTTTTTTTTCCTTACCCGGGTGTAAGCATTTTAATAACCAGCAGCCGGAGCACTCTAATGGAAAGTGAATCAACCATTTCATCAACGCACAAACCACCTGGGTTTGGCGCTCCAGGACTTTGTGCCGGGTTTTTCCCGAGTGTTTGTAATTCTCGCTTAAATATTTATGGTCGATAAATTGTTTATTCGGCAAGGTTGGCGAGAAGAGAGAAACAAATGGTTATAAATTCCAGCCAATTTACGACCGCGCGCTATCTGTGAAACCGAAGGTTTGCCGGATTTTTTTTTCTTAACAACAGAAAACTCCCCAAAAACTGGTATCCCTCAGACGTGCGGCTACTCTCTTTAGGTATTCCTACACCGAAAACACCGGCCCAAATTCAAAGAATGCTAACCGGGTGCTTCCATTTTTTCGCACCCGAGTCGGCGGGGTTGAGCAACTTTTAAAAATACCACTCCATAGAGAAGTGGTTTGGAGGCAAAAAAAAGTGCAACCCATGTCCCAGAACATGTCTTTGCTTTCGAAAAACAAGCTCTTTTTGCTTCGATGCCACCTTCGTAGCCTTCATCTTCGTCGGCGTTGTCGTCATCGGCATCGATTCTCGCCGTGGTACCTGGAATTTTGAAGAGCTGCAAGCTGGAATGTTCTTCAGTGTTCCATATGGTTCATGGTTGCCCTCAGGATATGGTGACAGCGTACGTTGTCTTATGTGTGTATGTAGGTTTCTTTGAATTTGAGCTACATAAATGACTAAAGTCTGCTTCATTTAATATTGGAACAAATTCTTTTGCTTATTGTGGCGCTCCTAATGGACGGATTTGGAAACTTTTTTCACCCACGTTTCGGAAATTCATTACCTTTCACCATGTATTTATGTCATAACACCAAACGATAGCATTTTGTAAACAACCGCCATGGAAGCCGAACGGAGAGATCAAATTGTGCACAGTTTTCTTACGAGTACGGATACGAGAATTTCTTCGAAACAGCAATGAATATTTTTTTTAATTTTTTTTATGAAAGAGTAAAGAAAATGCTACATTTGTATGAAAAACAAATTATGAATTCGTTAATAAATGACTGAACTACACGCAATTGTTTGTGTTCCAATATTAAATGAAGCAGACTTTACATCCGTCGAACTTGGTCAGCACTTGGTCGTACAGCTTTCGAGCACGAATTCTGGCCACATTGTTCTGCTTCAGCGTCCGATTTGGCTGTTTGCTGGCTCGGAATGACCTTATTCCTTCCCGGGGACGAATTCGTCGCACCGTACTGTGAGCGGCCTGGAACTTATTGGCCAAATCGCAGTCTGAAATATTGGGATTCCTCTTGACGGCCTTGATGACTTTCCCACGCAGTTTCCGGTCGACAGTTCCACTCCGACGCTTCAAATGCGGCTTCCGAGCCGTCGTCAATGTTTCCTTGTACTGCTTGATAACACGCCATACGGTATTTCTGGGCATTTTAAGCTGTTTAGCTAGCTTCGATGCCGACAACAATGGATTTTCAAGAAAACTGCGCACAATTTGATCTCTCTGTTCGGCTTCCATGGCGGTTGTTTACAAAATGCTATCGTTTGGTGTTATGACATAAATACATGGTGAAAGGTAATGAATTTCCGACACGTGGGTGAAAAAAGTTTCCAAATCCGTCCACTAGGAGCGCCACAATGAGCAAAAGAATTTGTTCCAATATTAAATGAAGCAGACTTTACGTTTTCCGAAGCTACAGTGATGTGCGTAACATTTGGGCGGTGGTTTTCAAAAGTTTTGTTTTGATGGAAAATTTAGACAACAAAATATGTACAGACATACTGATGACCAGAAAATACTGGAAAAAAAAATTTATCTGTAGTACTTTCAGATAAATGGAAAGAGAGAACTATCGTGTTCCGAGCTCTTGGCTCCGGTGGCTTACGAACCAACGTTTTTCCATTGCACCGGTCTGACGACTTTCCAGTAGCTTCTGATCCAACGACCTTCAGCTGGATCTGGTATACCAACGCCATATCGGCCATACGTCGAAGGAATCGCAGCGTACGCTTCAGGCTCAGCCGGGCTGGCCTGGTAGTTGTTCAGTGAGCTAACCGCAGCACTGATATTGGGCCTCGAAAACTGCAAATCACCGATCAAACCGTTGAACGACTGTTCGGTGTTACCCATCGTTTATCTTCGTCCAGCCCGAGTCTCGTTCCTCTCCAGGGCTCCGGCATCCACTTCATTGTTGGACTTTCAGAAACCTTATTTGTCCCGGCGTTTCAGTTTGCTGATGATTGGAGGTAACTCTGGTTTGAGGTATCAACTATTAGGTCAACCACGTAGCACTAAGTAACTTTTTCAAATTGTGACAAGTTGTCTTAGTCGACATCTCAAATGAGAGGTAAGAAAGCTAATGATGTTACCAAGGGCGAGGCGTGCGAAGCTGTTCAGCATTTTTTAATCTATGAATTGAGGGGGGAACTCACGGTTCGGATTATCCAATAGGTCGATGTTTTGTGGATCGGAACGATCCACCAGCAGAAGTTATCTGCTACACCGAGCAGAACCAAGAACTGTTTGTGCTTTGGTCAATTCGCAATTGATCAATAGATGAACGACTCTAACTGAGTTCGTCGTAACTCAGCAGTATTGCCAAACGCCAGTGCGACAATTATGGATCCCTGGCAACCAAAAGTTCCATATCTACTTAAACGCGTGCCTACGAAGTTCGAATTTCGCTGAAAAAAGGTTCCAAGGGGGTTTGGTGCCGAATTTTCTCGATACTAGCATGAATGTTCCAAAAAGTTCCTGTAATAGCTTTTTTGTGACATGTCAATCGCATCCCTTCAGTATAAAAGTTACAAATTGGGTCTCAAATAGCCTCCCAAGGGCTTCAAGTTCCAAAAAGTTCATCAAATAGCCTGGTGTCTTCGCTGCTGGCCGCTGGCTGCCCTTGCAGGTATTCTAGGGAAGCTTATTATCACTTCGAGTTTTAGCTGCTTGTAAGACAACATCTAGGCTTGTTCTCATGGCATCGTGTTTGGCTATCATCTCGAAGGGTCGCGGTTCAAATCTGGTATCAGGAATAATTGTTTTCATTAGGTTGTTTGATTGCTTGAGTAAGCAAATAAAACAAATGTGTAGCAGAACTGCCGGCATGTTTCGAACAAAGTAAAAGACAGAGCAATTAAGTCAGATGAATTGAGGTGATGGGTGGAATAAAGATGGAAGCCGAGAAACCGGTCGCTCCACTTGGCCCGGTGGGAGAGGAGAGGAGAGATTTTTTTTTGTTTTCGCTGATTAAAGGATTACTTGTGAGCTGAACAGAAGGCCGTTCAAATCTGTAATTGAACTTCAAAGTTTCAATAAGAACTTAAATTTTGGGCTGAATAAAACGAACTTCAGCACATTGACTATGTTGATTAAGCTGTGTTTGACCTTTTTAACAAGACTTTTGGTTGTGTGGGATTCTTTTGAATCTCTATAAAAATAAACAAATACCTAAGAGTTTTCGGTGAAAGTATCCAAAAGTTTTCAAACTCAAACAAGTTATTATTAAATTATTAGTGTTATTAAAAATAACTTAAAGTTTTTCCTCAATACATTCTTTTGTTATTTTTCTTTTATAAACTTTCACAAAAAATATATGATAAACAAAAATATTGTCTATCAATAGACGTTCAAAATAGTATTTCCTATCTAGATGCTTTCAATGTTTTCTGATCGTAACAAAAAGAAACTCGATTCACAAGCTCGGTACTAGTGTCATTAATCATGATTAGCTTGTTATACATTTCACTTTTTATCTTCCCAAAGCGAAGTGGACAGGCATTTGATGAAATTTTGCTTCGATGAAGTTCATTATAACAGTCGGAAGAGAACATTTTTAATATTTTTTTCGTGACGTTCGTACAAACTTGAATCCTCGAATTTAATTACAACATTGTTACATTTCAATTTATTGCTATGCGTATGCACGTATAACAAATTAACACAAAATTAAGAATTCTGACACAACGTGTTAAACCATTGAGTGAACCACGCTGAGCGTGTAGAAGAGAGAGCGGAACCGCCTAAACGTCACTCTTGTTTCTGTTTGAGAAAACCGACCTAAATCGTGCCGAAAAAAAGGGCACCGTTGAAAACCCCGATTTTGCCAGCGGAAAGGTGCCAAAGTGCCCTGATTTACCAGAAGAAGGTTTGTTACCCCGTAAAATCCGTTAGTGCTTCCGTTAGTGTTCTGATAAAATGCAATTTCATTGCCGTTACTACGCGTTAGGTTCAGTGCAAGGAACGTAAAGCACAATTCGGATCACAAAATATAAACAGAACAACTTAAGTTAATGAACTTTATTCTCGAGTATTCGGAGCTTAAAAAAACGTGTTGTCCTCTGTCGTCCACGTGCAAATTGTACCAAATCCAGCCGACGAACAAAAAGTCTTCTATGACTTATTTTAAATTTTTGTATTGACATCGGAAAAAACGGAATATGGCGGACATAAAGTTCTTTTTCTAAGACTCTTGGTAGTATTTTTTTTTTCTTAAAAGTGGAGTAAAATGAAGTCAAGTTAAATAAAATTGGTAGCAGAAGAAAGAAGATTTTAGTGGATTGTCTAGAATCATGTGCTTTTTGTACAATGCCGCCCACAACCAGATTGGTGAAATCGAGAAATCAATTGACGACAAACGGAAAAACAACGATGGAAAAGATTGGACCACAACAAAACAAAAACATCGAGAAAAATAACAGAAAGCAACAACAACACCTCCGAAGAAGCTGTAGAATCGATATATCTTGAACCCATTGAACCAGCTGGACCTGTGCCGGCTCACGAGGTCAGTGTGCTTTCAAGATTCAAGGAGTTTATTTGCACTAAGAAGATTGAAAAGTTCCGGTATCGTATCGAAACAACCAATAAATCAGACGAAAACGCACTGAAAAAACTAAACATGTTTGCCTAAAAACCAGGCTTGTAAGTGGTCACCATCGTTTGAATTTTTCCGGAGACAACCACCACACATCGTTCGTGACAATCGTGGAGAGCGCAATCGTTTGATCGGAGAGCAAAAAAATGTCAAACGAAATTTTGATCTTTTTTGTGGTTAGTCGTTTTACTGTCATCCCTCTTGCGTAGATAATCGAGATAATCATTCCACATTGTTCGACCAATACATCCAAACATCACCCGGCGCTGCAGAGTGACGAATTTTTTTTCAACAGGAGGGAGTGAATAGAAAAGATTGCATTTGCTTATTGAGTCTGTAAGTTCTGCTGCGGGAAAGAGATAGGCGATGTCGTAAACTGTCGGGAATGATGGTCGTTTGACCATCAAATTATCCCTCTCGTGTACCAAGGCACGAAATTTCGTTCGAAAATCACACAAAGAAGAATGAATGTCGTTTCGTTTGATGGTAGTCGACTGTTCGGCAAGTTTTCGGTCGCATTCGTTTGATGGCACGAACAATGATACTGATAAAAGCAGGCTGTGCGACTGTCAGAGAAAATGTCGATGGTTTACAAGTCTGCTAAAAACACACAGAATGTCATGGCTGTCGTGCGTAGAGAACCAATTGAAATCGAAATTGAGGAATAAAAAGAATGCACGGAATCAGATTTGAAAATTGAAAAGGTAGAAAGGCTAAATGGAATAGGTAAGGACTATCAACTCGAGCTGACCGAAAACTTAAGAATTACAATGTCAAGTGATAAAATCCCACGAATGGTCAAAATTTAGCCCTTTAGGAAATCAGGCTCAAAAAGGATGAAAACGTAAAAATAAGGGGATACAAAGCCTAGGTTCAGGAACTACAAATCCTAAAGAACTAATTGCCGTTAGAATAAAAAAGGGAGCCGAACCCTTAACTTTAGTGTCAATTTACGTTCCACCAAATCACGAACATCGAAATGGGTGATGCACGAAATTTTATATTATTTTAGATAGGCTTGAAAAGATAGTAGGAGAAATTGATATTCATATTACGGCAAATCCTCCAAAAATGCCGGGAACACCAAGTCCCTACGCACCATCTATTCATCGACTTCAAAGCCGCATACGATACGACACGATCGACCGTAACGAGCTATGGAAAATCATAGACGAGAACGGCTTTTCCGGGAAGTTGATCAGACTGATCAAGGCGACGATGGATGGAACGCAGTGCTGTGTGCGGATTTTGGGTGAATTGTTGAGTTCATTCGAATCGCGCAGGGGGCTTCGACAAGGTGATGGTCGATCCTGCATGATGTTCAACGTGGCGCTAGAAGGTGTTATTCGACGAGCGGTGGGCGAAATGCGGGGCACGATTTTCAACAGATCCAGTCAAATTATCTGCTTTGCCGATGACATTGATATAGTCGGCAGATCATCTGCGGCGGTGGAGGAGACCTATCGCAAACTGAAACGCGAAGCAGGAAGGATTGGGTTGATGATTTATACCTCCAAGACGAAGTACATGCTGGCCTGCGGATCCGAGACCGACCGAACCTGCTTGTCCAGTAATAACAAGGTCACGATCGTCGGCGACGAGCTGGAGATAGTCGAAGACTTTGTCTATCTCGGCTCACTGGTGACCGCAGACAATGACACCAACCGTGAGATCCGAAGGCGAATTATCAGCGGAAGTCGTGTCTACTATGGACTCCACAAGCAACTGCGGTCGAGAAGACTTAGCCCTCGCACGAAGTGTAACCTGTATATGACGCTCATTAGACCGGTTGTTCTCTACGGGCACGAGACAAGGATATTGCTCGCGGAGGACCTGCGTATACTCGGAGTTTTCGAGCGACGAGTGTTAAGAACCATCTTTGGCGGCGTACAGGAGAACGGAGTGTGGAGGCGAAGGATGAACCACGAGCTCGCGCGACTCTACGGCGAACCCAGTATCTAGAAGGTGGTGAAAGCTGGCCGGATACGCTGGGCGGGACATGTTGCGAGAATGCCGGACGACTGTCCTGCAAAACAGGTGTTCGCTACGAATCCGGTAGGAACAAGACGAGCGGGGGCGCAACGAGCGAGGTGGTTAGACCAAGTGGAGCGTGATCTGGCGAACGTGGGGTGCCCGAGAAATTGGAGAACGGTTGCCATGGACCGAGTGAATTTTAGGAATTATGTTCGTCAAGTTATGTCGTGAGACGGAATACTATATAAATAAGAAAAAAATAAAAATAAGGAGAAATTGTCATATGAGGAGATTCAAACTCCCATCACCCATTATGGGGCTACGAAATCGAAAGAAGCTCTTGTAAAAAGAAGCTCTTGTGTAGATTAATACCCAGCATGTACAGATGAGTCGGGACAATTAACCTAAAAAATTCTCGGTACAAATTTCAGTGCAACTACCGGGCAGCCAGCCGACGAACACGGTCGTTTTTGAGGTTAATGTTAACAAAATTGAAAAGCATTAGTGACACTTCCTGAATTGTGACACGAATACTACTAGCGGCAAATAGGACTATAGCCAAAAAATCTTCAAAAAGAAAAAGCCGTACAATTGCTTGGAATTCAACCAAATACTTCTACGATCCCACTACGATATTTCACGTTTACTTCAAATTCCTATCAAACATATCATCAAATCGCTTTGAATCACATAATCCGAAATCCTTTACCCGTAGCATCATCGATCCGTTCCCTCGATGCTCACTAACGACGCTGCCCGGATCCCAATTTAGTTGTCTGTGATGAATTCCGGACATAAAACTGTTCTCAGGAAAATAAATGCCAGAACCTTCCCACCTATGCGACAGCATCAGTAATGATACCTAAAACATCGTCTGAGCTACACACTACCAAAAAAATCTGTAAAATTACATCACATATGATGTAAATAAAAAGAAGCATCATATATGACGGAATATTCAGTGCTAGTTGGAAATTACACGCCAGTATATTTGGAACGTGTAAAATAAAAAATGATGTAAAATTTAGCAACGTGTAAAATAAAAATGATGTAAATTATAAAATCACTGAATGTTGGAAGAAAAACTTTCCAATTGGAATTTGTTTTGTTTTATTTATTGTTAATATGATTCAATACTGGAATTTTCACGTCTCTTAATGAAAATAAAACTCATCTATAATTAATATGATTCATTTTATTAAGCGGCAAATTTTTTTTTAACACACATGCATTATATTTTATTTCTTTTATTTTTTCCGCGAAGTACCGGATCCAATGTTGAACACCGTGGATCCGCTTCCAGAACCGCATCCCTGCTTTTCGGATATCTCCGGGAACCATCAACACCGATTAACTTACTCGCGCGCGGGGAAAATACTTTGGCGCACGACTTAACAGTTTTTGTCACATTTGTCTGGTCTTGTTCTTCACAGTTTATAATTTTACATGACATTATCACGTTCAGTGTATTGTAATATTTCATGTCGTGTAATTTTGAGAAATTTCCAATTCAGTGTTGTTGAGAATTTCGTGTAACCAAAAAAAAATTGTAAAATTACATCACATATGATGTAACGAAAAAGAAGCATCACATATGATGGAATTTTCAGTGCGATTTGAATATTACACGTCTGCAATCTCAACAGACGTGTAAAATTTGAAAGACATGTAAAATATTAAGACGTGTAATATTTAATTCGCACTGAAAATTCCGTCGTATGTGATGCTTCTTTTTATTTACATCATATGTGATGTAAATTTGCATCAAATAATCGCGTTCCGTGTCAAGTAATATTTGTGTCATTAGAATTCAGTGCTGTTAAGGATTCAACAGTTTTTATTTTGTAAATTTACATCAATAAATCGCGTTACATGTCATGTAATAATAAAGGTTTTCAATTTCAGTGTCGTTAAGGATTCAGATTTTTTTTCTGTGTAGAGCGCCCACAAACGGCAGCATCCGTCATCGATCTGTACGAGACCTTGGGGAATATTCTGGAAAAACACCACACACGAGCCGGTAGTTAGTGCTGCTTCATCCTTTTAGCAGTCGGTTGCCGGTCGTTTCGGCCTTGTGTATTTTTTTCGGTTACTTCTGTCTTCTCTTAAACTTAGTGTACATATATCTACCTGTACAGATGGAAGAAAAAAAAAACAGAAATCCTTGCCGTGGGCTTTTCACACAAGAGCCCTCCATCCGCCGACGAGCGAGTATGTTTCGGTCCCATTCAGGTGTGGGTGCTTCTGGGCTAGAGTTTTAAAGCTTTCTTGAACTTTGGTATCTACAGTATAATCTTATGACGAAAAATTGGAATCTTGGTTTTAATAGGTGAGGTACTTTTTTATATTTAAATTTAGGCCAAGAATCTAACTCAACAAAAATAGGATAAGCCGAATTAATTGCAATGGTTTCAATGCATGTCTACCAACTGGGTAAAAAATGTAAAGTCGTGAAAGACATAAAAATGTTAAAACGACTACAATCGGCACGGAAAAAGTTAGGGATCACCTAATCGACAATCAGAAGAATTCATCCTATTCAGCGATAGATCAAATTAATTTTCTGATTAATAATGGTTTTATGCATCATTCTGTCAACATCTGAAACAAACAAAAATTTGAATTTGGACAGTGGCTCCAGAGAGTTAATAACGTAAACTGACGTTGAATGATTCCTCCCATTTAAAAATAGGATAGAAGCACTAGCACTCTGTTGGATTTTTTTTAAAGTGATTAATGATTAATTGATTATATGCCCTTAGCCCTTTTGTGATGTTTGTTTACATTTCATATTCATGAAATGGCGAACATGTCTGAAAAAAGGCTATTTGAGGAACTTCTTGGAACTTGAAGTCCATGGAAGGCTATTTGAGGAACTTTTTGTAACTATCATGCTCGCATTCGAGAAAATTCGGTACCAATTCCCTTTGGAACATTTGTTCAGCGAAATTCTAACTTTGGAGGCACGCGTTTAAGTAAATATAAGACTTCTGGTTGCTTGGGATATCAAAGTCAATCTTATGATTATTGCCAAAACCACCGCAATGTTTGCCTCCTTTTTGCCAGAAACGCAAGCTAATCGGTGAAAATTGAAACACCTCAAATAATAATCTTGTCAATCATTGCGTCCGGTATCACAGTTCGGTTGACCTTTTTTTCCACCTACACAAATAGTGGCTATTAGTGAGATGGGATTCGGCAGCGCCCACCCGCCAGTCCCATTTTACTTCTCGGCAGAGAAAATTGCACTGAGAACCAACAGAAACAATACCTGTGAATGGGATTTCCCGGAATCTCATGCCCCTCTTTCTGTGTCAAATTTCTTTCCTCG
Organism: Uranotaenia lowii; assembly: GCF_029784155.1. Lineage (NCBI taxonomy): Eukaryota > Metazoa > Arthropoda > Insecta > Diptera > Culicidae > Uranotaenia > Uranotaenia lowii. The sequence goes on from NC_073691.1 coordinate 179,830,827, forward strand.
TGTACCGCAGCACAAAGTATAGGGCTGGTCGCTCCAAGAAATGCTGCTCCCAAAATAAAGCCGGAAAATCGGGTTTGGAACGGATCCAAACCTTCTGCCGCCCATTCATCGGGTGATGTTATTATTCGGTTTGATGGGCTAGCGTTGTTGTGGAGGCCTAAATTGGGGCTCCAGAGACTCAAACGAGGGTAAGAGGGTTGTCATTATATTCCACATTTAACGGAAAGCAATCCTTTTCCACCTGCATTGAGCCGAACAATGTTGATGGACCAACAATGAGCGCAGTAAAAATAGGAATCATCTTGGAAAATGTCTACCAAGAAAATGTTGGCGCTAATTTGACCCAATGGATGCTTTCATCGGGATTGAGCGATTTATTTATTTTTTGGTTCGATTATAGTCGGTTTTAACATCTTATCTTGGGCTGGAACTCACTGACATTGGCTCGAGAGGCAACTGACTTGCCAACTTAGCTAAATCTGAAGTCTCAGTTGAGAAATTTATTAATGATAATTTTTCTTTTTTTTTCTTGAATACTTAAAATTTACTTTTGGGGCAAAAAGAAATTTTCTAATTGACTAACTTTTAAACATTTGCTCGACGATGGCGTGTTTTGCTTTTCGAGCTTTTATTTTCTGTGCTTTAAGAGAACTCCAGCATTTTTTTTCAATTCCGCTTCCGCCGGTTCATTGAAAGCACATTGATGAAAAAAACCGAATTGAATTTCCCCAGGATTTTCCAGGTGCTGTAAACTGGACTGCGAAAACGAACGAATGCAGTAGCTTTTTTTTGCTTTCGCCATTACTGCCTCCGTTCTTCCACGTCAGTAATTCTCCGCAAAAACAGCAAAAAAAACCCTTTGATCGGTTCATTTTATTCGGACTGAAAACTATTGAGATGTGGGGACTGAATCAGCATTTTTTTTTACTTGCATCGGACTCTTGTGTAGGGTTTTTTTTTCTCGATACGCATATTCATTCATCCAATTTTGCGGAATTATGATTAATTAAAATATTCAAATGGCCAACAAAACCACAGCTCTTACCTTTTATGCAAAATACCTGCTGGATTTATGCTGGATTTATGCTGGATTTGCCCGCATATTATCTGGTTTTGAGTTTAACATCTAGAAACCCATTGCCCGGATTTGACAAGTCTGAATACGTACAGAAAAAAAAATCTGCAAAGTTTATTCAATAAATAACGGTTAAGAAAGTGAATAGATAAAATTCAAATACCAAATTCCAAAACTAGAATTTGAGAATCACAAATTAAAGTTTGACATACATTTGAAAACTCACATCACAGTTAAAATACTTTTAATCGAAAACTAAATTGATCTTTACACCTTGAAGCATTTTTTTTTTATTAATTTAATTGTATGTTTTTAAAATATTTAAGTGTTAATTTTAAGTGTAATGCCTGAAGCCAAGATTCACCAAAAGTTTCAGTAATGCACATATTTTTTTTTTCATTTTTGATTAAGAGTTCGGTAATTAACGTTGATTTATTTTTATTAATTTTTGTTTCGAAACTCCAAGTGTCCTTGAACTATTCTTGCTAGTTTAAACTTACTGTTTCTTAATTATTAGCCACGAATTTGAAATTTCATTTTCAATTGATTGGACCCACAATGCTGAAGTTATCAAATGTAACATAAAATGAGATTTTTTAATTTCACATATGCCTAATATTTTGAACACCCGTTCGCTTGATGTCATGAATTTCTGAAATTTTAAATTTGGAATAACATTTTTAACCTGTTATCAGGAGTATGTTTTTGAAGATTTTAATTTTTCGCTACATTCAACTCAGTTTAATTTAACCTTCTTTTTTTTAAGGTTTATTTATGACACTTTACCACCTTGTTATTTAACCTTATACTTCTGGATTTAGGAAAGTATTAGCCAATTCTGGAAAATTGTCATGAGAAAGCTTGGAAATTTTAAGAAAATTTAAATTAGTTTTTTTTTATTTTGTTATTCAAAAAGCTTTTCTTTGCCGAAGAGATTCTGAATTATGTTAATAACTCTTTCACTTTAACATCATGCCAACGCATTAAAATCAATTTGAAATCACGCCATGTTAGAAGAGATGATGATTCAGAAGAGAATCTATGTACCTAATTAATGGTAATCAGAAACAGATTTGAAAAGATATTCAAGAGTAAGAAAAAACTCTATATGATTTAAAGTAATTTTCGTAAAACCTAATTTCATCGATCATTCATATGTTTTGTTTTTGTTTTATTAAAAACAAAAACAGTAAATTTTAATGTGACTCTTTCAATCTCTGAAATTTTGATAATTTAAAGTTTTTGGCTCTTCTGACTCAAAAGGTTGCCGACCATTGCCCTAAATAATGAAATGTTTCGGGGTAAAGTATGGTGTACGTTAATAGGTTTTCCTCGCAAGAATGCTCTTTCGCTCTTTTCAACACCTATAAATTTTCTCCTAACTTTTCTATCCATCTTTATCAATTTTCAATACTGATATTTTTTCTCCAAGAATATACTTTTTCACCGATATGCCAAAAATAAATTTACAGAAAACCAGTTAATAAAAATTTATTTTAAGAAAAAATATCATTTGATTCAACACATTCACAAAACACTTCAAACCACCTGAAACTAAAACAAGTACAAAAATTTTGGTGAATCAATATAAAAAAACAAAAAAATAACAATAACTTAAAAAGTTTGAATAAATGACATGCTTTAATAATATTCCATAAATAAAGAAAAAAAAATTAAATAAAAACTTCAAACTCTAAAAATTCACAGAACAGGAAACAATAAAGAAAATTTAAAAAAATTGATAAAATTTGAACAATCCACGAGAATTTACAAAAACATATAAATGGAGAAAACTGAACTTTTTCCGGTCATTATGCTGAAAAGTAAAAAAAAACACATTTTAGTTAAAAAAAAATATATTTAACATTTAGAAGAAGAACTTCATCTCAAACTTACCATTAAATAGATCACAATCACATTTTACTTAAACAAAATTTTAACTTAATGGGGAGTGCTTTGTTAGACGATGAAAAAACTTATGGAACGAATGAATATGATAATTATATTTTCACAAAGCCGTTGTTCTATTTCTTGTAAGATGTTCTTATGAAAACTGGAAGAATTTTAAGAATAATTTTGCACTCTTAAAAGCTGTTTATACGACGCATCTTATAAAAATTATAATCAAAATTTGCCTGAGTGTACAATAGATTGCCCCAAATTTGTATGAGAAAATTCAAGATTGTGAAATGTTATGCGCTGCAGGCTTAAATTTATCCTAGGCCTAGTACAAGGTCTCATGCCAAATTTGGGCCAGATCGGATCACGGGAAGGGGCCTCAAGTTTGTATAGGATTTTGAGACGTTTTGTTCGGGGAAAACATGAAAATCGTGTTTTTTTTTAATAACTTTGGTCCCCTTCGACTGATTTCTTTTGAAAATGAGTTTTCTTAAAGCCTAAACTATGACAAATATTTCATCCGAAGACTGCATTTCGATTCGACTTATGATAAAAATGTTATGAAACTTCAAAAATGGGGTAACTTTTTTCAGGGAGATATTCATCATAGTTAATGCTGTGTCAAAATGTTCGAAGCAGTATCTGTCTGTCATTAATAGTGATGAACATCACCCTTAAAAAAGATAACTATTCTTGAAGCTTAATAACTTTTGAGCCTTAACTTGAATCGAAATGCAGTCTTCGGATGAAATATTTGTAATAGGCTTTAAAAAAATTTTTTTTAAAAGACTACTAGGCTACTAGGATCAGTTTAAGCCTGCAGCGCATAACTTTTTCAAATGTCGAGTCATTTGGGGCACTCTAGTGTACAAAATGTCAAACATTCACCTGGCATCGCGGATCGCCAATTGTTCTAGAATCGACGAAGAGTTAGTTTGTAGTGTTCACTGGAATTGTTGCCATTTGGAAATCATTAGGGAAGTGTTGCCAGTATGACGGATGGACTATCCAATATATCAATCACTATTGTAACCTGACCTTTTTACAAGACTTGGCGAGAATAAATATGATTATATTACAAATTTCCAATATAATTATTACTGCAATTTATTTGATATCACAACAAAACAAAACCTTTCAAATTCTGTTTATAACTCGAAAGGTTTAATGTAACTAAACCAGTAAGATTAATAGATTTTTACGTTATTCAGTAATGAAATGGATATTTTCATTGACAATTCTTTGTTAGTATGCAAATTAAACGCATAGAACGACGTTGAAATTATGCTTAGCTTTGATTACCCCCGCTTAAGATAATCATCCGGAAATAATGGAAATCTTTACGATAGAGCAGGGGTGAGCAACCTTTTTTACCATTGGGCCAATTTTAATTCAAAATATGCTCGGCGGGCCGCACATAACAAAACATAGTTAATAGCAGTTAATTCGTTATAAATACAAATGTTTGGCTTTTTTTTTTAAATCAAACTAATTTATGGGTTATTTATTTGATATTATTCGAAAAAAAATGAAATATCGTTTTTTTGTGAGAACCGTACAATATCAGCTGAAATTGATTATGTCCTCCACTAAATTGAAATCAGGGTTGGTTATCGTTTAGGAATACGTTGATTTTTTTCAATTAATTTGAATACATCCGCACTCATTCGAATTTCGGAATTTTTTTTAAAGATCTTTCTACGATGCAAAAGTTTTTCTCGTTTTCATATAAAAATCTTTCTTGTTTAAACCGGGCGGTATATCACAGCAATAAATTAAAAAAAAAATGAGTGAAATATTTTTTTTGATTCCGTTTTTTCAGCGTTGGACGTAGAATCATTGTTCAAATTCACTGATCAAAACTCCTGTTTTTGTGCGTATTTCCAAAAAGTCGTTTCACAGTCTAAATTTGTCCTCGATACCCTGATTTTTTGGTACAATTAGTGAGAAATTTTTTTAAAAATAAGATGTTGATGATATTTGCTGAAATCCTGGGAATAACAATAATTTTACAAGAGATTTTTAGAGGGGTCGACTGGATGATTTAATGTATTTTGTTTTCGGCCTATCAGTCTTTATTTTCTTAAAACAATGTTTTGATTGATCCTACGTTTCGATGCTTGTTGGCATCTTCCTCAGGGATTTTTTTCAAAATTGTACCGCTTTAAAAGTTCGATCAGGAAAAACCATACAAAAATCCTAAATAAGTTTAAAACATAGAGACGGTTAGAGAAGAAAAAAGTGGACAATAAGCTTCACATAAGCACAAAAATTTCACGCGGAACGATAGATTAATTCCCTGAGGAAGATGCCAACAAGCATCGAAACGTCGGATCAATCAAAACATCGTCTTAAGAAAATAAAGAATGATAAGCCGAAAACAAATTACACTGTTTTTTTTAATTAGAAAAAATCCAATATAACGTTTCTGACTATAATTTTGCATTTAGCCTTTTGAAAAAAAAATAGATTTAATGCTTAAATTTCTAAAAAAAAAACATCAATCTTAATGAGTAAGGGATAAATCCAGATCTGAGTGGGTACTCTATCTAGATTGTGCAGAAACTTTAATTAATAGGCATCGCGACGCCCACACGCACCGAAAATATGAAAAAAATAATGAGTAATCTATGAGCATTTTTGCTTTTTTGTATTAATAATATGTTTTGACTTGTTTTCCTTTTGAATTATGATGGATTTATTTCTTGTTCTTGATACGATGATAAAAATTAAACGGGTTTTACACATTTTTTTGAAATAATTTTACCAGAAAATAACTTCATAGTAGTCTTTAGAGACTCAAATAGTGTCAGTCAGTATATCCATTTTATAAGGCACATGAGCCAAATGAAGGTAGAAATCGTTCTTGGCTACTAAATTTTACGACTGACTGTGTAGATGGATCAAATTTACACTCAAACACTCCGTTGTTTAAATGTATGTAACTAAACGCGTTATGTTTAAATTTATTTATTTGAAAATTTGAATATCCTTGAACAACTGTAAGTAGCAAACGAAAATTCATAAGAAATCACTTGTGTAAGTTAACGCCCGGCTGACGATAACTCTCACGCTGTGTCCTCAGCTATGCTCTAATTCAACCAACGCGCATGCAATCAACAAAACCATGACCAAGTATGGTGTTTGTAAATAAATTAAGTGATTATCACCCGAAGGTGTTAGTTTTCTCGCATCGCACCGCCATCTTTCGCTGGCGCCTGGCCGGGAAAACATTTCTGACTTAGCACCAAAACCACACGGCAGCACAACCTGATAGATAAGCAAGAACGTGATTCGGATGATGATGGCGATGATGATGGCGATGGCGATGAGGCCAATGATAGCAGCTTTCTTTCGAGGGTGAACCAATTAAGCTCCGGTTCCTTGGCCGGGACCTGTACGGAAAGCTGTCGAAGCTCGACTTTCCCACATGGTTCAATTTAATTTGGGACCAATTTGGCTAACGAGTGCTGAGTCCTGACAACGTCGAACGGAAAGGACAACGTCCCGATACCGACAGCTCAAGAAAGGTCGGGAGGTTCCAAGTCCACAAGTTGGCTTATCGGCGACTCAATTTTGGCCATCGACAACGACGTGCTGCTAATGACATTAGTTATTTAACAACGATTAATAAATTCAGGACCGTAAGGTTCGGGTGAGCTTGCGATATACTAAGAAAATCGAAACCTGTGTGTTCATACCCAGCTTAACGAACAGGTAGACGCTTGAATTGAACGAATAGAGAGTGAAAAAATGTCATATGTGCTCCCATTATTGATAGTGTTTCTAAATTTGGCCAACACTAATCTCGCACTTATCATTTAAACAAAAAATGTTTATTCAACTCCTACCTCTTAAGTTTAATTCTTATTTTAAACGAACAATCCTTAACGTCACAGTAGTATGGAATATATATGGACTTACAAAATTATCAGTTAACTTTTTCAAGTTTCTAGAATATCTCATTTACTAAAATTCAGAATGATATCGTCAATTTGAAATTTTCAGTATACAAATAAGGAAATTTTCAGTTATTCAAGTTTCTAAAGCTTATTATTTTTACATTCTGTTTTTGTTTGTTTATTTGAAACGGCTCATACCGAGGGTTTTAAAGAGCCAAATCCTTGTTTTTGTAGTTACAATTCATTAACTTGTATAAGTAATTGAAGAAAAATGAGTAAAGAAAAGGGAATTTTTACATTTTTTTATGTTATATATTATAAATGTTCCTATTAATCAGGGCCGTAGGAAGAACCGACTCATGGGGGGGGGTTTTGGTGACCGATTCCTAATCCGACCTAATCTTCCACACTCTTTTGCAAGTTCCAAGATTTTAACCTTTGGTGAAAAAAAATAAATTTTCCTAAAAAACAATAAAAGATAAAAAAAAATCGGATCAAATTTACTTGCCTCAAACTTCAACTAAATTTATGTTTTTATTTTATAATTTGGCTTAATAAAGGCAAAATTTATAATGATAAACAATACCACGAGAAAATATAAGAATTATGTGCAGATTTTTTAGGTGAAGATCAGGTACATCTTTCTATAACAGCGATTTTTTTCCATAAAAACTGATTTTAAGCTGGATTGTGTGTACAAATTAATTCTGATTAATTTATTTGAAATCTGGAAACTGAATTGACGATGTTCTCTTCAAATTCCTCAACAATTTTATTTTGATTGAATAACTCATTCACAATCCAAATTTCTTTCTGAATTTTCAATCTGAATTTAAAAAAATGAACTTTTTCTCCGAATTTCTATAAGATTTCTGAAATGTTCATAAAATACGATTTCCGAATCTTAATTACAAATTTCATGAGTCAAGTTTCAGAGCCCCAATTCATTATTGTCTTTTTTTTTAAATTTTTTAATGCTTGTTTAATCTTAATTCATTATTCCAATTCTTTTTTTTAATTTGTTTTTTTAATCTGAATTCAAATTTTAATTTCAAATGATGAATTCTAAGATGAGTTTTTAATTTAAGAAACTTTGAATGTTGGAATTTTGTGTTGGAATATAGTTTCAGAACTTCGAGTTTGAATTTAAAACCAAAATACTCCTTTTTTCATATTCGGAAAACTATTATCAAAGTATTGGAAATGCATATTATTTTCGAAAAACATGATTCAAATTTGATATAAAATTCAAAACCAAACTTGAACCAGGATTTTGAAGCAGCTTTTCATTCCTTATGTTTTATGATTATTTGAACTAAAAATCAAGAATCCTAAACTTGATACTAAATCAAAAATACGAAAATGTAGAAATACAATTTTAGTTATGGGAATATGAAACCAGTTTGCCCGGATTTCATTGGAAAAGCTCGGATTGTTTCCTGGTTTATTCTCATTCTTGAATCAAACTAAAAAAAAAACCGATTGTTTCGTTTTTTTATGCTTCCAAAATGTTTGAAGCGACTTAAAAAAAACATTAAAGGGGTTTTCAGGTTTTTTTTTATTGTTTTTTGATGAGTAATTCCAAGGTTTTGATCAAAATTGCCCGGATATTGCCCGGATTATAGTAGACTATTTTGAAATCAAACAACCAGATTTTGTCAGGTTTTTATATAAATTAGACCGTATTTGTGCGGCCCAGATAAGTGCTGTAAAAATTCTGGCAACCTTATTCTATGAACAAGTGAGAAAATTTTGAAAAACTGTAGCTAAATTTTGAACTTGGGACGGGTTTTTGAGGTTTGAGCACTAGTTTTTAGTCAAGATTGTTACTCTTATGGCTTTTCTCTATCATCATAATTTGATCATGAATTTCAAATTTTGAGTGTAGCGAAGATTACTTTGCTTGCTTTTTTGGACCTTCATGGGGGGGGGTTTAACCCCCAAAACCCCCCCGTTCCTACGGCCATGCTATTAATAACCTATTTTTCAAAGTAGCCAAATATGTAATTTATAAATTTTGAAAGTTCAATTTTTCAAGTTCTTGTTTTCCTGTTTGATGAGTGTTAGGAATCTTAACAATCTATTTTTCAAAATAACTGAAATTTCAAAACTAAAAATTCAACCTTCAAGCACACGTTAACCCTAGATTTCGTTATTCTTAAAAACAACAGATATTGACTTTTCAAAATGTTTTTCAAATTACTTTATGTTACAATGTCCCAAATTAAAAAAAAAAATTAAACATCTAAAGTCAACAAAAACTTTGCTAATCACGAAGACTAATTACCGATGTTCAAAACCTTCCTATTTACAGTGAGCGAAATAAGAATAGCACCACTATGTGTTTTACTTGTTAAAATATGAATGATTGAAAATTACGTAAATTTTTTTCCACAGATTGTTCTGAATTGCTTTACGGATAAATCAAGCATAAGTTTACTTTTTTTGGACGTAGCAATTGGCGTTGAGGACCAAAAATGTGAAAAAAGGGTGCGAAATAAGAATAGAACCACTTGAGTTTTTCTAACAAAAACAAGATTATTTTTAAAAATTTACTGTGTAAAAGTAAATAATAATGCTTCTACGAGTTATTTGAATACATAACTGCATTTTAGGAGTTTTCTAGAATTCCAAAGGTTTTCAAAGGTTTAAAAATGGGGGTTTTAAGAGATGCTCCTCTAGCGTTAAGGAATTAGATATTTGAGCTATGAAATTTAATCAACATTCATTATTATCATTCATAAGTATGATGCAAAATGATGAAACATAGATTTGAGTCTGAGTTTGAATCCAAAAAGCAGGTTGGAATTTTAGTACTAATGTTTTTTTAATAGTCAAACACTATTTCTCTAGTTTTAAGTCATAGATGGCAGCACTATCTTGCCATTTAACCAATTTCATGCCCATTTTCGAATATCCGGGATTAATTAGGGAGTGCTGGATGATTTTGGTCAAGAAATAAATACATGTACTGTGTGAGCGCTTTGGAGATTCTAAGATCACTAAATCCAAAAAAAAAATAGAATTACATCAAGGTCACTAAAAGTGAATTTTTTGGACCGATTATTAGAATAAAGTTATACTTTGCGATGGAGCTTGATGGACTAGACGACTAGCAGTATTTTTGGTATGATTTGCAATTGAATCGGAATTTGAGATGAGCAGGAATTTTGGCGGTTGTACATTTTTGTGCTGATGATTCTTTTGCAAATCCGAAAAAGCTTTCTGCAGCTTGATCTTCCACAAAACTGTGATGGGAAAATACCTCAAAATGATGAATATGGGCCTGAATTAACCTGAAAAATCAATATTGAGACTAAATTTGGTTTTAACTGCAAGCTAGTGCTGCCATCTACGACTTGAAACTGAGAAAAAGTATGGTTTACTGAACAAAATCAAAGTTTTTGATTTCCAACCTATTTATTCCGATTAAAAATTAATCCCGAATGTTTGTTTCATCATTTCACGTCATTTTAATGAAAAAAGTTAGTAATTTGATAAAGAATTACAGCTCAAATGTCTAATTCCTTAACGCTAGAGGAGCATCTCTTAAAACCCCCATTTTAAAACCTTTGAAAACCTTTGGAATTCTGGATAACTCCTAAAATGCAGTTATGTATTCAAATAACTTGTAGAAGCATTATTATTCACTTTTACACAGTAAATTTTTAAAAAATAATCTTGTTTTTGTCAGAAAAAACTCAAGTGGTTCTATTCTTATTTCGCACCTTTTTTCACATTTTTGGTCCTCAACGCCAATTGCTACGTCCAAAAAAAGTAAACTTATGCTTGGTTTATCCGTTAAGCAATTCAGAATAAACTGTGGAAGAAAATTTTCGTAATTTTCAATCATTCACTTTTTAACAAGCAAAACACATAGTGGTGCTATTCTTATTTCGCTCACTGTATTTCACCAAAACAATTCATTTAGGCCAGAAAAGATTAGTGATAAAGTAGGATTGGGTTTTAATAATGATTTTGATTACACCCAAAACTATGCTTTAGTACGAAAAACAACAATTATGTATGATATTTTTCAATCGTTTTTTATCGAATTTTTGCTACTCACACATTTTAGATGTAATATTTCTTCAGGAACCAGAATTCAGTTTACAAAAATGAACACTATCGAACAAAGAACTATTTAAAACACACAGAACTATTTGGCAAAATTAAACATTGAAAAAAAAACTTCCCAATCCAGTTCACGATTTTAAAAATAAAATTTTTAATTGTCGTGTAACGCGCAATAAGTACTTTTAACGCATTGCGTTTTATACGAGAATTTTCGACCAAAATAAAATCTTTGAACCGCAGTAACTTTTTTGTTTCAAGTCCAATCGGGTTGCAGTCTTTGAGTGAAATATTTTTCTTTAGACTTTAAGAAAGTTATTCTTAAAAAGCTATGGGCTGGGGAAAAAGAATTTTTTTTTATGAAAAACCAGTATTTTTTGTTTCTCCCAAGCAAAATACCTTGAAATCCTATTCTCGTTTGAGACTCCAGCAACCCCATGGTCAGATTTTTCTGAAATTTGGCATGTGACCTTCAAGTAAGCTAATAATTAATTTCGACTTGGAGCGAGTGAGTTTTATCATATTTAGTTCTTCCTATCCTATGATTAGTACACTGCGGTTCGTTTAATTATTCAAAAATGCAAAAATAACTGTTATGGTAAAGAAACCATAACTTCTTCAATTTTCAACCGATTTTGATAAATAACCACTTGAAATTTTTGTTTCAAATTGATAGTTAAGGCCAATAGAAAATTAGATTTTTGAAATGTTACCATCTAGTCTAAAACATTTGTTGAAACAATTATTTTTTAAAAGGCCTTTTTTATATTTTTTTTTTCAATCATAAAGTCACTACTATCAACAATATTCTTGATCATACGTAAAAATGAAGTCCAGGTGATCGATAGAAAATTGATTCACGTTCAATATGCAAACAAGAAATTTATGTTACGCAGTCCGAGATATTTGAATCTAAGTTCAAGTACTTTTTTATTTTTCCAAAAGTTCATATTTGAAACATAACTAAAAAAACTATTCTACTGAAATTTTTTTGAATTTCATTTTCGGATTCAGCACCCGATTTCACATTAAAAAAAAACCTTCAGTTTACAAAATTCTGTAAACTAGTGTTATTTATACGATGTGTCATTGCTAGTTTTTACAACTAATATGAAAATGCAGTGTTTTTTACGAAAGAACTGCGTCGACTGAAGATGACGAAGGGATGTGCCTTCAGAAATCACCGTAAGCTCAAATCCTCCCAAACTAAGGATGTATATCGAAGACTGAACCCCGCTTATAAAAAAAACCATTAGACGTTTGTGGAAATTCTTAGTTTTCTTCTCTGAATCCATCTCATTTATTTTCTTCCACCAAAAAAACTTAACTTGCACTCGATTTAAAACCGCACTCTTAATGTCGAAAGTAGCCAAGAGAATGACGATATTTACTGCTTGATCAGTCGTGTTCTTTCACTCTCACACTCTCTAATCCGCTCAATAGCTTTGGTGTTAGTGATTGCTGGCTTCATCGTTTTTGCCAATATCATTGTCACTCATACATCAACATGTCTAAGTCCGACAACGATTTCATACTGGCTTAGTTCTTTTTAACAAACCCACACTGACAGTATTTTCTGTGTTGCCAAGATAAAAGATTTTTTTTGTATGCTTACACAATTATTATTATTTAGTTTAAATATATATTTCTTTCTTCTTTCATTTAATAAACAGAAAAGTATAAATCAATTCGAAAGTTTTCGGCCATCTTTTTATTTATTATAATTTATTATTATTACTATATCTACCACAATTATATATTTTAAAAGAATTTTTAAATTTAATATGACATTGTTTATTTTCGAGTCACGATTTATTTCGAATATAAAGAATTATTCATCCTAACGTACCACTGAAATTCATAGCGCGCGCATGAATCTTTCGAATGCAAGAATCTTTTTGAAGTTCAAAGTGGTAAAACTTTCGAAAACCTCCACAGATAAACTTTTACATTTTTACGAGAAGAAACGCCTTCGGCAGACAACAGTGCTACAAGCTTCTATCAGCCATTGGACTCCTTTCCAATTTCCTATGTACTCACTGGAAAAAATATGGTGTTTCAAATAATCATAGAATCATTTCTCGTACCCAAATGATTTCCCATGTCATATTAAGTTCCATTTGTTGGATAAGTTCTTGTTTTATGCAAAACAAGTTGATGTGAGCTCCCCTCTTCCCTAATTTCATCCCCAATTGAAGGAGAAAGGAGTCTCGAATAAGCATATAACTATTTATCGTATCCAAATGCTCTCCTATGTCGAATTTGTTTCCATTTGCTCGATTAGTTCTCGAGTTATGCGTAAAATTTTAACAGAGCCCACTTCTTTTCTTCCTATCATTCACTACTGGAAGGAGGCAGTAGTACTAAATATTTGGTTCCATTTACTGGATAAGTTCTCGAGTGATGTAAAAATTTGTATGAGTTTACCCTTCCACCTTAAAATTTCCCCAAGGTAAGAACAGAGGGTTCTCAAAATATCATAAAAACTTTTCTCGTATTCAAATACCTTCTCATGCCAAATTTAGATCCATATGATTAATTAGTTTTCCAATTATGCTGGAAAACGTAAAGGAGCCCCCTCCCCCCTTTTCTATCTCCCCACAAAAAGGAAAGAAGGTTATCAACCTTTCTCGTACCAAATACTCCTCCAAACCAAGTTTGGTTCCATTTGCTCGAATAGTTCTCAAATTATGCAATAAAAAAGTATAGCAGGTCCCCTCCCTGTTTATATCTCCACTGTAAAAGGTAGGGGTCCAAAATGATCGTAGAAACATTTCTTGTGTTCCAATACCCTCCCATGCCGAATTTGGTTCCAATATCTTGATTAGTTCTCAGGTTATGTGAAAAATTGTAAGTTAGCATCCCTCCCCCCTTCCTTTCTCCCCACTGAAAGGAAGGATAGGTACCTGATATTTGTAGAAACATTCCTCGTACCAAAATACCACCCCATGCCAAATTTGATACCATTTGCTTGATTGGTTCTCGAGTTATGCAAACAATTGTCTTTCATTAGGGAGGCCCCTCTCCGCCTTCGTGAGAGAGGGAGGGGTTTCAAACCATAATAGGAACCTTCTCCTGCCTCCAATACCCCACCTGTCAAGTTTCACGCAAATCGGTTCTGTAGTTTCCGTGTCTATAAGGAACAGACAGGCAGACAGACAGACAGAAATCCATTTTTATATATATTGTAGATTATATCGATTTGAATTCTCTTGATGAAAACAAACCCCAAAAATGTGTGTCGCCACTTAAAGGAATTTCTAGCTCTGTATTGAGAATTTCAAAGACTCCTTTCACATTTTGTCCATACTATAAAGTACTGAAGCCCCGTTCGAGTTTAAAGGGTGATACGGTCAAAATTTGGCCAATATTAACTTGACGTATTTCTTTCTATTTTGAATTAAAAGAACCTGAAAACCCCTCATTTTGAAGGTGTGGGTGTGTGTGTAGAATGTTGCTCCTATTTTGATTTTGGAATTCACTCTTCAGTTGTCAAAATGCCGTCCAAGAAAGAAGAGCAGCGTATCAAAATTTTGCTCGCGCATCGCGAAAATCCGAGCTACTCGCACGCAAAGCTGGCAAAATCGCAAAAAGTTCCCAAATCAACCGTTACAAATGTAATTAAAGTGTTTGGGGAACGTTTGTCGACAGCCAGGAAGTCTGGATCGGGGAGAAATCGAAAACCGGAAGCCGCTGAGACGACAAAGAGAGTTGCCGGTAGTTTCAAGCGAAACCCTAACCTCTCTCTCCGAGATCCCGCAAATAATCTGGGTGTATCGTCTACAACCGTGCATCGAGCCAGAAAACGAGCCGGACTATCGACTTACAAGAAGGTAGTGACTCCAAATCGCGATGATAAACAAAAAACGACGGCCAAAGCGCGATCCCGGAGGCTGTACACGACGATGCTGACGAATATATATATATATATATATATATATATATATATATATATATATATATATATATATATATATATATATATATATATATATATATATATATATGACCCATTCCAAGCACCCCTCAACTGGAGAACCGATTTTTATTTTTCATTATCCAAATATAAATTACATAGCGTTAGAAAGGTTATTTCTTGAGTGTCATTTTCCATAAAAAGATATTCAGCTACCTTTTTCAGAATTGAGTATGTTAACGTTGAAATTTAAAAATTTTAGTATGAAATTAAATTGATTTTTGCAAATATTCTTCATTCATAACATAACTTTATCAAAAATCTAGCTATGTCAAAACAAATTACTGCAAAATGATGGTTGAAAAGCCATCTTTTAAGCATGATATAAGATAAATAACAGTTACTGCAAGTTTACGCTCTAGAGTCGTTGATAAAGGTATCTATTTTTAAGCGTTGTGACGTCACGAAAATTCTACTGTTTTTAAATTTATGATTTACTGAAATTTCATATATTGTCAAAAATTGGAGGTCTCTTCAAACTTTTTGAGTGGAATTTAATGCAATTTTTAGATTGAAAATCGGTTTAGCAGGTTGTGAGTTGCACCCGGGTAAAGAATGCGTTGTGACGTCACGAAAATTTATTTACTTTTTTCGAAAACGTTTAAGACTTTTTACCTTAACACTATGATAGTATTTCTTCAATACAAGTTCCACACAACATTGTGCTTCAATAAACGAATTCTATTATGAATTTTTCAAAGAAACTATTTTTTTTTTTGCATTAACTTAGTTGTTTTTAAACATTTCTAATAAAACATATAAAACAGCACTTAAAAACGCGTGATTCAAGAATAAACAAACTATCAAACAAATGAAATCCTCATCGATTTTGTAAAAGATAATTTGTGAATCATAAAGCAGAAAGTTATCTGTGATTTGAATAAAAATCTTGTTAAAGATCTAGTACTTCATATATCCATGTAAGAATGAAAAACACCGCTAGAAGCTTCTTTTTCTTTCTGGCATTATGTTCAAACAAAATAAGTTCCATGAAATAAATGTAATTAGATTCAAAAAATCTGGTAAACTGGTAAACTTAATAGATCAACTTTTTTATTAAAAAAATCATAAGATTCCCATAGAAAATAAATTATTAAAAGCAGTTTTCTATTAAAATAATTGAATTAATATTCAATTATTTTAATAGAAAACTGCTTTTATTGAAATTTCCACCTCAAAGAATGTCACTAGAAAATCCAAATCGAACCCCGTGTTCACAGAAAACCTCACAAAAGAGACTTTAAACTGAATTACAAAATTTAATAAATTCAAATATGTACTACCCAAGGTCTCATGCAAAATTTGGGTCAGATTATTCTAAGGAAAGAGGTTGCGCAACACACCTAAAGTTTGTATGGAATTATGTAGATTTGGTTCGGCATGATAAAAAAAACGTTTTTCATCAATAATTTAGGTCTTTATCAACCAATTTTTCTTTTAATTTGAGTATTTTAAAGCTTTGATTATGACAATATTTCATCTGAGGAACGCGTTTCGATTAGTTTCGATAAGAGTTATCATAAAACAGCTAGAACGTTCAAAATTAGCGTCGATTAAAGATAATTCATGTATTTTTGGTATTTGACCCATCAGAAGCAAATTTTTGAAACTCAAAAACCTTTTTAACTAAACCATTGTCGAAATGGGATCTTGAAATAAACTATTTGTCATAATGAAAGCTTGCAACTTATAAGATTTTCATTAGATGGCTGATTTAGGCACTCTAGTGTCGATTAACTATCTTTGGCAAGATCGAAGGCTTTGAAATTATCATTTATTTTTCCTTTCCTTTGCAATTAAAGATTAAAAAGAATCAGAAACACATTTCAACGCTTTGACGAATAAATATTTCTTAGTTTTAGTTTTTTCCTAAATAATATTCACATGATCGCACAAAAAACTTCGAATAAAATTGATGTGAGCAGTGTTGCAAACCTTATCTGCTTATATGGGCCTTTGAGATTAAATTCCATTTAATTTTTCGGAATAAATGGATCGATTTCATCACCAGATCACATTATTTATTAAGTTTTTAAGCATTTGAGGTAAATCAAGTATTCATTTTAAGATTATACTTTGATTTATTTCATGTAGCTAACCATCAAATTTCGTGACGTCACAACGCTTTGCAAAACCCTGCTTTAAAAAAAGGGTGCGTTGTGACGTCACGAAACTGAATCGCTCTAAAATAAATTGACATCAAAATTTTAAAAAATCGAAAACAGTGATTTGTTGGTTGTAATGAACCGATACTTTCCTGAAATTTTCATAAAATTTGATCAAATAGAAGAGCAGAAAATTGCGACGTTGTAAAAAAAATTGAAAAGTGGGAAAAGAGGCGCGTTGTGACGTCACGATTCCTTTTGGTTATATTTTGTTAACTATTTACTCTATTGAAATACTTTTGGTTTCAAATTGTAGAGAATTAAATTTTGACCCTATGATGTACAATTTTTAACAATGTGCGATATGACCTGTAAAACTTACATACAATATACCAAAAAATTGTTTTGCAAACGTTGTGACGTCACGCTGGAATGGGTCATATATATATATATATATATATATATATATATATATATATATATATATATAGGAGGTGTAACGATATGAGAAACTCCCGATTCAGCCATTTTGATTTGGCTACTATGGAGTTCGTGGCGTTTGTTTACTAACAAAGCCCTCAGCTCCAACAAATTTTCCGATGTTTACAAACAAACTCCCTGAACCTCACCGCGCTCTCCTCGCCTACTTACTGACAAAGTCAGAGAACCTTGTGATCTAGTAACCTTGGTAATGTACGACAAAAACTACGTCAAAGCCGACTACAAGCAGCTTCCGGAACAGGAGTTTTATACGGCAAAAGAAGGGGAAAGGTAGCAGATATTTTCAAGCACATGAAACTGTCAAAGTTCGCGAAGAAATATCTGGTTTGGCAAGCCATCTGTACCTGTGGCTTGAAAAGCAGCATTTTCATAGCTTCCGGGACTGTCAACCAAGAAATTTACGTGAAAGAGTATTTGAATAAACGTCTGCTGCCTTTCCTGAAGAAACACGGTTGTTCCGTACTGTTTTGGCCGAATTTGGCATCTTGCCATTACGGTAAAAAGGCCATGGATTGGTACGCCGCCAACAACGTGCAGGTGGTTCCCAAGGACAAGAACCCTCCCAACACGCCAGAGCTCCGCCCAATCGAGAAATACTGGGCTATTGTCAAGCGGAACCTAAGGAAGACCAAAAAAACTGCTAAGGACGAGCAGCATTTCAAGGCAAACTGGCTTTCTGCGGCGAAGAAGATGGACAAGATGGCTGTACAAAATCTGATGGCAGGGGTTAAGCGTAAGGCCCGGCAATTCGGATTTGGAAAAGCGGAAGCCTAACTGAATATTTTTCCTGAATTTTATACTAATTAAACTTGAACAAGAAATATAATTTGATTTTTTAAATAAACGATTTCACCGATTCACACGCGTTTTCCCATGACCAGATTTTGACCGCATCACCCTTTAATATAATGTTTGTCGTAGCTATACGTCATGTTTATTTTGAAAATAGAACTGAATTTTGTTAACAAA